>NW_028227260.1:33679432-34279432 GCF_978045245.1 Mus caroli | reverse complement strand
AATTCAGCTCTAAGCAGTGTGAGCATATTACCTCTTAATATAGATCTCTTTTGACTTGTACCATTGGGAGTTTTGGAGCCTCTTGGGTGTATACTTGAACAGTTTTCAACTCCAGTGAATTCGTCATTTCACTTTACAGCTACAAAATTTTGTTTGGTTTCTCTTTTTTAAAAAATAATTTCTTCTTGTTGTTTTGTTCGTATTTCCTTTTTATTTCTTTTCTTTCGCTCAATGACTGCATTTAAGATTTTGAAGACATTTAAAATAGTTATTTGAAAGCATTTACTGAGCCACTTGGAGGATACATGTGTTGGTTGCCAATCAGGACAGGCCTGACTTCTGCCTCTTGGGCAAACATGGAAGGCAAGAACTATTACAAGTTGTTGCCTGATCTCTCCACCTGCTCAGTGACATGTATGTGTGTGTACACATGAATAAATAAACATGTCATAAATTTTTAATGTAAACAAACACAAATCATTCCTTGGTAAGTGCTCTCACAAGGGCTCTAGCTTCATTTTCTTCTCTGAGGGAGATGCACTTTCTTGTTAACTTGTATGCCTTTTGAAAACTGACCATTTGAATAACATGATGTGGCAACTTGTAGCAGTCAGAGTCTCCCTTGTCTCCAACATGTATAGATGTGTGTATGTATGTGTGAGTAGGGGGGGATTGCTGATTAATAGAATTGTCTATTTGTTTAATAAAATTTACAAAATATTTCTAGCTGGTTGATAGCAGTGAAGCATCTTTGCAGCCTTAGACATTTTTCAAAACCTACTTTATTTACGGTTCTTGAACACTTCAACTTCTTTTCTAGCTCATCAAACAGAGGTAGGGGGAAAAGAAAATTAAAAGGAAAAGGGGGTTGTGGACATATTTAGAAGTAATTTGGGGGGGGGCGATTCCACTCTTGGTTGTCAGGATACCAGCAGTCCAATCCAATAACAAACACCAAACACAAATCAGTAGCAGCAGAAACCATAAGGCTCCACTGAATTAGCACGAGTTAACTGAAATGGCAAGAAGCAGTTGGAGTACCACAAAAAGTTCTTCGGTGCATTTCTCTCTACAAAGTAAAGACAAGAGAACACCAGCAAAATGTTGTATGGTGTAGCAATACAAGAGCATCCTCTCGCTGTCTGTGGGGTTATATTTATACTCTTTCTAAACATCTTGTGCTCTCTTAAGCATCCACTCCAGCAAAACATCATATGCTCTCTCACATGTCTGCTTCAGCAAACATCCTCTCACAAGACAGCGTCCAGGAAAACATCATGGGACCCAAATGAGTTTCCAAAGAAACCAGAAATTTCTGCTTCACACCTTTTTTTTTTCTCAGTATGTCCTCAGCTAGTGTTCTAACATAATATTTATCCTAATAATATAAAAACATTTAAATTCAAACCTGAAGCTAAATGCAGAATGCTTCTTTTGTAAGATTTGTGGTAGCTCATAATGACCACTGTTGTAAAAAGTTAAGTAAATGTCAAGATGTTCTTTTCCCAGAATTGGCCTCTGGTCTTTAAGTTTACCCTCTAAGAGATAGTCCTCTGATTGTTTAGAAAAGCCCACACAATATCTCTGGTCCCTAAGTCTGCCCCCTTAATGCAGTTAAAGGTTAACCAGTGATAAACTGCCAGCCTTAAACTGTGACTGAGAACTGCTCTAAAAAAATTTATAAAAGGTATGTGCTTTAGCTACTCAGGGTCACTTCCATCCTGATTTCAGGATGACCCCAGCATGCTGGATCAATAAACCTCTTGTGTTTTGCATCGATCTCCATTTCTGCATCTCTGTTAGTGGGACATCCCGGAAGTAAGGTTTTTCAGGTCTTACACTTTCATTATTTGAAAAACAACTCAGATATGGAATTTGACAGTTTCTTTTTATATTTTTGAGCAATAGAATTTCCCACTAAGCATAGACACAGCTACATCTCCACAGGATTTCATGTGTTCTCTTTTCATAATTACCCCCTTTGAATATATCAACACATTTGAACATCATTACTTTTGTCCACAATTTATTGATAAGTGTGATGTTTTTATTGCTGGTTTTGGCTTTTTGAGGTGCAGGGTAGTCAGGCTAATCTGAAACTCATTATTTAGACCAGGCTGACCTCAAATGGCAATCCTGAATCTGCTTCTAAAATTCTGAGAGTACAAGTATGTGTGACCATATCCAGGAAGAAGTCTATTATTTAATCTGGAAGCTCCTTGGGACTTAACTGCTAACCCCACACAACCTAGAATCACTTGGAAAGAGACTCTTATCTTTTAGAAGAGTTATCTAGAGCAAGCAGTCTGTGATGCATTTTATGGGGCACTGCATTGCTAGTAGATTATGGTGAGAAGAGCCATCCTTGATATGGGCAGCAGCATCTGCTAGAGCTTTAGAGAAAAGAATGTAGAAAGAAAAGTTTCCCTTCTTTGCTGCCTTGGCCTTTGCTCTCAGTGGTGATTTCACCTACCCTCATGCTGCAGCTGCTGATCCCTTTGCTGATAACAGTACCAGGCACCTTCCTGCTTTCAACATGAACTGAAGACCAGTGTCTCCAAGGCATCCTCCAGGCTTTTGGCGCAGATTGGGACTGCTGAGACACGTAGCAGAGCCTTGAGGGGTAAACAACTAGTCGGTTCCCAGACTCCCTTCCACTCACTGTATTGTGCAAACCAACTCAGTAAATATGTCTTTTATGGGCCAGTGAGATAGAGCAGCCAGTAAAATGCTGCCTGTCAAGCCTGATGTCCCAGTGACCTGAGGAACTATGGAATATCTCAGTAATCCACATGGTGAAACTAGAGAACAAATAATTCTGCTCTGCATGGCATCTTCTGACATCTACATACATGCTATGGCTTCTTCTTCTTCTTCTTCTTCTTCTTCTTCTTCTTCTTCTTCTTCTTCTTCTTCTTCTTCTTCTTCTTCTTCTTCCTTCTCCTCCTTCTTCTCCTTCTTTTTCTCCTCCTCCTCCTCCTCTTTCTCCTCCTCCTCCTCCTCTTTCTCCTCCTCCTCTCCTCTTTGACATATGCAATAATAAATGAATGAATATAGACAGTGGAATATCTCATAGGTAAAGCGTCAGGGAAATCTACTAGCTCACTGAATGTCTTACCACCCCTCAAAGTGTTTAATGTGGTTCTCATGCTTCTTTTGTTTAGGTTTTTGGAGACAAGGCCTCCCTATGCAGCCTTGGCCAGCCAGGAACTCTCTGTGTGGACCAGTCTGGCCTTGAATTCATAGAAATCGTCCTGCCTTCAACTCCCAAGTGCTGGAATTAAAGGCATATGCCACCACACCTCTTAGTTCTCATACTTCTTATGGAACTCCAGTTAGTTCACTAAACAGTGAGTTGTTGCTAAAGTGAAAAATAGCTCACCAACATTGTGTTGGTTGCTTCCTGGTTTACACACATGGCTACTCTATTACCTATGTATGTAGTGTGTGTCTCCTGCTATCATTCCATCTGTCCTGAGTCCATTACCAGAGGCAAAATTGATGAGAGAACCTAATCTTGGACTTTATCAAAATGGCACTAAATAAACCTGTTTTTATTCTAAGGTACCTAGGATCAAGAATTTTGTAATAGAAATGCACAATGTTAATAAGAATCAGAAAATAACTTAATATTTTCTTCTTTTAAAAAGATTTAATAATTTTTTACACTCCAGATTTTATTCCCCTTCCTGTCCACAATCTGTTCCACATCCCATACCTTCTCCCCCTACCTTTTTCACAAGGATGTCCCCATACCCCCACCCCCACCCCACCAGACCCTCTCCACTTCCTGGGGTCCCCAGTCTCTTGAGGGTTAGATGCATCTTCTCTGAACACAGACCCAGCAGTCCTCTGCTGTATATGTGTCAGGGGCCTCATATCAGATGGCATATGCTGCCTGGTTGGTGGCTCAGTGTCTGAGAGATGTCAGGGGTCCAGGTTAGTTGAGACTGTTGGTTAGGGTAGCCCTTCTCCTCAGGTTCTTCCAGCTTTTCTCTAATTCAACCACAGGGATCAGCAACTTCTCTGTCCATTGGTTGAGTGCAAATAACTGCATCTGACTCTTTCAGCTGCTTGTTGGGTCTTTCAGAGAGAAGTCATGATAGGCCCCATTTTGTGAGCACTCCATAGCCTCAGTAATGGTGTCAGGTCTTAGAGCCTCCCCTTGAGCTGAATCCCACTTTAGGCCTGACATTGGACCATCTTTTCCTCAGGCTCCTCTCCATTTCCATCCCTGAAATTCTTTCAGACAGGAACAATTATGGGTCAGAGTTGTGACTGTGGGATGGCAAACCCTGTCTTCCTGCTGGAGGTGGGCTCTATAAATTCCCTCTCCCTACTGTCAGGTGTTTCATTGAAGGTCCCTCCCTTTGAGTCCTGTGAGTCTCTCACCTCTCAGGTGTCTTGTACATTCTGGTTCCCCCACCTCCTAATTCCCAAGGTTGCCTGTTTCCGTTCTTTCTGTTGGTCCTCAGGGCTTCAGTCCTTTTCCCCTACCTAATACCTGATCATGGTCCCCTCTACCACTCCCTATCTCCTTTCCCACCCAGGACTCTCCCTCCCCCGTCCTGTGATTGCTTTCTTCTCCCTCCCAAGTGGGATTGAGGCCTCCTCACTTGGACTCTTTAGCTTGTTAGCCTTTTTTTTTTTTTTTTTTGAGTTCTGTTGACTGTTTCCTGGATATTCTCTACTTTTGGGGGGCTAATATCCACTTATTAATGAGTACATACCATGCATGCCCTTTTGGGTCTGAATTACCTGATGCTGGAAACAACCCAGATGTCCCACAGCAGAAGAATGGATACAGAAAATGTGGTTCATTTACACAATGGAATACGACTCAGCTATTAAGAATGAGGACATCCTGAGTTTTGCAGACAAATGGATGGAACTAGAAAATATCATCCCGAGTGAGGTAACTAAGACCCAAAAGAACATTTTCTTCTTAAGATTATTTTTTATTTTTATTTTTTGGTACTAGGTAGGGATCAAATGCCAAGCTTCAGGTACTTTTCCCACTGACCTCTTCTGCTTTTAGGTTGGCCACGCTAACATTATAAAATATATATCTTAAACTTAAAATATTTTGTTTCTTTTCTTAACTTTCACCTTGTTAGATTTTTTTGTAGCTACCTCAGTTTTTCTTTGGAAACTACAGGCCAGTATTTTTTTTTCTAATATGTGACATTCTATTATTCCCAATAGTTATTTTAAAAATGTTACTCTTATAAGCAACATGTGACTTATTATCTTATCTAACCTTATTTGGATTATTCAGCCAACTTAAATTTACTCTGTTGATAATATTTGTGCTATGCCTCTCACTTAATCCCCATGTTCTCTATTCCTACTGATTAAATAAAACTATAAGTGTTTAAGAGAAAATTCCTGGGTCTTCAAAACTTTGGTGCCCAAAGTTTGTCTGTGTATCTATATATCCATTGACTTAAAGAGGAGAAAACAACATATGCCTATGCTTATAATAATTTATAAATTATTCTGGTCAATATTTTCAGTCTCCATATTGTCCTTGACTGATCTCATTAATTTCTGCAGTAGTCACAGAATCTTGGGAATGAGGATACTCAATTCCACACCTATAACCCAGAACTCAAAGCCCTATGAATTTCTACATTGTGTCTAGTGTAACTGCCTTCCACAATATTTCAAAGGCACCTCAGCCTTTTCACATGGAAAAGTAATGACCAGGAGTAAACTGTTTCTCTGGAGATCTTGCTCAGGTATGCTTGAATTGCAGTACTAGATCTGGTCACAAGGTGGCCCTTTATTCTACACTTTAAGTTTTTATAACACGCAACCAAATTTTGATGGGGGGGGGGAATCAATTTTTACAAGTTAGAGAATAACATCTACTAAACGTTACATGTTGATTCTCGAAGATGTGCATGCATCAAATCACCAAAGGATTCTGCCTGCACATTTCCTTTTCCCCTTTTAACCAATACAATCAATCTAACTTCTTGATTGCTAGAGGGTATCCTTTTCTACCAAGTAGCTTTTTGCTTTGTGTTATGACTTCTGCTTTTTCATAGCTTGGACTTACTTTGATGACCTCTTCAGTCATCAACATCAGGAATTTTGATTTTTTTTTAAGTACCCATTTTCCTGTGTGACTCTTGATTGGCTTAACAGACACTGGGGTCCTGAGTGAATCTCAGCTTTGGATGTGTCTATGAGAATGTTTCCAGAGAGGATTCCCTGTCCTGAATACAGGTAGCACAATTGCATAGGCAGGAATCTCAGACAGAATAAAGAGACAAAGGAGACAGTTACCTGACTGCTGGCATTTCCCTTTCTGTGCTTCTTGTTGGATGCTAGCGACAAACCATTAGTCCTACCTCACCATAATGGATTGCCCCCCTCCCAAAGACTTCTTCACTTAAGTTGGTTATTGTAAAAATAGTTGGTCCCAGCATCATGAAAAGTAACTAATACAGAAAATTGATCCTAAGAAGTAGGGTTGTGGCTATGACTACCATATTTTGTAGGGTTTTGGAAAGAAAGTATAAAAGTTTGGAGCCATGAGCTACAGAAGCACTAGCATGGAACAAGAAGAGATTAGTGGGTAGAAGCTCTTCTGCACGGTAAGAAGCTTGGCATGCCAATAGGAAGGTCAATAGGAAGGTCAGTGCTCCCAGTTTCCACAGGAGAATAACCACGCCATCGGAAACCAGACTGGGGGGTATTTATGCTTTCTTTTGGCAAAGAATCTGACTCCACCCTGCCAATTTCCTGAGCAACTGAGTGAGGATGGTTTGTCTGGTGCAGGGAATTTCAAGACAGTGTAACACTCACATGGTGGTATTGACATTGCTCTCTGCATTTAGTCAGACTCAGAGTGAGAAGAAACAGAAAGACATTTAAAAAAATGTGAGGTTCGGTAGGGAGCATGGTGGGAAAAGGGGCATGAACCTGGTTAAAGTCGAAGACAGGGCAGGTGCAGATAAAGGGTCAGTGATTATCAAAGCGATTGCCATTTGTAAGGAGAAACGTCAAAGTTAACACCAGGACAATAGGAACTTGAAGCCATGATTCCACTCATTTAGATCTCCAAAGTTGGCATCTCAGACAGAAAGTAGAACTTTGAATCAATCACTTAATGTTGCTTCTTTGGGCATACAAGATGAAAGAGTTACAGGGTGATGGAGGCTTGCATCAAAGTTTTAGGAATGTGCTGCAGCCAGAAGACATCTAGCAAGACTGGGTTCCCTGAATAGGTCTCCTGAGCAGTCTGTGTGTGAAGCTCTGTGAGTAAAGACAGAGTTGAAGTAGAGAGCCCAGGGTATTCATGCTGGAAATGGGAGTTGTTTTGGTGAGGGAAGCTGAAGGAGCCAAGTAGAACTACCACATGTTCTAAAGGCAATGGGAGCTGGGGATGGGGGTTGCGGGACAGGGCTACTGAAGCCATTTGGATCCCAGATGGTGTGATTAAGTCCTGTCTAACACGTTCTGACTTATCTCTATCTTTTTCTGTCTCTAAGCTTTTTGACAACTCAGTAAGTAAAATATTGAGGGTAATGGAAGTGTTTTTTTTTTTTTTTAATTTTTAAAGACTGGAAGTCTTTTAAAATTGAGACATGCCTGCCTGGCAGTCGTGCACATCTTTAATCCCAGTGCTCAGGAGGCAGAGGCAGGCAGGTCTCCATGAGTTTGAAGCCAGCCTGGTCTAGAGTATGAGTTTTGGGACATCCAGGGCTACTCAAAGAAACCTTGTCTGGCACAGGCCTTTAATCCCAGCACTTGGGAGGCAGAGGCAGGCATATTTCTGAGTTCAAGGCCACCCTAGTCTACAGAGTGAGTTCCAGGACAGCCAGGGCTACAAAGAGAAACCCTGTCTCAAAAAACAAAAACAAAACAACAACAAAAAAATAAAACAAAAAAGGAAACACATCTGTGTTTGCTAGGCCCCGGCATAGTCACAGAAGTGGATGCTCACAGTCAGCTATTGGATGTATCACAGGGCTCCCAATGGAGAAGCTAGAGAAAGTACCCAAGGAGCTAAAGGGATCTGCAACCCTATTGTCGGAACAACATGATGAACTAACCAGTACCCCGGAGCTCTTGTCTCTAGCTGCATATGTATCGAAAGATGGCCCAGTCGGCCATCACTGGAAAGAGAGGCCCATTGGACTTGCAAACTTTATATGCCCCAATATAGGGGAATGCCAGTGCCAAAAGAATGGGCATGGGTGGGTAGGGAAGTGGGGGGGTATGGGGGACTTTTGGGATAGCATTGGAAATGTAATTGAGGAAAATACGTAATTAAAAAATATTAAAAATTTAAAAAAGGAAACAGAACAAATAAACAAACAAACCAGAAAAAAAAAAAAAACAAAAAAGTTTCATCTAAATTATTCAAGTCTCTCTAAAAATCTAAAGTCAATTGTGGACTCCAGTTGTTAGAGAACAAATCTGGTCTGTCCCAGGTCTCTTTAAACTGTCTCAGAAATTTATTATTACAGTGAGTGCTTCAGACATCTAACATCTGTCAAATTGAAAACCAGTTAAGTGCTTCCTTATGCCAATAGGGAAGGACATGGGCCCTGCAACAACCAAAGCAAAGCAAAGACAAACTCCAATACTGTCAATAGGTCAGTGGCCAACATCTGGGATTCACTCACAATCTACTGGGCTTCGAAGGGCTCGGACAGGTCTACTGTCTACAGTACACCCTGTTTGACTCTAAGGCTCAAGCTAGTTTCTCTCCACATCTGCTGTGGTCCTTGGTAATAGCAAACAGTCCCGGCATTTCCAATATGCTCAGGTCTCCATTGAAACTGGGCGGTACTGCACCTTCACTGATGGCCCTTCCTGACCTCTCTTCCAGGACTTAATCCACACAGGGTAAAGCCCCAGCTGTAGTCTGAATGTTGCACCAATACCAGTTCAGGACTGATCTACTACCATCTTGGTCCACAGCAACTTCTAGTGCTACTGGGAGATGTGGAATTTCTCCAGTACTCGTAAGCCTATTGTAGAGTCAAATTGGTTCCCCAAACAGGGTCTGTTTTTAATTTTTAATTATATGTATATGTGTGAGTGTGGCTTTCTCCATGTAGGGACGGTGTCCAGAGAGGCCAGTACAAGGGCCTGGGATCTCTCTGTAGATGGAATTATGGTGTTTCAAAGCCATTGGACATAGATACCGGCAACTAACCTGGCAAGAGCAGGATGCTTCTTACTCACTGAGCATCTCTCCAGCCCTGAAAAGACCTAGTCTTTTGTGAGTGCTTAGTTTGTGGTTTACAGACAGCTATCTTACTGTATTATCACAGGGCAGAGAGAAGAATAAGACAGCAAGCTCTCTCACATCTTTCCTTCTCCCCTCTTCTCTCTCTATCCCTTCTTGCATCATTTTTGCCTCTTTTAAGAGGGGTAATCCCATTCACTGGAGCCTGATCATTCTTGTTCTAATTTCCTTCCATGACTTTATGTTTAGATACCATCATACTGGGGATTAGGCTCCAACATACAACTTTTTATATTCCTTTTCCTTTCACAATTATGAGGTTTGCCTTATTTATCCTCGAATAAAATCATCCAGGAGAATCCAGAATTTACAAAATATATACATGCATGTGCACATGCTTGTGCTCAAGTCTACTTTACCGTTGAACAAATTATTTTCCTTCTGTTTCTTTATGGCTGCTTGTCACCTGGTGCTTCCCACTGTCTGTTCATGTTTAAGCCAAAGAATCAGTGCTGGGAATTCAGGCCTACAAATTTTATTGTAGTAAATCATTGTGATTATCATAAAACATTTTCTAAAGATGAGTACATAGGGATGCATTTACAGTCTCACATGGGGATAAATAGTCTACATTCTTGCTGTCTAGAAAGATAAATGTATTTAGAGTCTGGGATCTGTAAAGTAACTAAACAATTCTTGGTGTAGTAGAGTCTACCATAATGTGCTTGTATTGAGCCTATTTTCAGCCATATCCACTATCAACAGACTTACATACTACTAATAAGGAACGAATGAGCAGCTAGGAGTCATATGATGGGGTCAGATAACCAATGGTAGGGCACAGCACCTGGCAACAATTGGACTAGTTTCCTTTTCTTCTTTTCGTCTATATCCTCCCCACCCTCGGAAACTCCAGTTCACCTCTTTTGACCCGAATCAAGGCTGGATGGCCTCCTCTCCTTTTGCCTTTCTCTCAATGACCTATATGAGGAAGGCTCTTTGTAGCCACACCATGTACGTGACTCCTAGCTCTTAGGTTAGGAGTGGTGTAGATGTGATCCACCTTTAGGAAGACAGTCATCAGAATTACCTGGGAGGCCAACTTCTGGGCACGTCTATTAGGTTGTTGTTTCCAGATATATTTAACTAAGGAGGAAAAGCCACTGAAACGGAGTGGCAGCATTCCATGGGTTAGGATTACAGACTGCAAACAAAGTTGAAAAGCATAGCACCAGCATCTCTCTCTCTCTCTCTCTCTCTCTCTCTCTCTCTCTCTCTCTCTCACTCCTTCTTAACTACAGATGCAACTTGACTAGCTGTTTTGAGGACTTGTAGCTTTACTGTCCCTCCCATGATAGACTGCACTCTTAGGCTATGGGTCAAAAAACATCCTTCCTTCCTTAAGTTTGTTTGCCATATGTTTTGTCTCAGGAAGGAGAAAAGTAACTAATATGAGAGATAACATTAGTACAGGGAGTAGATCTTACTGAGGATCTATCAATCAGCTCAAAGCTTGCCACAGAGACCATATTAGTTCAAGTTCTGTTACTATAATGAAATGTGCAAGGCTGAATATTTTACCCCCCAAAAAGCAGTTTATTTAGCATTTAGTTTCTGAGACTCAAGGGCTTTGACTTCTATGGTGAAGACTTACTATGTCTTAGCCTGATGGATGACAACATGACAGGTATGTTTTTAAGAAAGACAAGAAGAAGCTGGAGAGCAATCAAAGCTGTGTGTTTCGGTGACTCATCCTTGCCCTTTCATAACAAGCCTTTTGTGAGAAATAACCAGAGTTCCTTGAGAATTGCATCAGTTCCTGTCAAAAGCAATACCATTCAGTGACCTAATGGCCTCCTACTGGACTGCACCTTTTAAAGGTTCCATCACTTCCCATGTTACCACCCTGGGGACCAAGTTTCCAACATACAAATGTTGACGTGTTACAAGACCATTACTTGTGGCTTGCAAATGATTCAAACGTATGTTTTTGAAGCAAGGAAAAGATTGCACTTGGAATGCTAACAAAGCAAAGAAACTGAGAGGTTATTGCCAATAAAAGATCATCTTAGTGAATTCAGGGATGCAAAGCAGCTTTGTAGAGAGGAAAAGGAACAGAGGTAATGGCAGCAGAGGACTGTTTACTGGAGACTTCTAGATTCCAATGGCCAAGAATGGAATACTGTCTTACTTCCTCTTATCTTGGTGTCTGTAGCCTTGAAGAGGGAACACAGTGTGCAAATTTAGGCCAAAACAACCTTGTATTATTGTTCTGAATAAGCCACATCTTAAATGACTGCTATGTCTACATGTAAAATTGAGCAGAAATCTGACTCAAAGGTTAAGATGACCAAACAGAATATACAGCTTGAAAGCAGCAATGCTAAGTTTTAAAATATATTTTGTAGACATTTTAGACACTTACTAGGTATATGTAACCAAGTGAGCAGCCAATACTTTCACCTATAGAGGCTTTTAAGTCCTTAACCCAAGCAACCATTATCATCATAAAACTAGCAACTTGACTTTTAAAGTCAATTAAAAGATAAAGAAGCTGGAGTCCTCCTGTTAAAGGGGAACATAAACTCTATCCAGTCTCACTCCAGCGTTCTTTCCAGAATACTCAAGCTATTGAATATTGAGTTATCTCTAATCTATGGCTCAAATGCTCAAATGCACTTGCTTCTCAGAGGAGATATATATACATACATACACACACATTATATATATATATATATATGTATATATGTATATATATATATATGTATGTATATATGAAATAAAATGGGAATAAGTAAATGTTGAAAGTTTTCTATGAGCTAAGCGATTTAGAGCAGACACATAGTGTTAAGACAGTCCAACAATTCATGGTGTATATAAAGTGTTACTTTCTTTACGATGAGGCGACTGTCTGGGAAGAATCTATGCTGGCAAGTGTTGAAGCAGTGATTCTCCAGGCGACACCACTTCTTGGTAATAATACCACCAGCAGGCCTCGAGAGTTAAACATGATTTTTCTTCTTTTTAAATAATTCCCCCAAGTAACATCACAGTGTAATAAAAAAATGTAAAGGCATATACTTTGAATGCATTTACTAAACACTAGGCACTAGTATAAGAAATGTACATGTATGATGAATTCACAAATGTATCTAAAGTAATTTGGTTGTCACTTCTGACTGTAAAACAACATTACTTTCGAAAAGGCTACAGACGTATTAAGAATAAAGTTTAAGTTGCCTTAAAAAAATCCCACTTCTATTTCAAGATTCCCCCTCTCCCCCTGCTTTCTGACCTACCTACCTGGCTCCACAACAAAGGAGTACGTTTCAGATGAAGGGGGAGGGGCTAAGGAAAGCTGGATGGGGGGTGAGTAGTACTGGCAGTTAGGAGCGGGAGACAGGAAGGGCCTATTATTAAAAGAAGCAGAAAAGTTCCGTAGCTTCAGAAAATACGACGCTCCTCTTTAGTAATCAGAGAGCTGCAAAAAGAACAACAACAATAAAACCAATCCGCACATTCTTTTTTTTTTCTTCCTCCAGAAAAGACTGACAAGGCCAAATGAATGTTTAGAGAGGGGGTGGTAGATGAGGGAGCGGAGGGCGGGGCCACATCTGCCGCGCTTTTTGTGGGAGTGGAGATTGGGGACCGGACCTCACTGGTGACGTAGATCTCATGTGACCAGGAGTCGACGTGTGCAGAAATCCTGCTAGTCTGGTCCTTGTTTCCATCTGGGTACCAGCTCCCTTCAGCCTTGCAGACGGTGGTGCGAGAGGCCAGCGGCCAGAGGAGACAGCTTGCTTCAATTCATCAGGTTAGTGTTTTAAGCCGTTACTGCCTAGGATTTTTGTAGTTTACAGTGGTCTAGTGTCGTGACTTGAGTCCTGGTTAAGTCTGTCCCTCCACCCCTTACCTTCAATTCTTCAGGAAAGGACACTTGTGAAACGACTAAGGGGTCCCAAGAGAAAACAAGGGGACCTGTGACGATTCCAAAATAATCATACTCTGAGATTTTGGATCCCCACTTTGCTTCCCAAACCTCGTCTCGGATCTACAGATAGTTGGGGAAGAATAGCCCTTTTTTACCCTCTGTCTGGTGAGAAAGACAGGCTAACTTGCGGGGTGGGAAGGAGGAGTCCTATGGGAAACAAAGGGTGGGAAACTTCCATAAGCAAGCCCTTAAATGCGGAGAGCTCGGCGAGCTGGGTCCGTGGTACTGCTCTGCTGAGCACCGTGGGCTTGCTTGCCCCACCCCCAACATCCCCTCCCTTCTCCGTTTGCCTGCAGGTTTGTTCTTTGTACCGCACCAGGCTAAAATAAGTAGGAAAAAGAAATCGACCAGATCCGTACCTGGTAAGTGAGGGGGAACTTTATAAAAGACTCCCCCAGGATATGGGTCGATGAAGGCCTGTAGAGGCTGAAGGCCCCAGTCCCCTCTCCCTTCCCCCCACCCCTTTCGGAGGGGCCTGTGTTAGGCCTGGGAGGGAGAAAGATTTGTGGAGGGCTGGGGCGGGAGGCGGGAAGGAAGGCCTTGGAAAATGCTGGAGGGAGGGATTAGAGAGGGGAGGGGGTGGAAAATGGAGGTAAGAGGGGCGGGGACAGGGAAACCTTGATTGCAGACTGGGTTTCTCAGGTGGAAGGTATCTGGTGAGGGCAGTTAGACCAAACGAGGGTGGGGGGAAAGAGAGGAGGGGAAAGAGGGAAGTGTGGAGAGGGAGAGCGGGAGGGGGCAAGAGTGGACGGGGGTGGGGGTGGGGGGTGGGATGGGGAGGGCGTGAGCAAACGGTGAGGAGACCTTTGTGCACAGCACCTGCCCATCTACCAAGTCTTCCATCTATAGTCCTCCTCCTCCTCCTCCTCCTCCTCCTCCTCCTCGCTTCCTAGAAATCATTGCATTCCCGTATTCTGCAGGAAGCAGCAAAGAAGAGAAGCAGACACAAGATGAAACCCTGCCAAAAGATGGAAGGAAACCTAGAAAAGGAGGATGAGCCAAAGCCCGAGGAAGAGCCAAAGCCCGAGGAAAAGCCAGAGGAGGGGCAGGAACCGGAGGAGGAGGAGAAATCCGAAGAAACTTTTCGGGAGAGGCTGATTCAGTCTCTCCAGGATTTTCAGGAGGATATACACAACAGGCACCTGAGCAGTGATGATATGTTTAGAGACGTGGAGGAGCTAGATGAGATCAGGAAAGTGAGAAACAAACTAATAGTGACGCGTTGGAAGGCTAATCGAAGCCATCCTTACCCCTATTTAATGTAGCTTGGCTTGCTTTCCCTTTTATCTGACGTTACCATTGCAATCTAGCTTTCTTTTCATTAGCATTTTCCTGATAAGACCTTCGCCCATCTTCCTACTTTGAATCTGTTGCTGTTAGTGGCTTTAGCTGTATCTCTTGTTGTCTGTATCTTACTGTTGATTATATTTGAACCAATCTATAAGTCTCTGGCTTTAAGCTTTACTGATTTGTAAAAAAAAAAAAAAAGAATAACAAAATGAGCTTCTGATGGGATACAAAATGAGAAAAGGTTACAAAATAATATGGGAATATCATATTTTGAAAGACAGGAGTACCTTTGTATGTTACATATATGCACATATAAACTTGTGAAAGATGAATGATTTTTCTTCTGCTTATTTGTATTTGCCATATTCCTAAAATGAACACGCATTATTCTTGCTAAAAATAATAAAGGTTTTATAACTAAAAATAAGCATCCAACAGCCCATCAATTTATTTTTAAAACTCCTGAGGCACTTGTTATTCATTGACAATATTAGAACCACTGAGTTAAAAGATTAAAATTCACATCTCGTCTCATACGCAGTAATAAACATAACTTTGTGGTGGTCAAATACGGTGCAGAGCTGTTCAACAGGGTTTTATTCCCATTTGTTCGTGCAGGAGGCTCCAAATGCTAGAGATTTCTTTCTGCTATTGGGAAGCATAGAAAAAGTAACAAGCTCAAGCAACAGTTAGGTGAGTGCTCCATAGTTCTTCCTGCCCGTCTAGACGCCCATGGAGCTGCTTTCGATACTTGCATGGTTATCCAGTCCTTGCACATTTCTGCAAATTTCACTTCCCCGGGATCTTATTTCCTCTTACAAGATTCCGAGAGAGAACAGGCTCATGTAAGAGTCTGACCAGAACAGGAGTCTTAACAATTTAGGCTTTCACAGAATTTCTTTTCTGGATGTGAAGATGCCATTTGGTATTCCTGACTCCTGCTTCCATATAGTGAGTAATTTCTCTCCTGCAGGCTGATGACAGGTCCTCCCCTCAGGTTCAACAGGTACCCTAATACTTTTATAAATCTTATAGGAAGGCTAAAGTCCGATTTGAGACTGTTCTCACCCCTTCCTGGGAAGCAACACACTATGGGAACGTGCCACATGTATGTAATTTTTCCTTTATGATGCTCTTTTGGGGAGCTTTTCATTTCCGTTCATCAAGGTTATGACAGCTGGGCAGATGATAATGAGGCTGAATTTTGTTTGTAGTAAGGTAAGATTCTAGGGGTACGCCACACAGTGTCCATTTTACAGTAAGAAGTGAATCCAGTTTTCAAAAGCCTGGAAGGTGATCACAGGAGCAGGATGTGGAATGCCTCACCTCTAACACACTCTTCACCAGGGTGGATATTCCATTGGTTTTCTGCTCCAAACTGCAGTAGGAGACTTATAAGGCTGATGGATGGGCTGCCATGGGCAAATTTATCTGAAAGTGGGCAAATTTCCATCACTGTATATTAAAACACTTAGACTTCTTTCTTTTACCAGGAGAAGGTGGAGGGCACTTTTCCAAAGAAACAAAGCACTAGCTCAGAATATTCACTAAATAGAAACATTGGTTGCAGGATTCTATATCCCCAGACATAATAGCTGCGGATGTAGACAGATAGCTTATGTTAAAGAGAGAAGGATTTGATGGAAGGGGAGGGTGATTATAGAGAGTATGTACATAATTTAAATTGTAATGCCCATGTATTTATTCAAACATGTATTAAATACTTTTGGGTTAAAGCATGAAGATAATTCAGGTTAGGGATCATCTTATAAACTTTCCTTTCTAGAAAAATTATTCAAATGATAGAAGCAAGTCAGTTTGAAGGAAAATATTCAGTAGAGCACAATGTTAATGGCCTTGGTGCTACATGCCAAAAATTATACTGGTAGGAAAAACAATTCATAGCGTAAGTGCATGAGGGATATTATCTTCAAGCACCTGTGAGGAAACGTCCTCGATGTAAGGCTTTACCCTAGTTATAAGCTAACAAGTAACCTGCTCAGTGGATGCAGGCAGAAGACACTAAAAGCGCTGGGTCTGAGTCTAAGGCCCTTATAGAAAAGGCTTAACTAGAACTTCCTGTTGATTTGTACTGTCTCTCTGATTACCAAATCTCTTGCGGTGACAAAGGGCCTGTGATAGATGCTTACCTTCCATACTATTTTCAAAGAAATCACAAGCCTGCTCTGGGACGGAGGAAAGATGTTACCTCATACTTCAAGGTTGCTTACTGTAAGCACAGCTGAAATATTATCTGCCTGGGTAAAGAGCGCTCAGGGCCCGACATTCTTGGCATATGCAGTAAGAACGAACAAGGACACTCAGGGGGTTTGGCGGATTGCCTCGCCTAATAACACTTTGCTCTGTACAATAGATCATGGGGATGTCAAGCCTTACGAGAAAGTCTTTGAGGAACTTTAAAATTATACTAAAAGGAGTGTGTGGTGCCTATAATCCCAGCACTCAGGAGGAAAAGACAGGAAGATCATGAGTTCAAGATCAATGTGGGCAATGTGGTAATTTTAAGCTCAGACTGACTACCCAAAACTCCATCTCAAAAAAAATGACTGTAAGACATAGTTTGCTATATGGTCTGGAGAATGATCTCCAATAGATATATTTTTGGTTTTGAATTTATTAATTATTACAGTAAGCAGAAGTAAAAGAACAAATAGCAATATGAGACATACAGATGATAGATAGAAAATTATCATCAAGTCAGACACTCAAAATACCTGGCAGAAACTGATGGAGGAACTGCTCTTGAGGCAGTTAACTGGAATTCTCAATTCAGACAGCACCCTATCGAGAGTCCCTGGCAGAGCAGGATGTCACACCCACTTTCAGGTGAGGCTTTTAGGAATAAATAAGAACAGGTAGCAATAACATCATCAAATCAGGCGCTTACACCCATCAAAAACCAACTGAAAATGGATGAGGTGGTCAGCTGCAGGTTTTGAATGAGCTGTCTCTCCATGCCTGAGCTCCCATGGCTGAACTTCCGGATTCTTTTTCCTATTGCAGGCACTTAAGCAATAGAACGAACGAACGAACGAACGAACGAGCTGTTGGAAACTGTTTACCTTCTAGCTGTTCTCTCAAGGACACTGTGTTTTTACTTAGGGCTATTTTGCTATACTCTCCTTCCTGTTACAGACTCAGGGAGGCCAGCCCATCCCCAGATGAGAGGCTTTGGAGAGCACTTGGAGACAAATATGCTTGGGTCTGAAAGGAGGGCCAAACCACTTTCAGAGCCAAATATCTTGATGCTCTCAAAAGCACACGGTAATGTATTATTATGATATGCGTTACACAGTCAGCACATTAACATGTTGATTTAAACTGACCGAGGTAGAAGTCTTAAGGCCACTGGATCCACCAGGATACTAGAGGCTGAACTTGTGTAAATATTGCAGTAGGATAACAACAGAAGAATGTGTTTTTAAAAAAAAAAAAACAGCTTCATATCACATGCATTCATACTCTGTAAGAGCATGGGGGTTTTGCCTGTGTATGTGCCTACCATGTCGTGTGTGTGTGTGTGTGTATGTGTGTGTGTGTGTGTGGTTTATGGTGATGGTGGGTACATGACCGTGTGAACAAATTTTTTTTTGTTAATGGAAAACAGTGGTCTTCCTCTAAAAGCTTCACGGGGTAGCTCACTACGTAGCCATGGCTGGTCTGGAACTCTGATCTGTAGACCAGGCTGACCTCAAACTCTCAGAGATCTGTCTGCCTCTGCCTCTGCCTCTGCCTCCAGAGTGCTGGGATTAAAAGCATGTGCCACCATGCCCTGCCATTTGTCTATTTTTAATTGGAAAAGTGTTCATGAAATCTTTTGTTCACATCTTTACTGTTGGTAGTATAGTGTGGTAAAGTAGCTATTTAAACTGGTGAGGTAGACTTGTATATAGCACTTGTCTGCCATACATTGTCAAAACATGAAGTAGGCCTGTTCCCTATCATAGTAGCTTACAGGGTGGCGGCCAAGCAGTTTCCTAAGGCTGCCCACTTTTTTGAATTACTCAGATAGTTTAGCTTCTTTTCTTCTATCTCTTTTCTAAGCCTCATTTTCCTAACACACTGAGGCCCACTCTTTCTCTAAAGCTCCCATCCCCATCATGTGGCTGACTCTTGCCATGTGGCTGACCTCCATACCAGCTTAACCCAAATAGCATGGCTTTCTCATCCCCCCATCCCCCTTTCTCTTCTCTATCTTCCTCCTCCAGGCAGCTGCTGAGATTTACAGCTGGCCTACCCTCGGATTTTACTTTTAAAACTCTAATCAAATTGTCTTTGAAGTTTCCATTGAATTCATTCTTAAATTGTTCTATTAATGGGACTAAGAACCCCCAAATGGGACCCAGACTTCCCTGGCATCAGTAGGAAAATCTCTGCCATGGGCCTCAGATGGCCATCTCAATCCATTCTTAGCCTTTTGGTTAATGGAAGGCAGTGGTCTTCCTCTAAAAGCTTCACTGGATCATGACAAGCATGGCAGAACAGACACAGAGGTAGAGCAGGAATTAAGTGGGCTAAAGGTAAGCTGAAGATAAATTGTAGTTAGGCTCTAGACCTGCAGCAACACCCTAACCTCCCTGAAATGATGGAATTTCCAATCACCATCAGCTCTGCAGAAGGTTCAGTGTAAGGAGTAGGTGTAGTCCTTCCGAGAACTTTCATTCACACTGGCTGATGCAATTTCTTTTCACTTTGACCTTCAGTCTCATATACAGTTCCCTTGGCCTCCTTTTCACTTTAAGAGGGATAACAGCTATGAGGCGCTTTCTTTACTATGGAGATGTACTAGTTTTCCTAAGGGATGCCATCAAACTACTAAATCTTACTGTAAGTAAGTACTTCATTTTTTTTAATTAAGAAAGGACTTACTTATTTTATGTGTTTGAGTGTTTTTGTCCTGCATGTATGTATATGCACCCTGTTGTGCCTGGGGAGGTCAGAAGAGGGATCTGAGAGTTACAGACAGTTGTGAGCTGTTATGGGGGTGCTGAGAATCAAACCTTCTGTAAAAGAGCCACAAGTGTTCTTACTTGCTAAGCCACCACTCCAGCCCAGTATAAGTACTTTCTATTGACCTCCATTCAAGTTTGCCTCTAATAATGTGCCCCACCTCCTTGCTAGAATCTTTGGGCATACAAAAGAAAGCAATGCTGCAGTCTAGCTTAAAAAAAAAGAAAGGTGCATTAAAAATCCACCTTATGTTTACGTCCTAAAGACAAAGAACCTACTCCATGCCAAACAACAATACAATTTACAAGAAGACTATCTATGGGCACTGTACCTAATCGTCTGTATTAAAAAAGAATGTCCAGGCTAGTAAAGGTTATAGGCTTACTGTGTTAAAAGAAATGTGAGAGTTGACATGAATGCTAGGATTAAAAGGGTGAAGGCAGGATCGTTAGTGATGAGAAAGAACAGGGCTGGAGGCTGGGGATGAGATAGCTGAGCTGACCAAGATAAGAGGAGGGACAGAGCTGATTAATGTGTGACTATAATTCAAGTTGCCTTGGACACCTAGCTCACAGTAGGGGGCTGGGCTTGCTACTGCTGGTGGCTGTAGTTGCGGGGGCAGAGCTTCCCTAGAGTCATCTTTGCTTAGGGTCTAAAAGGCCTGAATGTTCTAATATACACTTCATAAATATTTATAAAACTTCTTTAAAATCACAAGGGAGAAGCCACTAGGCTGCTCCTGCCTTGGGGCAGTCCACTCTAATCTCTTTGAGAAGTATTTGCTTTGTTGAGCTTTGTTCCTGCCACTTTGCTAAATAAACCTTTGCACTAACTGGGGGTGGGGGACAGAACAGAAGGGTATAGAGTAATAGATGTACACACACCTGCAAACACCAGGATGACGTCCCTTAGGTTGCTAAAGGAAAGAACATTTCTTTTTAAGTGGCAGTGTGGTATTTTACTAGTCCTCTGGTGGTTTAGGAAATAATGATAATAATGATGATGATGATAATAATAATTATAATGAATAATTATTATTCTAATGTCCTTATAACAAATTCTATTGCCCTTGCATCTCTAGAACTAAGACTTGACTTTTTATCTCTCTTCTGCAAGCTTTTATACCACAAAAGCAAACACACAAACACATGAAAGGAAGACTGTTAGAATTTAGTCATCAAAAGAAGGCCTATGTATCTAAGACTACATGGAAGGGCAGACTTCTAACTTCAATAATTACCAGTACTTTCCCAACCCAACCCAAAACAAAACAAACAAAAAAGAAACCTGACCTTGCATCTTTCCATTAAACAATAGTTTTTGCTTTTACTTTTTACTTCTATGACCTTACTAATTCTCCCCACCCCCCCACTGCCCCGCCTCAGTTACTTGCTTTTAGAAATCACAAAATTCAGAAGGTCAAACAACTGAGTTATATATTAATCTCATCCTAGCTTTACTGCATACTACATCTGTGGGGTATGGGTTACAAGGATAGCGATTGCCTAGGTTGTTTTTAGGGACGTGAAGATCATTTTTGTAGAGGTCACCAACTCCTCACTTGGGCCTATAGCAATGTCGACTGAGTAAATTTGGCTGCCAGGAATTGGAAAAGTCCATTATCAGGGGCTGGAGAGACGGCTCAGTGGTTAAGAGCACTGGCTGTTCTTCCAGAGGTCCTGAGTTCAATTCCCAGCAATCACATGGTGGCTCACAACCATCTGTAATGGGATCTGATGCCCTCTTCTGGTGTGTCTGAAGACAGCGACAGTGTACTCACCACCCCTAGGCAGGAGTTCCTGGATACTGGAAGAAAGCAGGCTGATGAGCACCTTCGCAGGTGGCCCACTCATCAGTGCAGCAGATGGCATCTGCTTCAGTGCCTGCCTCCTGTTTGAGCACCTGCCTTGATTTCCCTTCGAGATAGATTGTGATATGGAAATACAAGCTGAAGTAAACCTTTTCTCCTAAGTTTCTTTAGATCATGGTGTTTTATCACAGCCATAGAAACCATACCTAAGATAGAATACAGTGTGATATAATTTGAAGATCCATCAGTTCACTTACTTAAAAGAATACAGAACAACAATTTTCAGTATAGTTACACTACTGTGCTGCCACCACTATAATTGATTTTGGTACATTTTTATCAAGTAAAAAGAAGGAGGATGGCATGCCTAAGCCCCTAGCCTCCCAGTCCTAAGCAAATCTCAGTAGACCTTCAATCTGTACAGTTTTTCAAACGTGTAAAACAGTCTCCTGCAGCTTATTTATCATAATGCTCTAAAGATTTGTTCATATCTACCAATATCTATAGTCCAGCATCTGCCAGTACCTCATTTCCCTTTGTTGTCACATACCATTATTCTGTTACATGCTTTGTTCACATTTCAGATATATACTGGCAAGGATATTCAGCAACAGAGCCTCTCATTCATTGCTAGTAGGAATACAGCATGGTATGGCTACTTTGGTAGACATTTTCAGCTGTTTGATCCAAAAAAAAAAAAAAACAAAAAAAAAACTATGGGAAAGCTGGGATTGATAACATGTACTTGTAATATCAGCACTGGCCTTGCTCACAGCACAGAAGTTACAGACCACTGTAGGGCTCTGGGGATTCAATTCAGGTTGCATGTTTAAAGGGAAGGCACTTTACAAACTGAGCCATCTCCCCAGCACAGTAGTATCATTACCTTGACGACAATGCTTTTAATAAGGCTTTCTTGCTCGCTCGCTAAACCATGTTCGCCTTAGAATCTGCTAATAGCCTCTTGATTGGTCTCTCGTTTCCAGTAATTCCCTTGGTTACCAATTGCTCTGAAAACTACTAAAATGTGGCCTTTCAGAAAAGACTAGTTGTCATAGTTGGAGGTTTTTGTTTGTTTTGTTTTAAGTCAGAGATTTCATTTGTAGTCCAGGCTTTCGAGAAAATAAAATTATGTTCTGCTCCAGCATTCGGAGTGCCGGGACTACAGCATGTGCCACACCATGTGTGCATCAAGCTCAGTACTGATATTTATTTTGAGCATAGAAAGCCTCCTCTCCTTTGGTTTTCCTCAACAGTCTAGCCAGACAGCAGTAAACTACCTTTACCAAATCCATTTAATTACTTCTCAATTGCTCCCATCATGACTCTGAAGCAATCTTGGCCTGAATTTCTCCAGTTGAAAATGAACTAGGGTCCTTTCAGTGAAATCTTGCTGGCATATGCAATAGTGTCTGGGTTTGGTGGCTGGTTATGGGATGGATCCCCCGGTGGGGTAGTGTCTGGATGATCTATCCTTTCATCTTAGCTCCAAACTTTGTCTCTGTAACTCCTTCCATAGGTACTTTGTTCCCTATTCTAAGGAGGAATGAAGTATCCACACATTGGTCTTCCTTCTTGATTTTCTGGAACAACAATATGAACTAACCAGTACCCCTCAGAACTCATGTCTCTAGCTGCATATGTAGCAGAAGATGGCCTAATCGGCCATCACTGGGAAGAGAGGCCCCTTGGTCTTACAAACTTTATATGCTTCAGTACAGGGGAATGCCAGGGCCAAGAAGTAGGAGTGGGTGGGTAGGGGAGTAGGGCGGGGGAAGGTCACAGGGAACTTTCGGGATAGCATTTGAAATGTAAATAAAGAAAATAACTAATAATAAAAAAGAAAATGAACTAGGTTCACCTCAGAGAATAGTAGAAGATATATTCTTTATGGTTTCCATATTTCTAAGGGTGAAATATCTGATCAAGGGTTGTGGATCTGGAAACCAGAAGCTTAGCAGCCTTGTCTCTAAGTGACCTTTCTACTGTTTGTCCTCTTCATGGTGAGATGTATAGCTGTCTAAAGTCCTCTTGCCTTAACTCTGTCAAAGTAAAATAGTAGCTTCCTGCAAACTAAGAAAATAGTTTATTTTTAGCCAAATGTGAGTAGCAATGGCCTAGAAACATGGATTCAGGCTAACTTAAATGACATGTTCCAAAGTGAAAGAAGCTGCACAACTTTCATAACTAAAAAACAAGAAAAAAGTTTGAAATGAATCCACTCAAAAAGCATGCTGACTTCAGATGTTATCTGCTAGCATTCCGAGGTGTCTTACTTTAGAGGCTTAGTGGAGACTAGATGTCTACCCAGCTTACTGATAACATTCCAGGAGTTTTACCTAATGACGGGGAGGATGTTAAGACAGACGTGCAAGCTGAAAATATATGGCCATTTAAGGGACAAAGATAACCAAGATAATATTGTCCCTTTGACCTAAAGCATTCCAGCCCTTCACAATGAGGCCATTCCTGCATTCCAGTCCTTTGACAAAAACCAGTCAGCGGGATTGTTCTAGACACAGCACTGTTGGGAAACTTTGCTCTACATTGCTCATCCTAGGGATCCATATCTTCAATAAAATGAAATGAAATAAAATAAAATAAAATAAAATAAAATAAAAAGAATAAGCAGGGAACCAGCGTTCACTGTGAGAAGGTTGGATGCACAAAGAAGTCCCTACCTTTAGGTTGCACTCGCTCAGCATTCAACTTTAGTCAAGGGTCAGCAGTGCCAGGCTGAGCAATGCTGATATTCTTCCCTTCCCAAGCAGAAAGTTCCAGACTTGAGGTTACACTGTGCTTGTTCTCAATTACTTAGCAGAATGCAGTTTTGGACCCCCAAACTCAGCTAGGAATTTTGGTGGCCTAGATCAACTGCCACATATTTCTCCCCATTTTCTATTTTTTTTTTAAAATTTATCTATTTGTTATATGTAAGTACACTGTAGCTGTCTTCAGACACCCCAGAAGAGGGCATTGGATCTCAAAACATGTGGTTGCTGGGATTTGAACTCAGGACCCTCAGAAAAGCAGTCAGTACTCTTAACCACTGAGCCATCTCTCCAGCCGCCTCTCCCCATTTTTCTATAAATTGTGTCGAATACAAGATTTTGGTGTTGTTGGGTTTTTGTTTTTATTTTTGTTTTTTTCCAGGACAGGGTTTCTCTCTGTAGCCCTGGCTGTCCTGAACTCACTCTGTAGTCCAAGCTAGCCTCAAAGTCACAGAGGTCCACTTGCCTCTGCCTCTCCAGTGCTGGTAATAAAGACATTCACCACCATGCTGAGCAATTATTTATGATATACATTTTTAATACTACTTAAATAGGGTTGAAGTGGTTATGCGCTTTGTTCAATTGTGGAACTTGTTTTACTGCAAAGCTCATGTTGTCATGATAAAAATCAATCTCCTCGCTATTTCTTATTTCTACAAGACTTCATTAGCATGTAGGTTAGGAGGTCTTGTTCTGTGACCCAGGACATACCATAACCATAAGCGGTATCTACTGTCTCACATTAATTAGTGATTTCCACGAACATATAAAGGCCATATTTGCTGCATCCTTTTCAAATTTCCTATGTCTTACCAGAAACATAGTATCAAAATATACAGAGTAATTGAACTGAGTGTATAATTGCAGAAAAGAGCTGTACGTAGGCTATCAAAATTCTAAAATGGGATCTGGAGAGATGGCTCAGCAGTTAAGAGTTCTCCATGTAAATAAGAGTGTGCAGTGTTCTTTTAGAGAACCAGTCAAGTTCCCAGCCCCTGCACCAAACAGCTCACAAATGCCTGTAAGCACCAGCTTTAGAGAACCCAAAGTCCTTTTCTGACCCCACGGATACTTGCATGCATGGTGCGCGCGCGCGCACACATGCACACGCACACACACGCACACGCACACGCACACACACGTACACACTAAATTAGGTGTTGAAAATGAATGGTGTATGTGGGCATGTGGTACTAGCACGAAAAGGGCTCAAATATTGTCAAACAATAAATGGTTAATAATACAGGAATGAATAAGGCATGCAGCTTGGAACTTAAATGAAAACTGAGTGGTAGATTAGAAACTAGACTACAGGAATTTGAATTCCTCGTGTGCTACTTCTTATCTCTTCTCTAGCTTCACCATTATGCAGTTCTCTTGTTTGTAAAATGGAGGGTACCATTAGCACCTACTTCCTAGGATTAGTGTAGGGGTAAAATGTAATTATCAATGTGCCGACAATAATGCTTCACATATAGCAACATTTTCTGAGCTAGTTTCCTTTTCATTACCATTTATGTGTAAGAAAAATAGATTAGGTTGTCTATGCTAGTTTATAAGACCATTTAGAGTTAATTTGTGTGATCCTTGAGACTGAACCCAGAGGCAGGGTGTCCTTTGTTTCTGCTCCTTTGTTATGTGTTCTTATGTGCATGTCCTATTTTGCATAGGGGTGCTAGGGTTACAAATGCTCTTTATGTGAGTTCTGCTGGTTCCAGGGATCAGATTCAGATGGTCAAACTCGCACAACAAGCACTCTTACCTACCGATCCATATCCTTGGCCCTGCCATTAGTGACTTTGACAACCTGAGAAAACATTCGAATTTGTCTGGGTTTCTATTTCTCAGTTGATAAAATGAAGTTCTTGGATTAGATTATTTCTTCTGTTGTCCTGGTTTTCTCAATACATGATCTGTGAAAGCATGAGACTTTAGACCATAACTTCGTCCTTGACAAATCTAAAACTAGGTGACCACCCAGGAGGCAGAGCTGGAACCCAGTGCTCATTTGAAAAAAAAAAAAAAATCACAAACCCACTAATTGATTTTTTTTGACTCGTGGTTTATTTTACTCTTTTTTTCCAGCCCACTGTATGGACTACATACATCAGTATTTGTGATTATACTAATCATTTTTTGAATGCTTTAGAAATCCTTCAGGTGCCGGGCGTGGTGGCGCACGCCTTTAGTCCCAGCACTCGGGAGGCAGAGGCAGGCGGATTTCTGAGTTCCAGGCCAGCCTGGTCTACAAAGTGAGTGCCAGGACAGCCAGGGCTACACAGAGAAACCCTGTCTCGAAAAAACCAAAAAAAAAAAAAAAAAAAAAAAGAAATCCTTCAGGTAGCAATATCATGAATGGAACAAGGTTGTGGTGATTTTATTCTAGATCATAGTCAATATTATTTGCACCTAAGCATTACACCCAAGCAGGTGTTACTAACATATTGATTGTTGCCTAGCAGGCGATCAAGAAATGGATGGTAAGAATTTTTTAAAACAGTAAGTGGTATGATGGCTTTTAAACATGGCTAGAATTATTGAGCACTTCTCCTGAATGAGGTGACATTTACATTCTACCTACTCGAATCTTAAAAGAGGTCTTTTGACTGCTTGTATTGATTGAGCACAGTGGGACTTCCAACGCTGGATCACAAAAAGGCCATATAGCTTCCAGTTTACACACAGGAAACTGTTGCTACTGAAGCCCTGAAATAACTACATTGATATGCTACATGTGGATTCTCTGTCTTTTGGCCATCTCAGTTCCAGAATCAGGCTCTTTGTGTTATCTATGGGTTTTCAAGTTACTCTAAATTGAACTGTTCACTCTATGGTCACAGACACTGCAGAAAAGAATAGTCCTTACTGTATTATTTCTAATTACTTGACCACAGAATCTCTGAGCATACTTTATAGTTCACATCAGTGAATTCTGAGCTGGTGTGTTACCATTACTAGATCACTGGCAGACTCACCTGTCATTCTTCAAGCAATAGCACTGCATTAGTTATTTTTTTATTGCTGCAATAAAAGATATTACCAAAGCAACTTATAGAAGGAAAGGCATATTGGGGACTTATAAGAGGGACAATAATGCATGACCATCATGTGTAAGAGCATGGCAGGGCAGCAGGCAGGCAGGCAGGCATGGGACTAGTGCAGCAGCTGAAAGCTCACATCTCAATCCACAAACAGGAAGCAGAGAGAGCTAACCTGAAATTGTCTAAGGCTTTTAAAACCTAAAATCCCATGCCAACTAACATACTTTCTTCAGCAAGGCTATAACTTCTAATCCTTCCCCCAATAGGAATCAAGTATTCCAATGCCTAAGACTTTATGGGGGATATCTCATTCAAGTTAAAACACACACACACACATACACACACACACACACACACACACACCATACCAAACCACACCACACCACAATGGTGAAGCTGATTTTTTTTGATTTTTTTTATTTAATTTTTAATATTTTTTATTACATATTTTCCTCAATTACATTTCCAATGCTATCCCAAAAGTCCCCCATAGCGCCCCCCACTTCCCTACCCACCCATTCCCATTCTTTTGGCCCTGGCATTCCCCTATATTGGGGCATATAAAGTTTGCAAGTCCAATGGGCCTCTCTTTCCAGTGATGGCCGAATAGGCCATCTTTCGATACATATGCAGCTAGAGACAAGAGCTCCGGGGTACTGGTTAGTTCATAATGTTGTTCCAACTATAGGGTTGCAGATCCCTTTAGCTCCTTGGGTACTTTCTCTAGCTTCTCGATTGGGAGCCCTGTGATACATCCAATAGCTGACTGTGAGCATCCACTCCTGTGTTTGCTAGGCCCCTGCATAGTCTCACAAGAGACAGCTATCTTTGGGTCCTTTCAGCAAAATCTTGCTAGTGTATGCAATGGTGTCCGCGTTTAGAAGCTGATTATGGGATGGATCCCTGGATACGGCAGTCTCTAGATGGTCCATCCTTTCATCACAGCTCCAAGCTTTGTCTCTGTAACTCCTTCCATGGGTGTTTTCTTCCCAATTCTAAGAAGGTGCACAGTGTCCACATTTTGGTCTTCATTCTTCTTGAGTTTCATGCGTTTAGCAAATTGAATCTTATATCTTGGATATCCTAAGTTTTGGGCTAATATTCACTTATCAGTGAATACATATTGTGTGAGTTCCTTTGTGATTGTGTTACCTCACTCAAGATGATGCCCTCCAGGTCCATCCATTTGGCTAGGAATTTCATAAATTCATTCTTTTTAATAGCTGAGTAGTACTCCATTGTGTAGATGTACCATAATTTCTGTATCCATTCCTCTGTTGAGGGACATCTGGGTTCTTTCCAGCTTCTGGCTATTATAAATAGGGCTGCTATGAACATAGTGGAGCATGTGTCCTTCTTACCAGTTGGGACATCTTCTGGATATATGCCCAGGAGAGGTATTGCTGGATCCTCCGGTAGTACTATGTCCAATTTTCTGAGGAACCGCCAGACTGATTTCCAGAGTGGTTGTACAAGCTTGTAATCCCACCAACAATGGAGGAGTGTTCCTCTTTCTCCACATTCTCGCCAGCATCTGCTGTCACCTGAATTTTTGATCTTAGCCATTCTGACTGGTGTGAGGTGGAATCTCAGGGTTGTTTTGATTTGCATTTCCCTGATGATTAAGGATGTTGAACATTTTTTCAGGTGCTTCTCTGCCATTTGGTATTCTTCAGGTGAGAATTCTTTGTTCAGTTCTGAGCCCCATTTTTTAATGGTGTTATTTGACTTTCTGGAGTCCACCTTCTTGAGTTCCTTATATATATTGGATATTAGACCCTTATCTGATTTAGGATAGGTAAAGATCCTTTCCCAATCTGTTGGTGGTTTTTTTGTCTTATTGATGGTGTCTTTTGCCTTGCAGAAGCTTTGCAGTTTCATGAGGTCCCACTTGTCAATTCTCGATCTTACAGCACAAGCCATTGCTGTTCTATTCAAGAATTTTTCCCCTGTGCCCATATCTTCAAGGCTTTTCCCCACTTTCTCCTCTATAAGTTTCAGTGTCTCTGGTTTTATGTGAAGTTCCTTGATCCACTTAGACTTGACCTTAGTACAAGGAGATAGGAATGGATCGATTCGCATTCTTCTACATGAAAACAACCAGTTGTGCCAGCACCATTTGTTGAAAATGCTGTCTTTCTTCCACTGGATGGTTTTAGCTCCCTTGTCGAAGATCAAGTGACCATAGGTGTGTGGGTTCATATCTGGGTCTTCAATTCTATTCCATTGGTCTATTTGTCTGTCACTATACCAGTACCACGCCGTTTTTATCACAATTGCTCTGTAGTAAAGCTTTAGGTCCGGCATGGTGATTCCACCAGAGGTTCTTTTATCCTTGAGAAGAGTTTTTGCTATCCTAGGTTTTTTGTTATTCCAGATGAATTTGCAGATTGCACTTTCTAATTCGTTGAAGAATTGATTTGGAATTTTGGTGGGGATTGCATTGAATCTGTAGATTGCTTTTGGCAAGATAGCCATTTTTACAATGTTGATCCTGCCAATCCATGAGCATGGAAGATCTTTCCATCTTCTGAGATCTTCTAGAATTTCTTTCTTCAGAGACTTGAAGTTTTTATTATACAGATCTTTCACTTCCTTAGTTAGAGTCACGCCAAGATATTTTATATTATTTGTGACTATTGAGAAGGGTGTTGTTTCCATAATTTCTTTCTCAGATTGTTTATTCTTTGTGTAGAGAAAGGCCATTGATTTGTTTGAGTTAATTTTATATCCAGCTACTTCACCGAAGCTGTTTATCAGGCTTAGGAGTTCTCTGGTGGAATTTTTAGGGTCACTTATATATACTATCTTATCATCTGCAAAAAGTGATATTTTGACTTCATCTTTTCCAATTTGTATCCCTTTGATCTCCTTTTGTTGTCGAATTGCTCTGGCTAGGACTTCAAGTACTATGTTGAATAGGTATGGAGAAAGTGGACAGCCTTGTCTAGTCACTGATTTTAGAGGGATTGCTTCAAGCTTCTCACCATTTACTTTGATGTTGGCTACTGGTTTGCTGTAGATTGCCTTTATCATGTTTAGGTATGGGCCTTGAATTCCTGATCTTTCCAAGACTTTTATCATGAATGGGTGTTGGATCTTGTCAAATGCTTTTTCCGCATCTAACGAGATGACCATGTGGTTTTTGTCTTTGAGTTTGTTTATATACTGGATTACGTTGATGGATTTCCGTATATTGAACCATCCCTGGTGAAGCTGATTTATAACCAATTTATAATTAAACCAATCAAAAAGAGTTTTGGGCAGCCAGACATGGTAGTGCACATCCTTATTTTCAGCACTTGGCAGACTGAGACAGGAGGATCATAAGTAGGAGGCCAGCCTTCTCTATACAGCAAGACTGTCTCAAACAAACAAACAAACAAACAAACAAACAACAAAAACAGAGTAGGGGAAGTATAAGAAAGGTAAAATCATTGCATAGCTATAAATCAGCTGTTTGGCTGTGTGTTTGTGTTTGGATTTTTAAGACTAGGTTTCTTGGTGTAGCCTTGTCTATCTTAGAACTCATTCTGAAGAGTAGGTGGGCCTCAAACTCATAGACATCCACCTGCCTCTGCCTCCCAAATGCTGAAATTAAAGGCATTCACCAACATTGCCCAGTAGCCACTTATTTTTAAAGAATGAATTTCACATAAACCTTTTATATTTCTGATATTTCCAGATGGATGCTTGGTGAGCATGGACCTGAATTTCCTCAGGATAAGGGAGAAAAGCCCCTTATCCAATTGAAGCATTTTGCCAGCAGCTAAGCAAGAATTCTAGCACAATTAGCAATGATTTAAGGCCTTCCTCTGTTCCCAGCTACCCAAGCTGTAAGTCTTTAGGATTTTCACCAGAAATTGCATGTGAAACCTTAATTGGTAGTGATTTTTTTGTCTGTGTGTGTTTAAAATTTTTAAGATTATATTTTAAATTATGTATATAGGGGTGGTGTGCACATTAGTCAGTGCCCTTTGAGGGTTCTAGATTCCCCAAGAGCAGGCCAGACATGGGTGTTCACAACCAAACTTCTATCACTTACAAGAGTGGTACAAGCCCTGAGTACCTGAGCCATCTCTCTAGCCTGTTTGTATTTTAATCAATCAATCAATCAATCAATCAATCAATCAATCATTATATGTTAATTATTTTTGTGTGCATGTATGTATATGCATAGGCCATGGAGCACATGTGGAAGTCAGAGGACAACACAGAGCAGTTTGTCTTCCCTGACTACCATGTAGGCTCCAGGGTTCCAACTCTGGTCATCAGGCTTGTAACCAAGTGCCTTTACCCATCTCTTTGGTTCACTCCTGGTTTTATTTTATCAATTATAATTCCATCAAAGGTACTGCCTGGATGACTTTATAATCTCACTTATCAAAAAGAGAGAAAAAGGAAAAACATTTTTTTAAATGAACCTTTTGAAATGTAACCTGAGAGCCACCAAAATGGTATATATGACCACTGTTAAGACACTCATGATTCTCCTCGAGGAGCCAATAGGTCTATGTGGGTACCTCTCACTTTACTCTGATATTTCGTGGGATGCACATCCACACTTTTCTGCATTGCAGGCTTGAGTCTTGGTTTAGCCTGTGTAGAGGTCGCTGCTGATATCTTGGGTTCTGAATCCATGATCCATCAGATTATTCTTGAATGTCCCTGACTGTCACTTGGATGAGCTGCCCACTTTGCTTTTGATTTTCTGGCCAGAAATCCACAAAATGTTTGAAAAGTGCTACTGGCTCCAAATTTAGAAATCCCTTAGACACATCCATACCCATTCCTAGGTTAAAAAGAACTTTATAGGTTTAGTCCAGAAGGCAGTCCTGAGAGTAGATCACCCAGAGTCTTGAACCCCCTCAAATTCCCATAAATACTCTCTTCTTCTTCTTCTTCTTCTTCTTCTTCTTCTTCTTCTTCTTCTTCTTCTTCTTCTTCTTCTTCTTCTTCTTCTTCTTCTTCTTCTTCTTCTTCTTCTTCTTCCTCTTCTTCCTCTTCTTCCTCTTCTTCCTCTTCTTCCTCCTCTTCTTCTTCTTCCTCTTCCTCCTCCCCCTCTTCTTCCTCCTCGTTCTTTTTCTTCTTCTTCTCTTCAGCTATCTCTTAAAGGTGCTTGCTGGTTTTCCCTTATTAGGTACTCTGTGTGAGGCAGACTGCCTTAGGCAAAGGGAACTCTGCCCCTGAATGCAGTTTTACCAGTCCTCAGCTTCAGTCAGGAAGGAGTCTAACAATTCTTCCCTCTGTGCTATTCAAACAGTGAACCACCAAAGTAGGTGAGTTTAGGCTCCATATATTATTGTTTTATGAGAGGTTGAAATCCCAGCAGCTGTGCACGTATGTTTCTTTAAACTTTGCGATGGATGCGACGGTACTTTCCAAGACATGAAAGAAATCTCTGTGAGGAGAACCAGAGGGAAAAGTAGCCACTAAAGTACAAGTGAAGTACAAGATCAGATTTTGAGACAATGGCTGTCAAGAGATGAGTTGGCATTGTCTGATCCAGGCAAGGATGAAATCCAGATTTTTATTGGATGAGTGGATTATTCCTCATCCAGAAGTCTATACATCTTCTATCTCTTTCTTCCAGATACACAAGAAAGCACCAAAAATATAGTTTGTTTTCACCATAAATTAGAAAGTAAAAAGCTTTGGCCTCAAATGATACCAAGAAAGGCATTTTTGTCTGTAAAGTCACTTCCTTTCTGCCATTTAGTTCTTAAAATAGAAAAGATATTGCTTTGAATCTGAGTGACAAGGTTCATATTTTGACTTTTATGATTTCATTGTGTATCTACTGATAGTGTTAACATCTGTCTTTAAAATATGAGTTAAAATAGGAAAAATCATACCACAGTCTGTAATTGAGAATTGTTTAGTGTCATAAAATATACAATTTAGATCAATGATTTAGCTTAAAACTAATGATAACTCTAAGTGAAGGCTACATTTTTAGTTTTCAAAAATTCTGTTTTTATGTGTGCCTATGTATGCATTGTGCATATGCACTTATGTTTTCACATTATTTATTTGCTGTTAAATGAGTGCTCATGTAAGTTGAAATTGTTAAGTTAGTCCAAATTCACTTCAGTTCATAATGTGACAGGAGTTTAAAGGTTAAAAAAGGTCTTTACTAGGTACACTTGACCACCTGTCCTAATATAGCAGTTAAAGAGAATAGTAATTGCCAGGTCATTGTCGGGGTATTAACATGAACCTTAAATTAAAAATTTAAAACAAAGGGAAGTGGTATACATAATTAGATTGTTCTAGTTCAGATGTTATCTGGATGATAACTGTCTTAATTCTGGTTCTATGAGATGCTTCAAGCAGTCCCTGTTGCTTAGGGAGATGGATTGGTTTTCAAGAGATGAATATTCCTACCTCCCAGTGCAACCCTGTCCTATTCCAGGGTGCTGTTCCAAGGACTAGAGATATAACTTTTCCACCATGCTTTTAGCTCCTCTTTTGTAATGAATATGCTTGCATCCAAAAGTAAGGAAGCAACTCAAAGAAAAATAGATATAAAACGAAGCCAGCAATGCCAGAACTTTGTCCAGCTTTGGGTTTTGGTTGCCATGTAAGCCCAAATGAGATATGAATGCTTTAAAAATCCAGGGCTGGAGTGATAGCTCATCATTTAAGAGCATCAGTGTGCTTCCAGAGGTCTAAGGTTTGATTCTCAACACCCACATTCTGGCTTACAGTCATCTGTAATTCCAGTTCTAGGGAATGCGGCAGGATTTTCCCTGTACAATTAATTTAAATATTAGTGTAGCAGGAGGCCTGTGATTGGACAGGGAAAGGGGAGGCAAAGCTAAGAGTTGTAGAGACAGGGAGTGACAAAGGAGAAAGGGGAAGGAAGTAAGATGGAGGATCAAAAGGATGAATTAGATTCCGGGTGGTTTTAAATAGCCACAGGTAAGATATCTAAGTGGGCAGCTTGTATCATTATCAATTGGCCCTGAATTTATTGTACGGGCATCTTGTGCATTGAGAATTTATTGATATATAAATCTGACTGATTAATTATAAGCTTCTAGAGTTTTGATTTGCTGGGTTAAGGGGATTTGTGACAACTAGCCACCAGAGGTAGATGGCTGAGAAGGTACAGGCGGCACTGAGACAAGGAATCGGACCTGGGAGAAATGGATCTGCTGGAGCTAAATAGAGACAGAGGCAGTGAGACCCCTGCCAGGGCAGAGAGTAGCCGGGTGTAGCCCGGGAACTTGCCTTTCTTTGTAATGTTTCCTGCAACAGGGGAATCCAATGCCTCCTTGCCTCCTCTATAACCAGACATGCATGCGGTACATAGTCATACATGTAGGGGGTAAGGCCTATATTCATAAAAATAATAATAACAAAATATTTTAAAAGAATCACTTTCTAGGTGCCTTTTAGAATAGGGCTTAAAATTTTCTGGTTATTTAAATTTGTTGTTCAAAATGGTCCCATGACTGTTAATATGCTTTTGCTGCAGTTCATATAGAGCTTCCTAAGTTTCACTAGAGTATAAATTTATTTTATCAAGAAAAACGTTTTCTGCCAAGCAGTGGTGGTGCATACCTTTAATCCCAGCATTTGGGAGGCAAAGGCAGGTGGATTTCTGAGTTTGAGGCCAGCCTGGTCTGCAAAGTACAAAGTGAGTTCCAGGACAGCCAGGGCTATACAGAGAAACCCTGTCTCAACCCCCCGCCCCCCCAAAAAAAAAGAAAGAGAAAGAAAGAAAGAAAGAAAAGAAAAGAAAAGAAAAGAAAAGAAAAGAAAAGATGTATGTTTTCTAAACATTGTAAAGAAAACAAAACTGAAAAGAACCACCACATTAAAAAGATATAGCAAGTTTTAAGTGTAAGGTATTTTGGGCAAAAGAAGTTTAAAGAGTAAAAAAAATAAAATAAAATAAATGCTTTCAGGCAAGACTAGGTTTTAGATAGTCATAAAATAAAATATTGTTTTTTAAAATTGAGAATAAAGACTGGGAAGATGACTCATCTGATAAATGTGCTCATGACCATGCTGGAAGACCTGAGTTGAATTTCTGGATCCTTACTTCTGAGCGAGAGCACTGACTTATGCAAGTTGTCCTCTGACCTTTACATTCTTTTAAAGTTTAAACTAAAAGGCTTAAACATGTTGTGGGTGCTCTGATTAAATTATAAGAAGCTTACAATATGGGAAACTTTAAAAACGAAAAGATGGTATGCACATGGTCAAGTTTAGTGTAATGACAGATTCCCAGGATAAAATATCGCTAATGTTTATTTCATCTGTCCATCTGTTCCAGAAACTAGGAAGAAACTCCAGTAGCAGGCAAACACTCCTGGTTACCTTTCTCATTTGACTTTTGCTCTTCTTAACAACACTGACAAAATGGAGACAACCAAAAGGCCCAAGGGAAAAGATAAAAGTAAGGGAGGAAACCCAGTTAATATAATAGCTTTGCTCCTGAGGAATTATATATTTTCTCAAGCAGATTCTAACAGATTGGCTCTGAGAGAGCCTAGACTGGAAAGAGGAGCTTAAAGGGGGCAGGGTTCTTGCATAGCACAGGAAAGCAAGGCAGTGGGAAAGAACTTCCCTTGATGGAGTTCTAAAATAACAGGGTTCCACTCCTCTACAAAGAGGAAAACCACTGTAAGAGTCATGTCCTATACTATGTTTGGAGAATGGGACTTCAACTCCAATTATGGGCACTCTTAAAGATGCTGCCCATGGTAAGGGCCCTACTGGCATGACGTAAGATCTTTATTATATACCTTGCATAATTTCAAACTCTGACAGGCAAAAATGCTAACATTTGGTGGCTTTGTTCTCTAGGTTAGTCAGTACTTCAGGATTCATTTGTAAAAATGTTTGTGCAGTAACCAATATTTATTAAAATGTCTGAAAATCCAGAGAGGTTACTTTTGTCTGTGATATGGAAACTCTTGATTAAAAAAAGGAGAAGAATGTAGCTAAGATGGCCATGGTGCTTGCAGGATGAAAGAGCTTACAATAATATTTTGAGGCTATAGACACACTTTAAAACCTCTTTCCAAAAATTAAGCAAGTTTGTCTTCGTTAGGACTTCTATTCCCACACAAACATCATGACCAAGAAACAAGTTGGGGAGGAAAGAGTTTATTCAGCTTACATTTTCAGCTTGCTGTTCATCACCAAAGGAAGTCAGGACTGGAACTCAAACAGGTCAGAAAGCAGGAGCTGATGCAGAAGCCATGGAGGGATGTTCCTTACTGGCTTGCTTCCCCTAGCTTGCTCAGCCTGCTTTCTTATAGAACCAAGACTACCAGCCCAGAGATGGCACTACCCACAAGGGGCCCTCCCACCCTTGATCCTTACAGCTGGATCTCATGGAGGCATTTCCCCAAGGGAGGCTCCTTTCTCTGTGATAACTCCAGCCTGTGTCAAGTTGACACACAAACCCAGTCATTTTAGACAGAAACAGAATAAAAGGTTCACTCACCAAGGATGTAGAATTCTGTTGTCTTAACAGATAGGACATGACTTGGGGTTCCCTGAGAAAATTCATATTGAGTACTCTAGCACAAAAGATAGTCACGGTTCAAAGGGGGAAACTGTTATAATTAGACTTTACTCAAATGCTGTCAAGGACCTCCTCAAGATGGATGAAGCCCTTTCCCACCCTGGCTAAAAGAACTTTCCCCTAGTCACCCTTTATTTCATGTCTCTGTTCTCTCTCCTTAGGCCTTACAACTGTCTAAAATGATCTCATTCATCTTCTCACTTGTTTGCTTTCTGTTTGTACCTATCATAAGGAGAGTCCTTTGAGTATGCAGGCTTATCTATGATTTCTGTTCTTTTGCTTTAAAAGCATGACTGGCTTATGAATGATCCTCATTCTTGTTTAAGATAATTAAAAATGATTATGTAGTTATATTTCTTTTAAAACTACATTTTATCTTAAAAAAAAACTAGTCCCTCAGCATCTATTTATTTTCTTTTGAGATGAGATAGGATTTTGTTATGACAACCTGGGTGGCCCACAACTTGTTATATAGACCAGGCTGATTTCAAACTTGCAGAAATTCTCCCAGCTCTACCTTCCAAGTACATTATAGGTATCTTTTTTTATTTTTTATTTTTATTTATTTATTTATTTATTTTGGTTTTTCGAGACAGGATTTCTCTAGATAGCCCTGGCTGTCCTGGAAATCACTTTGTAGACCAGGCTGGCCTCGAACTCAGAAATCCGCCTGCCTCTGCCACTCCAGTGCTGGGATTAAAGGTGTGTGCCACCACGCCCGGCTCATTATAGGCATTTCACTCCTTACCCCATTTTTCATTTTTTCATCTGGTATGTGCATCTTTCCTTATACATAATTCATGGTATCTTTTATTTGCATTCATATATTATTATATTAGTTTCACAGAGCTTCTATAGCAAAGCACTACAACATAGCTTAAAACAGTAGAAATATGTTTGCTCTCAGAGTTCTGGATAGTCGAAGTCCAAACATTACTGTATTAAAACTTATAACTAATCTCCTACATAAAATTTGAGTTGAAAGGATATATATTTTTTTCAAGAAAGTTTGATGGATACAAACAAACAAAAGATTTATCCAACAATGGGTCAAAAGGGTAATGTTCAACCATGCACCCAGTGAAAGAAATAAAAATCCACTCGAGAACCTTCATATTCCATAGTTATGCCGCAATGATTTCTTTACTTTCAGGAGATTCTTTACATGTTCTCCATTCAATATTTTCTACTTTGTAGTATAGCTTCCAGAACATCACCATTCAAAATAACAATTATCTTAAGTATGGATGCATTCACTCAACAAATATTCACCTATTTTGTCCAAAAAGTACTGTAAACCTCTAAGTATGTAAAGTAGACATGTGGATTTCAACGTATAATATAGCAAAAAAGTCATCAGACACCGATACTCTTAAAAATATTCTTAGAAACAACTTGAAGATAGTAAAAATAGCAAGTCAATTTTCATTGGCAATTTGCTAGGCTCTGTAGTGAATTCTTATTATGTATAACTATATTCTTCTAGAAAATCCCTGGTTCACTACAGAAACACAAAAACATTGGTAAGTAACTGACTCGTAGTTACACATCATTTCTTTAGCAGACAGAATCTGAACCCTGAATTCTCTGCCAGAATATGCCAGCTTATGTTTCTATTTGGCATCCTTCCAGCCAATATCACTAACACAGAAGCTTGTATGATGTTAAATTAAACAAAATTTGGTCTAGAGATGACTCTATACTTGAACAATGACACAAGAAACTGCAGAGCAACTTAAGAAAAGGTTAAATGAAGGTCTAAAGTTGGAGCATACTTTTCTAAGAGAAAGCTGGGTTTTAACAATACACAGATTCCACTTCGATGAGTAATTAGGAAGGAACTGTTCTAACCCTGTGTTCTCCTTGGTGCTTTGTTGCTGTGATAAAGCACCGTGACTCAAAGCAACTTGGAGGAAGAGCGGTTTATTTGGCTCACAGGTTATAACTTCTCACTGTGCTAAGCCAAGGCAGGAACAGAAGGTGAGGCATTGGAGGAATGCTGCTTTTCTGGCTTTTACTTTCCAAGGTTTTCTCACTTGCTTTCTTATATGACCCAGCACCACTAGCCTAAGGGCAGCATTGTCCCCAGTTGATTGGGTTGGTCCTTCCACAATCATTAAATAAGAAAATACCCCAGGCTTGCCTATAGTCCAACTTAATGGAGGCAATTCCTCTTCTCAGGTGACTCTGGTTTGTATCAAGTTGACAAAGAACTTACCAATGTACTATGTTTTTTTTTTTTTAAAGGCAAGCAGTAAGCTGTAATTAATCAAGCTGTCACCCAACTTCAGTTCTGTTTTCTGTACATTTCCATTTTCTGTCCAAAACATGTGGCTCGGACATGTTGAAGAGCAGTGTCTTTGAATCTGTTCTGGCTTTATGGGCTTCCTGGTTTCTGAATCATTCTTGGTTCAAGTTGATCAATTTGTCTATACTTTTTATTTTTAACCAGGAAGAGTTGTGAACTGTGAGACAGAATCGCCAAATCACCAGCCTTATCTTAAAAGGCAACTACTGGCTATACTTTTGCAGTTTGAGATTTTGGAGCTATATGTTATAGCTCCAAACCCATAATTTTATATGTGATAGATAGCTCCTAAACCATAGCACAGCAAGCATTTGCACTTTATATCCCCAGTAACCTGCCTCATTTATCAGGACACAATACAGAAATTTGAGGCCCAAACTAGAAGCAACTTTGTTCCCATAATGAAGTTATTAAGTTGTAAATATTGCCAACTATGTTTCCAAAAATCTATCTTCTACCTGTGACCTTTGTTTGTTTGTTTTATTTAGTTTTAAAGAAACTGATTTCAACTCCAGGCTTGTCTGGGCCACAGAGTGACAGACACTCTGTACAGCGATTTCAAGGTGGAAGAAACACTTGCCTGCAGAATGAGTTTTCACACCAAGTTTAATTGCTTCATCCATCCTTTGCTTAGTTCTAATATTTCTTGAGGCATTTATACCAGAGTAGAAGGTTTGGGGATAATTTCTAGATCTGTTATATTTCTCAGCTTATTATTTATAGGGTGGGTTGAAAGGCTCGGAGAGGAAAGCCAAGAATTCAAATGGCTCTTTTTCCTGAGGACTGTGGAATCAGAGACATCTCAGATAACACCAGGCCTTGGGAGGCAGAAGGAGGAGGCAGAGGCAGGGAAGATCACCCCAAATTTGAGGGCATCCTGTTAAATAGAGTGAGCTCCATATAGTCAGGGATTACAACTGAGAACCCCCCCCAAATAATAGAAAAATATGACTTCTTTCTGTAGGAACGATTCCAGGTTTGTTTTAAAGCGTTAGTTGTATTCAGCAAGAGTCCTTTCTTTTTAAAGAAAAAATTGTAACAGATGAATACAGGGTATTTCAAAACTGACACCCCAAACCTAGAGAAGATATTTTCTGCGTGATAGCATAAATAGCACTTTGTTTTCTTTTCATTTTGCAGAATGAAGCATATTTTTTTTTCAAAACTGAAAACTCACCAGCCTTGATAGTGCAAGCCTTTAACCTTAGCTACAAGGGAGGCTGATGTAGGACTGAAATTCAAGGGCAGCCCCAACAACATAGACAGGCACTGTACTCTTTTTTTTTTTTTTTTTTTTTTAGTTTAAAAAGTGTGTGTGTTGGGGGTCAGGGGGCTGGAGCGGTCTGTAAATACACCTCGGTAGAAGACAGTTTGCCCAGCAATTATTAAGCTAGAGGATCAATCCCCAGCGTTCCAAAAAAGGAGTGGTCCTTATAATTTTGAATTTTCTAAATCATGCTGATCATGCGTATGTGTGTGTGTGTGTGTACCCGCGCACTTGTGTGTGGGGTTGTGTATGTGTGTGTGTACCTGTGTGTGTATGTTTTAAGGAAATAAAGAGAAATATGTACAATCTACCCCACTCTCTATCTCTTGGTGTCTTATGGGGAGAAGTCCAGGAGAAAACATTTGGATAAGGTGGAGAGGAATCTCAAAGAAGGCCAAAGCCAAGACCTGGCTATAGTGGGAGGGAGACATGGAGGATGGCTCAGACCCTCCCTGGTAACAGGGAAGGGAGATGTCCAACCTCCTGACGGTGATGCCACTTGTGGTTCCTCAGATTGGTGAGGATCCGGATGAGTGACGGGTGGGGCCCCGAGGTGAGCGCTGGCGGCGGGGAGGCGGGGGCGGGGCCTCCTGTCGCACTGGCCTCCCGAGCTGGGGGAGCGGGCTTGGCAGTGACGCAGGGCCCTCACGTGACCCGGGGCTGCAGAGCGACGCAGCCTTGGGTGCAGTCGTCACGAGCGTCTGGCCAGCAGCTCGGAGCTCCTCTGCGCGCGGCGGGCTGGCAGCGGGCCCGAGGCGAGCGGGGCAGGTAAGGGGCCTGCACGCCGCGGCCCTGCGGGCGACAGCCTGGCGACGGGCGGACCGGCGGGCGGGCGCGCACCGCGGCTTTGTGCACCGCGCCGGGAACCCCGGCTGCGCCCGGGAAGGGACGCCCGGGCTCAGGGGCGGGGACGGCGCGGGGGTCCCGGGAGAGGGGCGGCTGGGCGGGCCCGCAGCGGAGAGCGCTAGAGCGAGCCCCGGAGAGCGGGGACGGGGACGGGGACGGGGACGGGGACGGGGACGGGGACGGGGACGGGGACGGGGACGGGGACGGGGACGGGGACGGGGATGGGGACGGGGCTGCTAGGGATCGTGGGCGGCCGTGTAGGGGGATGGGCGGTGGGTCCGGGGAAGGCGGGTGCGGTGCTGAGCTCGGCGCCCAGTCCTTCCCATCCCACCCTGTCTGCAGGTTTACTGGAAGCAGAGAGTCCAGGCGGCAGCGGGAATTGACAGGAGGACTACTCCGCAAGGGATAGGCCCAGGTTGGTTCAGTGGCGGTGGGGTGGGGTGGGTGTGGGTGGCTGGGGGAGGTTGGGGAAAGCCCCGTCTAGGACCCCAGTGAGAGCCCCCACCCCACACTACTCTCCTCAGTCCTCCATTTTGGTGGCTGAAAGCTCAGGGAAAGGATCCTGGGAAATAAAAAATGGTGGGCTTTGGGGGAGGGAGGGGACAGAGAGCTAGGGGGGAGGGGCTCGAAATGGAGGCTCCCTAGATGTTGCCTGGAGACTCTAAGGTGGGAAAAAAAATAATAATGAAAATCCTTGTTAATCTCTGACTTTTGCGGGGCACTGCATCGAGCATTCAGTTTGGGTTTTTTTTTTTCCCCCTTTCCCTGTCTTACTTGTGTTCAAAGAATAACAACCAGGAAACAAAATCTCATCATGGCCAATGTCCACCAGGAAAACGAAGAGATGGAGCAGCCTTTGCAGAATGGACAGGAAGACCGCCCTGTGGGAGGAGGTGAGGGCCACCAGCCTGCTGCAAACAACAACAACAACCACCACAACCACAACCACCACCGAAGAGGCCAGGCTCGCCGACTTGCCCCTAACTTCCGATGGGCCATTCCCAACAGGCAGATGAATGACGGGTTGGGTGGAGATGGAGATGATATGGAAATGTTCATGGAGGAGATGAGAGAGATCCGGAGAAAGCTTAGGGAGCTACAGCTGAGAAATTGTCTGCGCATCCTTATGGGGGAGCTGTCTAACCACCATGATCACCATGATGAATTCTGCCTTATGCCTTGACTTCGGTCATTCCCCCCTGAGATCCATACTGTGACTCCCGCTGTAGCCCTTTTCCTCGCATTTTCCTGACATGCCTTTAATGACCCGTTTGTGGTGAGCCTTGTGTTATTTCCATGCCATGTGCCAGGTGGGGCTTGTGTTGCCAGCTTCTAATTGGAGATTGCCTTCCCACTCAGTGTGAGTTTCTGTCAACAGTACAGTGTTGCCCATTAGCATGGAAAAAATGTCAAGTCAATAAAGCAACTGAAAAGCAACCTGAATAATCATTATTGTGTCCTTAAAGCATAAATAAACAGTTAAGATTTAAAAAAAAAAGAGCCACAAAAACTCTGAAATTCAACAGTATTGGGGGTGGGGAGTGGACACATGTATAATTTTCCTTTTATTTGGAGCTTCATAAACTTTTTTTGGGTAAGTTTATGAATTTAGTGCAGGTATATCTAATTATTTGCTCAACTGACTTAAAGAGTACATCCTCTTGGTGAAGATAGAATTTCTTAAAATTGTTCATATTGTCCTTATGTGTGGGACTGAGTTGCTTTAGCTTTTTAAGCCTCCAGCCGTCCCTACGTAGTTGGGGTGAACTGAGGAGGCGACTCAGACCTTGTCCGTTCTCCCAGTTCCATGCAGGAAAAGGAGGTGGGCTCCTCCACGGCATTGTGGTTACAGTTAGGTGATTTGGGTATATGTGCCCTTCTGATATTATACCTATAGACCTTAGCACAGCTTAATTTGATTTTTCTGAGGTCTGTACTGAACGGTATAGGGTAGAAAACGTCTTTATAGTTTGATAACCAGTTAAGTATAATCCCCAGGGTTCTTGGCTCTTAAGAAAATAGCCCTTTCTGGTGATATTTTTTTGTTCCCATTCATTCAGGCCGGGGTACACTGGGGCCCAGCACAATAGATAACAGACGTCTTACAGGGTTATGTGAAGACCTGCGTCACTGTCCCTCCGGAACACAAATAGGTTAACAGCTTCATTGTGCTTCCAGCCTTGCTGGATTTCCCGAAAGCCGCCTCTCAGCAGGCCTGCCCACCCACCCCCACCCCACTTAATAGACTTCCTAGCAATATCAATTTCACTGGAGGAACAGGCATTGTTTGGCTGCATCTAGTTCATCCCGTCCACACTTAAAACATAAACTCCATTGTGAACTCTTAAAACCTTAAATATTTTGCAGTTTGATTTTTATGTATAGTGTATCCTGTAGATAGTAATACTGTCTTAATGTTACTGTTGGCCAGGGCCTGATGCAGTAGAGAAATAGGAAACTGTTGATTACTCTAACAGGCTAAGTACTGTCCAGTTAGAAACCCTGTTTGACACTATTCCTGACTCTACAGCTGAAGGCTAGCAATCACTGATCTGAAAACTTTAAAGAAAGGCCCCAAATAAAGTTTTTAATCACATATGCAATAAATTATAGACCTTATAATATGTTAGTGTTTAGGGGAACACAAGCCATCTACCTGTAGCCATAAAGGAAATATTAAAATTTAATTATTTAACACTTGGGGGCCTATCTGAGCCTGCTGTCCACTGTTAGCAACCTATAAATCAGAAGTTACTATTTTTTAATCGTTTCCCAGTTGATTTTTCATATGTCTGAGTTTTGACAACATAGGCACAAAGAAACTGACAGAAATCTCACCATTTTACAATCATGATCTGAATTACTTTATTACACAATGAATATACAGTTCTAAAATTATTAAGTTGGAATATATTAAATATTCAGTGTATGACTATAGTTAAGTTAGTACTGTCTTTAATTTTAAAAATTATTCAGTTAAGTTACTAAATTGCTAATGAACAAATTTGTGATACTGAAACTATCCATTTAAATTATACAGACATAATTTCTGCATAGGTTCATGCACTGTTCATGTATTATAGTAATTTTGTTTTTGTTATCCTGAAGCGCAGTGTTTGGCACAGTGCCTAATATAGCATGGATTCACTAATAAAAGAAAGCATGCATTTATTAGGTGATTAATTTTGCAGTTATTAATCTGAAATTACACATAACAATCCGTAGTTTTGATTCTGGTTGATTTATTTTTTATTTACAATAGAAACTTTATGAAGAACATTTAAAACTTACTTTCAGAAATAATGTCACGAAAGGTCCTTATGCACATTTGGATTGTGCGGAGAATCATAGAAGAGTGTAGGCAAGCACAATCTAGTCCCTTGGAAGTTTTTGTCTTTGTCCTAAATAGAATCATAGTGGAGTCAGATGCAGAGTCTCATAGAAGAAATACTGCATCTTTCTAACCTTAGAAGGTGGGTGTAGTGGCATTGGTCTGTAATTCTACCATTTGGGAGTTGGGGTAGAAAGATTTTTGAGTTCAAAGCTATCCTGGGGCATGTGAGACCATCCTCCAAATTAGCTTTCATTTAGCCAAAGCTGGGGAGCAATTTTCAAGCCAGCACATTTCAGTTGGCAACTTTTGGAACATAAAGTAACTTACTTTTGTCTACTAGAACAAAATAGAACTTTTTACTTAAGATTAGAAATTGTCTGGTGGTGCACGCCTTTAATCTGAGCACTTGGGAGGCAGAGGCAGGTGGATTTCTGAGTTTGAGGCCAGCCTGGTCTACAGAGTAAGTTCCAGGACAGCCAGGGCTATCCAGAGAAACCCTGTCTCGAAAAACCAAACAACAACAACAACAACAAAAAAAACCCAAAACCAAAAACAAAAAACAAAAACAACAACAACAAAAAAACCCCAGCCCCCCCCCCAATTGTCCCAGCAGTAAAAAGCTTGGATTCCATTAATGAGATTATCAAAATTTCATGTCTGTCCGGTCTCCTTTACCGGTATCACTTGTTTAGAAAGAGCTGGCTTTTAGATTTTCAGATAGCTTGTACTATAACTCCAACTGAGACAGGCAAAGAGGACCTGCCTCTCTCTGTGGCCCTGGGTAAATCACCATCACTGTTAAACTGTGTAAAAAGCAGACACGGAGGGATAGGGCAATTGGACTCCTAACTAGCCACTGTTGAATTCTTTCCTCCTGCTCTGCCTGCCTTCAGCACAGGGACCATCAGCTAAAGAACCAGGCAAACTCCCTGTCTGCCAGCATCAGCCAGCCTGAACACTTCAAAGAGGCCTTGAAAAAACTATGCAAAGATTGCAGCTGGTTCCCCCTCCTCCTGGAAACTCAGTCAGGGATGTCTGAAAGTGTTTATATCAGACCTTTCGCTTTTACAAACCTTAATGAAGTCTAGGATAAGACAGGTCTGCCTAGAAATATTAAATTAAATTGTCATTCATAGGACTGAAGTAATAACTGCAGAAGAAGATAAAATCAGCCAAGGGGAGCATAGAGACTAGGAGGAAATTGAACTTGTGATGTTTATAGAAGAAATACAGCTCAGTTCTTAAGACTCCGAGTCTGTAATTTATCAGAAGCAATTAGATGAAAATCTACGTCCTGTCCCCTTTCTACTCTAAGCAAAGCAGTGAAAAGAAAAAGTATAAGATGGTGATAAAGTGTTAACATTAGGTATATGACAGAGAGAAGATGAACTTAAGTAAATAGTGAAAGTTATGGTCTATAAGAAATCTGGTATTGTTGTTTTTTTTTTTTTAATATCACTGAAGGCAATGAATGTTCTATAGAAAAAACAGTAACATTTAAGAAAGAAATGAATTAAGGCAATGAGAGTTCTGCTGATAAACAGGGTCATTTAATAAAGAAAAAAAAAACCTATCAATCAACTCACTAGGAGTCTCATACTCCTTAACTTCTATCCCTCCATGAAAGAATGCTTTATTATTTTCCTGGTTGCTGTGAATAAATGCTCTGACCAAAGCAACTTAAAAGAGAATGGGTTTGTTTTGGTTCCTGTCCATCATGGTAACGAAGGCATGGAGGAAGCTTTGAGGAGGCAGCTGGTCACATTGAATCAGGAAGCAGAGGGTGGTAGATGCTGTTCTGTTCCTTTTGTTGCATTTCATGCAATACTTCAGCCAAGGAATGGTCCTACCCACTTTCAAAAGGAGTCTTTTCACCTCAATTGGCCTAACTTAGATAAGCTCTTACACAAGTACCAAGGAGCTAATTTAATCGAAGATAATTCCTGACAGACATTTCCCCAGGCTTGTCTCTGGTGACTATAGATTCTGTTAAGTATTAACCAACACAAAATTAAAAATCAGAATAAATAAATAAACAAATGAATAAACAAACAAACAAGCTACTTTTCTGTCACCATGATAATTACCTGAACAAATTAACCTTTAAATGACGAGAGATTTTGCCTTCTGTTCTCAGAGGTTTCAGCTATCATCAGTTGGTCGTGTTTTATTGGGTCTGAGGTGAAGCAGAACCATCAAGGTAAAAGAATATGTGGCAAGCATTGCTAACTTTCTTTGTCAGGATGCAGACAGATACAGGAAGGGGCCAGCCACAAGTTTTATTTTACAAGATGTATACTTGCTCACCTGCTTCTTTCAACCAGGCCCTACCCCTTAGCCCCTGCCTGTTTTCAATAAGGCCACAATTATGGATTCATCAGGCTGAGTCAGGATAAAAAGACAGGGAAAATATTGGGGACATGAGAAGGAAAAGGGACTCCCTTCCATCCCAGAATCCATTGGAAACCTCCAGGCAGCAAAGAAGCAAGAATTCCAGCACACTGCAATTAACAGTTCCTAGCCAGGTGCTATTGGATTCCTCCTACCCTGCCTGCCTTGAGCAAAAATCCTTTCTCACTTCCCAGCTGAAAACCTGGAATATTCTAGCAAACACCTGGTAGTCCGTTTACAAAACATCTTGCACAATACTAGAGGCTTCTGGGTTTCCTTCATCAGATTAGAATTTTACCTAAGGCATCTTCAGAGCCACCCTATAATCTCAACAAAGGAGGAGGGAAAAGAAAAGATTTCTTAACTATCTTCTGAGAGGGGTAAACTAAGAGCCACAAAACCCAGTGTATATGGCTAATGTTGGTAATGAATAGCTTGTTCTTCTTATGGAGCCCATATATATACTTGGATTTGTCTAATGATCTGCAACTCTTACTTTGGGAAGCTACACTCATGCTCTCAGATATGCCTTAATTTCTTCTGAGAGCCTGGCTCTCTCTCAACTGTTGTGCTTAAGTTATAGTAAAGTGGCTTTCATACAAATCTGCAGCACTGCTTCATAAACTAACTAGTCCTGACGTTCCTTTCAGCAGCAAAGCTATAAAATCCAGACTGCGCTGAGGTCCCAAATAGCACAGAGGAATTCAGGCTGCTGAGAGTGCCAGTGCCTGGGTGCCCCTCTCCTCACTGCTAACAAAGAGATTAATCCATTGATTAGGTCAGGGACCTCAGAAACCTATCATTTCCCCCAAATACATCAACTGTCAGCCAAGCCCACACTGGTCTTCAGGGACAGGGATGGGCAATTCAGAACCGACTCCTAACAGACAGGATGGAAAATCTATAGTCAATATAAGAAAGCATAATGTAAGTTTTGGGTATATAATAGCATAATTAGGAAAATGTCAGTAATGATATTAAAGATTTGCAAAACTAGTGATAGATTTATCTTATTACTATGTGAAACATAGCAAACAACTGCTTGAAAAAAAATCTTTAAAATGGACCTGTGCACTGTGGGTGTAGTTCAGTGATAGAGCACTTCTCTAGTGTGTAAAAGGCCCTGGGATTACTCTCCATTTACCACGATAAATAAATAAATAAATAAATAAATAAATAAATAAATAAATAAATAAATAAAAGTTTTTTTCATCCTACTTCCCAAAATTGAGCTATAAACTGGACCACAAAAGAAGGATCAATGTATTTAAAACATATTACCACCTTGAATATATTTCCAGACTTGCCAAGTCTTCAAATGTTTAAGATTCAAGTCTAGGGCCACACCACTCTGAACACTCCTGATCTTGTCTGATCTCAGAAGTTAAGTAGGCTCAGGCCTGGTTAGTACTTGGATGAGATTTTGCCTGGGAATACCGGGTGTTATAGGAAAGAGAGGAGAGAGGTTAGGGGGAGTCAAACATAGTGTCAAACAAAACCATCTAAGTAAGACTGAGTAAAAAGGAACTTACAAGGGCACCCAGGCACTATTTTGAATTTCACAATAGTGAAAATATGACACATGGGTACTTACAGGGAGAAACTAATGCTGTCTTACGGAACAGTGCTGTATTTGACTATTCTGCCTTTTACACCCGCTTTGCTGGGCAGTCAGGTGTTAAAGTGGATCATTAGGACAGTAAGGCAAGCTTAAAATAACAATGAAGTCCTAGTTCAATAGGGCAAGGAAAAGGGGAACGTGAATAGTGCTGGCTTCACACTGTTGCGGTTTTCCGAATGGGAGAGCACCAGAAGTGGGTTAGATGGCTTAGCACAGATGGCAAGAGTAATCTCAATGCAGAGGAGCCACAAATCAAACCGTGCTTCCTTATTGGCTCACGTAAGCTAGACTTGCATTCAACACACATACAAGCACATAGGTATACACATTTGTGTACATGTGAAGATGATAATTTGAGGAAATATAGTACCCTGATAATAGTATGGTGGGACTGAAGAGTATAGTTCTAGTCCTAGTAGTATGTGAATGCATTTTCTGCATTTGCAAAGTAGCTAATGGATCACTTTATAATCCAAGATAGAAACTAAGTAGAGAGTTACTTATGCTAAGTATGTTTGTTTTAGAACATTTAAAAAGTATCCTAAAACCATAGTAATTTTTCAGCCATTCCTATGCAGTCAAGGCTATAGAATGCCAGCTTTCATGTCTTAATCCCTGATGTATTGGTTATTGATTGATTGACTTCCTGGATCTTCCTAATGAAGTGGCATTTGTTACTGCATTGATCATGCTTGCTCATGTGCCCAAGGCTCCCTGAGTATAGACTTAAGGGAACAGATGCGGATGCAGTCTCTCTTTACTCTCTCATAAACACTGCCAAGGGTTTCCACAAAGAATGTGTGCCAAGTTTTTCTCTCCCAGTATTATATTAAGATCTCACAGTTCTCCAATTTCCATTTTAAAAGGATGTACCATGAATCTTGCCAAGCTCTATAGTTACTCAGGGCGTGTATCAAAGCTTTAAAAATGATCCACTGTCTTTACAATTAAAATTTGTATGTCAAATATGCTATTGATATGGAAAGAGGATGGAAAATTGAGAAAGTTTGCTAAAAGTCCAACAATAGTACACTACATTAACAAGCATAAATGATTTTTCTTGCTTAGATGTGAAGAAGCAGTGTGTAGTTGACTGGAATCAGTGTTAAGAGATAATTTTTAACGGCATGGTAAATATTTAAAATGGTAAATGGTAATGCTATTGGACAAATCAGTACCCCCTTATACTCCAGAAAAGGCTTGAGGTATGCTCTTCTACTCTTTTTGTGTGTTCTCATTGTTCATGGCTGATTTGAGAGGTTCCCTAACTAGCTCTATGACATTTGGCCCCAGGACACCACTCTACTCTTTGTTCCATTTGAACAGAAAAATCTACCTCCTGGTTAGCTACTCAGTTCTTGAGCACACCACTGGATGCTCTTTAATCATTGTAACAGAGCTCAGGTCCCTCTTCCAGAAGGGGTCTGTAAACCATCCTTAATCCCTGTCTGAGAAAACTCTCCCTATGAGTTACAAGTAGCCCTACATTCTCCATCCATACCATTTTTTCCATATAAGATGAAAGAAGCCTTGGCTCTAGATATCTTATTTTTCCATAGCTGACATAAAAGTCCCTAGGACAAGGGGGAGGGGCCTAACCCTGCCCTTGTTGAAAATGCAGAGCAGTAACACCGGAAGTGACCAACCCTCACAGCAGAATGTGTTCTCACACATTTGATCATCCACCAGCCTTTCAAGGTACCTGGGTTGACAGACTCTTTTCCTGGCTCTGGCAAGGGTCTGGTGTGCAGACTCCTTGCCATCTGTCTGTGAGATCAGGAGCATGTGTGTTGTACTCACACATCCGTGAAGACAGAATAGAAATACCTCATAAGAGGGCTGTCTTGAGATTCAGTGCAGACACCAAAGAGCCTGGAGCTGCAATTTTCAGAAAAAAATATACTTTATAAATAGTTTCTGTCCCCCCCCCCCAGAGCAATAAATGCTACCGTGGCCTCTTGACCTGCCCCATCAGTCAGTTCTCTTTAGCAGTTATACACACCAGAACTTCCATGATGTGTATTTTTTTAAAATAGGGTTTCTTATTCAAAGACCAATCAAGTTGTTAAGCCATAATAATATAAGCCCAAGAAAACAAACACATATGCTCATTTGACATCTATAGTGTCTATGTAAGTCCCCTTTATTCTAGATATTGGCAGTCTCTGTCTTTTGGACAATGTCATCGGTACATTTTACCAGACCTGCCTCTTTGAAAGTGTCATCTCAGATGTTCATTACAATCATGTATCCTGAGGTTCTTCCCTTAGGACTGCTAGATTTAGGAACACAGAAAGTACAGATGCATTCAAATGAACAAAATAAAGATGCATACTACACTGAGAGAAAGAGAGAGAATGGGTATGGTTGTGGGTATGTATGTTGGAGGCAGAAAGCAAACTTCAGTCTGGAGAAGATGGTAAATCTAAGGTAGAACAAACTCCATGTTTATCTGCTACAGTGTCTCTCTTGCTCAAGAACAGATGGATTTTGTTTTCCTTGGGCTTCCAAATGACTGGATAATTCTCACCTACATTACGGAGTACAATCTGTTTTATTCAGTCTGAGTCACTACAGGTTTAAATATTAACCCATCCAAATACATTGTTGCAGAAACAGGAAGAATAATGTTGAGTTATCTAAGCACAAATGGCCAAGTCAGTTTAACACATATAACCAATCTTTACAGATAAAATATTCATCGTTCATTCTGAACATGAATTTGACCAGTTTTTACCACCCACCCCCTTACAGGTAACCCCGGAGGTCCAGAGATCAAACAAGTTGCTTCAGGGAACAGCCCCAGCTGAGTACATAGCAGACGCAAACACTAGTTGCAAAGCACGTGAGGAGACCCTCTAGATTTTCAGACTAACAGATGACTGCAGTTCCAGGTGACAGGCACCACAGGAACAGAAAAGCATCCATCTGACCCAAAACAGCACATAGACTACACTAAGCAGACATGTAAATCCAAAATGCTTTAAAAGTTTGATGAAATAGCCTCTCCTTTTGAGTGATCCTTTTTTCATCGGGTAAGAACCATTTCTTCCTTTTGGTTGGCTTCTCACATGCCTTAGAATTACAAGGCATGTTTTAGTCAGTGGGATTCTCTTATTTCTGGAGACGTGGTAACACTTAGAAATTTGACTATATTATTTTTCAGTTTGTATGTGTATACAGATGACAGGACATCTTATCAAGTATTTTTGAAGAAATTTCCAAGGGAAGGTATCATGATATTTAATTGTAACTAGCATAGCAGCATAGCATGAACTTGTACTATAACCATGTGAATTAATACACTGCTCATTTAGGTTTTAGGGTTGTTGAGTGTGTATCTCCACCTAATCAACTACGAAGCATTCTTTATAATATCATTCAACTATATCTTATTGCTTCTGCTATATTAAAAATAGGTACTCATACTTTTTTTTTTTTTTTTTTTTTTGGTTTTTCGAGACAGGGTTTCTCTGTGTAGCCCTGGCTGTCCTGGAACTCACTTTGTAGACCAGGTTGGCCTCGAACTCAGAAATTCGACTGCCTCTGCCTCCCAAGTGCTGGGATCAAAGGTGTGCGCCACCACGCCCTGCGGTACTCATACTTTTAAAAACTCTTCTCTTCCTCTTTCTTCCATAATTATCCTCTAGTTTTACTTCTTAAGCACAACACTCCTTAGTTTAACAAGCTCTAAAATCCAAAGGCCCTAGCAGTATTGCAGTACATCCTTCAATAAAAACTCTGAATATCAATGATCTCAGTTCACCCTTCAAAAACCACAGACTAACAGATTGGATTGGAAAATAGAACCTTCTTTTTGCTGCCCCCAAGAAACACACCCTACTGCCAAAATTAAATACACTCTTAGGGTGAAAAGCATGGAAAAAATATTTCAAGCAAACAGAACCAAGAAACAAGCAGATGTTTTTGCTATTCTAATATCCCTAAGGATAGAGTTCAAATCAGTTCTTGTCAGAACAGGTAAAGAAGGTTACCTCATACTAATAAAGGGAACAATCTATCAGAAGGAAAATTTAATTATCAATATATATGCACCAAATACAGGCTCACCGAACTCAGTAAAGCAAACATACATAAACCCATCAATTAACTCCAAAATGTGAATAGTAACCCTAATAATCTAACCAAAAGAAAGAAGACTCAAATTAATAAAATTAGAGGGAAAATGGTTACAATAGATACCTTAAAAACAGATTTTATTTTTGACAAATCATAACAAAATAGATGGATTACTATATGTCAAAAATAAACCAAGATTATTAAAAAACACAATTTAAGCAGAAATATAACGGACAGCTTGAAATTTCACATCTGAAAAATATCCAGTCCCAGATGCATTTGCTGGTGATTTTTACCAGACATTCAAAGAAGAGTTAACACTAATGCATCTCACATTATTCCATGTCATGTATTAGAAAAGTCAGCAACTTTACATGAATCTATTTTATTTATTTATTTATTTATTATTAGATCTTTTATTTTTTAAAAATTTTATTAGGTATTTTCTTCATTTCCACTTCCAGTGCTATCTCAAAAGTCCCCCATACCCTCCCCCCCCACTCCCCTACCCACCCACTCCCACTTCTGTGTGGATTCATTTCTGGGTCTTCAATTTTATTCCATTGGTCTACTTGTCTGTCACTATACCAGTACCATGCAGTTTTTATCACAATTGCTCTGTAGTACAGCTTTAGGTCAGGCATGGTGATTCCACCAGAGGTTCTTTTATCCTTGAGAAGAGTTTTTGCTATCCTTGGTTTTTCATTTTTCTAGATGAATTTGCAAATTGCCCTTTCTATCTCAGTGAAGAATTGAGTTGGAATTTTGATGGGGATTGTATTGAATCTGTAGATTGATTTCGGCAGGATAGCCATTTTTACTATATTAATCCTGCCGATCCATGAGCATGGGAGATCTTTCCATCTTCTGAGATCTTCTTTGATTTTTTTCTTCAGAGACTTGAAGTTCTTATCATACAGATCTTTCACTTCCTTAGGTAGAGTCACACCAAGGTATTTTATATTATTTGTGAATATTGTGAAGGGTGTTGTTTCCCTAATTTCTTTCTCAGTCCGTTTATCATTTGTGTAGAAAAAGGCCATTGATTTATTTGAGTTAATTTTATATCCTGCTACTGCACTGAAGCTGTTTATCAGGTTTAGGAGTTCTCTGGTGGAATTTTTAGGGTCACTTATATATATATACTATCATATCATCTGCAGATAGTGATATTTTGACTTCTTCCTTTCCAAATTGTATCCCCTTGATCTCCTTTTGTTGTCGAATTGTTCTGGCTAGAGTTTCAAGTACTATATATTGAATAGGTAGGGAGAAAGTGGGCAGCCTTGTCTAGTCCCTGATTTTAGTGGGATTGCTTCGAGTTTCTCTCCATTTAGTTTGATGTTGGCTACTGGTTTGCTGTAGATTACTTTTATTATGTTTAGATATGGGCCTTGAATTCCTGATCTTTCCAAGACTTTTATCATGAAAGGGTGTTGGATTTTGTCAAATGCTTTCTCAGCATCTAAGGAGATGATCATGTGGTTTTTGTTTTTGAGTTTGCTTATATAGTGGATTACGTTTATGGATTTGCATATATTAAACCATCCCTGCATCCCTGGAATGAAACCTACTTGGTCAGGATGGATGATTGTTTTGATGTGTTCTTGGATTCAGTTCGTGAGGATTTTATTGAGTATTTTTGCATCAATATTCATAAGGGAAATTGGTCTGAAGTTTTCTTTCTTTGTTGGATCTTTGTGTGTTTTAGGTATCAGAGTAATTGTGGCTTCATAGAATGAATTGGGTAGGGTACCTTCTGTTTCTATTTTGTGGAATAGTTTGAGAAGGGTTAGAATTAGGTCTTCTTTGAAGGTCTGATAGAACTCGGAACTAAACCCATCTGGTCCTGGGAATTTTTTCTGGTTGGGGGACTATTAATGACTGCTTCTATTTCTTTAGGGGAAATGGGACTGTTTAGATTGTTAATCTGATCCTGATTTAACTTTGGTACCTGGTATCTGTCTAGGAAGTTGTCCATTTCATCCAGGTTTTCTAGTTTTGTTGAGTATAGCTTTTTGTAGTAGGATCTGATGATGTTTTGTGTTTTCTCATGTTCTATTGTTATGTCTCCTTTTTCATTTTTGATTTTGTTAATTAAGATACTGTCCCTGTGCCCTCTAGTTAGTCTGGCTAAGGGGTTATCTATCTTGTTGATTTTCTCAATGAACCAGCTCCTGGTTTGGTTGATTCTTTGAATAGTTCTTCTTGTTTCTGCTTGGTTGATTTCACCCCTGAGTTTAACTATTTCCTGCTGTCTACCCCTCTTGGGTGAATTTGCTTCCATTAATTCTAGAGCTTCTAGGTGTGCTGTCAGTCTGCTAGTGTATGCTCTCTCTAGTTTCTTTTTGGAGGCACTCAGGGCAATGAGTTTTCCTCTTAGGACTGCCTTCATTGTGTCCCATAAGTTTGGGTATGTTGTGGCTTCATTTTCATTAAACTCTAAAAAGTCTTTAACTTCTTTCTTTCCTTCATTCTTGACCAAGGAATCATTGAGTAGAGTGTTGTTCAGTTTCCACGTGAATGTTGGCTTTCTATTATTTCTTTTGTTTTTGAACATTAGCCTTAGTCCATGGTGATCAGATAGGATGCATGGTATAATTTCAATATTTTTGTATCTGTTGAGTCCTGTTTTGTGATCAAATTATATGGTCAATTTTGGAGGAGGTACCATGTGGTGCTGGGAAGAAGGTAGGATAAAATGTTCTGTTAATATCAATTAAATTCATTTGTTTCATAACTTCTGTTAGTGTCCATGTGTCTCTGTTTAGTTTCTGTTTCCATGATCTGTCCATTGGTGAAAGTGGTGTGTTGAAGTCTCCCACTATTATTGTATGAGGTGCAATGTGTGCTTTGAGATTTACTAAAGTTTCTTTAATGAATGTGGCTGCCCTTGCATTTGGAGCATAGATATTCAGGATTGATAGTTCCTCTTGGAGGATTTTACCTTTGATGAGTATGAAGTGTCCCTCCCTGTCTTTTTTGATGACTTTGGGTTGGAAGTCAATTTTATTCGATATAAGAATGGCTACTCCAGCTTGTTTCTTCGGACCATTTGCTTGGAAAATTGTTTTCCAGCCTTTCACTCTGAGGTAATGTCTGTCCTTTTCCCTGACGTGAGTTTCCTGTAAGCAACAAAATGTTGGGTCCTGTTTGTTTAGCCAGCCTATTAGTCTATGTCTTTTTATTGGGGAATTGAGTCCATTGATATTAAAAGAAATTAAAGAAAAGTAATTGTTGCTTCCTGTTATTTTTGTTTTTAAAGCTGGGATTCTGTTCTTGCGGCTGTCTTCTTTTAGGTTTGTTGAAGGTTTACTTTCTTGCTTTTTCTAGGGTGTAGCTTCTGTCCTTGTGTTGGTGTTTTCCCTTTATTATCCTTTGAAGGGCTGGATTCATGAAAAGATACCATGTGAATTTGGTTTTATCATAGAATACTTTGGTTTCTCCATCTATGGTAATTGAGGGTTTTGCTGGGTATAGTAGCCTGGGCTAGCATTTGTGTTCTCTTAGGGTGTGCATAACATCTGTCCAGGATATTCTTGCTTTCATATTCTCTGGTGAGAAGTCTGGTGTAATTCTAATAGGCCTGCCTTTATATGTTACTTGACCTTTTCCCTTACTGCTTTTAATATTCTATCTTTATTTAGTGCTTTTTTTGTTCTGATTATTATGTGTTGGGAGGAATTTCTTTTCTGGTCCAGTCTATGTGGAGTTCTGTAAGCTTCTTGTATGTTCATGGGCATGACTTTCTTTAGGTTTGGGAAGTTTTCTTCTATAATTTTGTTGAAGATATTTGCTGGCCCTTTAAGTTGAGAATCTTCATTCTCATCTAGTCTTATTATTCTTAGGTTTGGTCTTCTCATTGTGTCCTGGATTTCCTGGATGTTTTGAGTTAGGATCTTCTTGCATTTTTTTTTTTGATTGTTGTGTCCATGTTCTCTATGAAATCTTTTGCACCTGAGATATTCTCTCTTCCATATCTTGTATTCTGTTGCTGATGCTCGAATCTATGGTTCCAGATTTCTTTTCTAGAGTTTCTATCTCCAGCGTTGTCTCACTTTGGGTTTTCTTTATTGTGTCTACTTCCCTTTTTAGGTCTAGTATGGTTTTGTTCAATTCCATCACCTGTTTAGTTGTGTTTTCCTGTTTTTCTTTAAGGACTTCTACCTCTTTAGCAGTGTTCTCCTGTATTTCTTTAAGTGAGTTATTAAAGCCTTTCTTGATATCCTCTACCAGCTTCAAGAGATATGACTTTAAATCCGAGTCTTGCATTTCAGGTGTGTTGGGGTATTCAGGACTGGCTGAAGTGGGAGTGCTGGGTTCTGATGGTGGTGAGTGGTCTTGGTTTCTGTTAGTAAGATTCTTACGTTTGCCTTTAGCCATCTGGTAATCTCTGGAGTTAGTTGTTATAGTTGTCTCTGCTTGGAGCTTGTTCCTCCTGTGATTCTGTTGTCCTCTGTCAGCAGACCTGGGAGAGTAGCTCTCTCCTGAGTTTCAGTGATCAGAGTACTCTCTGCAGGCAAGCTCTCCTCTTGCAGGGAAGGTGCACAGATATCTGGCGTTTTGACCTGCCTACTGACTGAAGATGAAGGCCCAAAACAGGGCCTGTCCCAGAAGCTGTGTCACTTCTGCTTGTCTCAGAAGCTGTGTAGCTTCTGTAGTCCATACTCTCACCTGTGCTGACTAGTCTCTGAGGGGTCCAGAACCCAAGATGGCTCCCCAAGGTGCTCAGGCAGAGCCCTCCTGGTCAGACACCTCTCATCTGGCAGGGAAGGTGCCTGGATGTCTGGAGCCCGAAATGGGGTCTGTCCCAGAAGCTGTGTAGCTTCTGTAGTCTGCACACTCACCTGTGCAGACTGCCTAACTCTATTTTTATGATGTCATTGTTACCATAATACCAAAAGAAGACAAAGATGCAACAAAAGAATAAAATTACAGACCAATTTAAAAAAATTCTCAATAAAATATTTATAAGTTGAATTTCAAAAACACATTCAAAAGATTTCTGATGATCAAGTTAGTTTTATTACTGATGTGAGAATGGTTCAATATATGTAAATAAATACCTTTATAAATTACATAAATACAATTACTGGGTTTCTATGAGGAAGCCACTTTACCCTGGTAATAATACATATTCTAAATACTCATCCTTTCTTATATATTTAAAATTTTTAATACTTTCTTAGATATTTAAATGATCTTTATGATTAAAATTTTTTTAATACTTTGTTAGATATTTAAATGATTTTTTTCATTCTCTGAGTGTTGGTAATATGCTTTGATATGCTAAAAGTTTTGGATGTTGATAAAACTAAACTTAGCTAATTTTTCTTTTGCCATCTATACTTTGGTAGGTATCATATCTAATGTATTGTTATATCCAGTACGGTGAAGCTTTATTCTTACATATTCTTTTAAGAGCTTTTATAATTTTAGTTGTCATGTTCAGGCCTTTGATCCATTTTCTTTTTTAAATATTTATTTATTTATTACATATATGTAGACTGTAGCTGTCTTCAGACACACCAGAAGTGGGTATCAGATCTCATTATGGATGGTTGTGAGCCACCATGTGGTTGCTGGGATTTGAACGTAGGTCCTTCAGAGGAGCAGTCAGTGCTCTTAACCTTTGAGCCATCTCGCCAGCCCCTTTGATCCATTTTTATACAGTGTAAGCATATGAGTCAAATTTGACCTTTACTGTGAATGACCTATTTCTCAAATGCTATTTGTTGAAAAGTCTGTCCTTTCTTCACAGAGTGATCTTGCCATCCTTGTAAAAAAAAAATCCTTGTATGTTGGGGAGTCACAGCTTTAATCACAACATTCATAAAGCTGACTTAGGAAGATCAACATGAGTTTGAGGTCAGTTGGTATACTGAGTGAGTTTTAAGTCATCCTGGGATAAGGTAAGATCCTGCTTCACAAAAACAAAACAACAATAATTTATGTCATGGGCTCATGGACAAAATGTCACATTATCATCTACATCTAATGGTGTAGCAAAAGATTTTGACAAATTCTTCAAGGACCTTGGAACAGAAAGAAAATATCCCTGCAAAAGAAAGACTTGACATGACAAACCTATAGTGAATACTATATAGAATAGAGAAAATATTTAAGCATTTCATTAAGATCTATAAGACAAAGGTGTCTCCACTTATATTTAATATAGTATAGAAATATTTAGTTAGAGCCATATGATAAGAGAAGCTAATAAAAGAAAATTCATAGAACTGATAAAAACTTTCAGCAAAGTGGAAGAATATAAATATACTTTAAAAAATATGGGCACCCATCTTTTGAGAGATAAAAGCAAAAATTAACAAATAGGATCTCATGAAATTAAAAAGTTAAGGAAACTGCTATTCAAGAACAAGGAGAAATTCTTTATAGTCTTATATGAACAACGGAAGACTACCATCTAGGTTATACCAAACTAAAGAAAACAACCTAATAAAAATGGGTTATAGAAGATTAACATCTAGAATATACAAAGAATTCAAGAAGTCAAACATCAAGAAAACAAGAAACCCAATTAAAATGGGTTATAGAAATACAAATGATATAAACATTTCAAAAATTAACCGAATCATTCGACTTCAGAAAAGTTTAAACTTATATTCCTTAGAACCCTACTCAGAATGGCTTTTATCAATAAAACCAAATGATAACAAATGTTAGCAAGAGTGTGTTGCTGGGCATGTTGGCACACACCTTTAATCTCAGAATTTGGGAGGCAGAGGCAGGCAGCTTTCTGAGTTCTAGGCCAGCCTGGTCTACAGAATGAGTTCCAGGACAGCCAGGGCTACACAGAGAAACCCTGTCTTGAAAAACAAAAACAAAACAAAACAAAACAAAAAGAATGTGAGGAGATAAGGAACCTTTATCCACTGTTGTGAGTGTAAACTGATGAATCCACTATGGAAGTAAGTGTGAAGTTTTTTTTAAAGATCAAAAGTGGAATATATGACCTCGCCATATATTCAAACTCTGTAACCTATAATGGGAATAACTGTCCATTTATTTTCTATTATATCTATTACAAAAAGGTGGTTCTTGAAACACTGTTTCCTGCTTCCAGTATAGCCCTTGTTATTAAAGTCACTTTCCTTGTTCAGCCATTCACAGAAGAACTCTTTTATAAGACAGCTGCTACCTGTGACCTTTGTGACTGCCTCAACTCAGCATTGCTGGTTGAGTGTCTGGAAAATTTTGGAAATATTCATAGGAAGCCAACATGTTAGAAACTCTTAACCTTCTAAAGTATAAATTCCCTGTAGTTTTCTCCTTTTGTCTCCTTAGGGGGTCTGTTAAAGCATAATTATGAATGTGACCCAACCCCAAATTAGAAACCTACTTAAAACATTTTACTGTTTATTAATGTTTCTTTGGAGCTTCATTACATAGCTCTTGAGCATGGAATTTGTAGATGATAATGTAATGTTGCAATGTCAAAATTGGACAGTCTTGGTTTAGATCTAGATTTTGCACAGAATGAATTTTGCTATGTCATCTAAGCCTTTTGAAGAAAGAGATAGAAGTACTTTGGGAGACAGACACAAAAACAGGGAAACAGTTTTAAGTCTATTAAAAAACATCCTAGTACACACACACACACACACACACACACACACACACACACACACACACGCATATACACACACAGACATACAGATGCACACAATTTCCAGTATACCAAGTCAGGTAGATCATGACCGACTATGCAGACAGAGAGGGGCTATTGCATATTGGTTAATGGATACCCTTCTATATGGGAGAAAATATCAGCAATGGTGGGTAAAATTTTTTAAGAATAAGCCAATGTATGACCGAAGTGGTTAGATTTCTGACAACTAAATTATGAATTTATTATTCTAAGGCTTCTCTGAAATAATTCTGATAATTATTAAATGACATTTGTTGGTGCTTCTAGATTATCCAGTCATATCATTAGAAACAAGGTCTTAGTTTTTGGTTTTTTTGTTTTTGTTTTTGTTTTTGTTTTAACTATAGATGTCTAAATGTTTAGTAAGGTATATGAGTATTACAGGCTTACCTGACAAGGTTAGCAAATCTACTGGAGCCCCAAAAGATATTGCTTGGTTTCCTTTTACTTATACTACTCTTCCATGGCCAAGATTTATTTTTGCTTTTTCTTTGTTTGTTTTGGACAGGGTACTTAGAATTTTAATATATTAAAATAATGAGCTCCATTTTGACATATCCATAAACACATTATAATGTGATCTTCTGCTAATCACTTTCTCTCCTCTGCAGATTCCATTCTTTTTTTTCCTAACGATATTCCTATTTTTTATGTCCTTTTTGCCCAGATTCCATGTATAAGATTAAAAAAAAAACACTTGTCAGTCATTTTTAAACATATTTGTTCTATTTAATTATTTAGTATTTATTTAGGCAGTTACTTAAAAAAAAACAAAAACAAAATTTTTGATCACAGAAACATGCTTAATTTCACCAAACTGGACAGGCTTCTGCCAATTGCCTGCTTTCCTGCTTTGTTTCTTAAATGAGTTTGCTCTCTCAGGTGGGTTGAAGGGTGATGCTGTTTTGCTTTCAGAAAAATGAAAAGACAAGGAAGGGAGGGCTGTGGGGGAAGCATTTCCAGTCTGTTGAACATCCTGCGAATAGCGGTTGCCATAGAAACCTGACATCATTAGGGTGACCTTGAGGACTTTTAAATGGAAACCAGCATGATCTATTACAGAGAGAAGGGGCCAGTCTCTAGGGATATGTTTTGTTCACATAACCTGGTCAGAGTTCTTTTAATTTCCTGAGTCCCATCCCATTTTCTCTCACTATGCTTTCTCAGGTAGCCTGAAGGTGAAGGCATTTTATATTCAGAGAAAGTCTAGGGCACAAGGGAGGATGAGCGGGGGTGTCTCTATACAGCAGCCTGTGGATGGCGGTTGCTATAGAAACCTGACGTCATTAAGGCTAGCAGGATAGCTTTTTTTTTTTTGTGGAGCACTAGGTAATCTGACAAGAAGAGCAGAAGTTCCCCGCCCCCCAGGATTTGAACTGAGCTGAGAATGTGATTGTTTTATGGTGGGGAGGGGGTGACCTTCTTGGACGTGGAAAGATGAAAATAATTACAGACCCAAGTCCTTTTGGTACTGCACTATCTCTTATAGGAGAGAGATGTGGATTCCTCCTGGTTACACAGAGTGAGTGAACTGTCCTGGTTCAGGGTGCCCAGGAGAATTTTTCTGTGAAAAAGTGGGGTGTTCATGGAGAATAAAATAGGCACCTGGGCCTGTTCTCTGCCCAATTCCCCCTCTGTGCAAAGGAGACAAGAATGCTCATCCACCGGATCTCTGAGATCTTCAGTGGTAATACCCACTTAAACCATCATCAATGATTTAGATGACTGTCTAAGATGCATTTGTTTTGATGGTCTTGCTAAGAATCTGATTTTAACACAGACATTTCTTGATTTTAAGAGACTTTGTTCACTACATTGTTGACCATTGCATATCCGCTTTAAAAAATTCTGAATGATTACAGTTAAAAAATATGATGTATATTGAGCATGTATGTATAATGGGTGGGTGAAGGCCAGAAAAGGGTGTTACATCACCTGACCTTTGTGGAACTAGATATATTGACCTTTGTGGCTCACCAAGTAGGTGCTGCAAACCCTGGCCAGGTCTTCTGTGAGAGCAACAAATCCCCCTTAATCACTGGGCCAACTCTGAAGTTCAACATGCCAACCTTGAAAAAAACATTTATCATTTTCTTCTTTGCTCCATAATGACAATAGACACCTTGTAATCAAGTAGACCTAAGTTTCATTATTATTTACCAACCCATAAGGTTTCATTTTTAAGTTAGTCAGGTTCTCTGTCCCACCTACTGCCTATCCTGTCTTCAGGCAAATACAGCAATGTAACATTATAGATGATTTGTATATCTTGGAAATGTATTTAGATAGAATCAGAATTTAGAGATAGCTTGCTTCTTTCATTCATTTTGTATGTGTGTTTAAATTGCTCTATTTTGTTGCATATAATTTTTAAATTTGTAATACTAAATAGTATAGCAATATAGGGCTTCACGAAAAATTTTAAAGATTTATTTTTATTTTATGTGTGTATGTGTTTGCCTCCATATGAGTTTGAACACCACATGCATGACTGGTGGTGCCCATGGAGAGGATGTTGGGTTCCCTGGAGCTGGAGTTACAGACAAGTTGTGAGCTCTCAGGTGGTCTTTGGAAATTGAACTCAGGTCTTCTGGAAGAACAATCAATGATATTGGCTACTGAGTAACCTCTCCAGCCACACAGTTTTTAATTTCTTTACCTGTTGGCTATTGTTTAGGTTGCTTTCAATTTCAATCTCTTTACCATAGAGCTGATATGAACTTATACAAATAAGCCTTTTTAAGGAAATGTTTTCTTTCTCCTGGGTAAAAGCCTAAGAATGGAATATGACTTGATGATTATTTACATTTTTAGAAACTGAGATTTTTTTCCAAAGAAATTGTCATGTTTGTCATGGCCACCAGAAGTGGGTATGAGAGTTTCATCCTCCACAAACTTGCCAGGACTTGGTATGACAAGCCTTCAATTGTGGTTATTCTCATGGGAGTGTTGACATTCCCATTAGAGTTATCTGTTTCTCTTTCTTCAGGATCAAGGATGTTGATGCTGTATGTTTCTCTTAGTGGGGCATCTATTCAAACTTCTGGTGTATTTATTGATTGAACTGTCTATTTTCTTAATGACTTTTGTGAGACTTTCAGGGGGAAACAAGAAGTCCTTTAATCTGATACATGATTTTCAAACATTTATTTTCCCAGACAGGGAAAATTATTTCTTTATTGTTTTCTACCATATACTTGGAAGAGTGTATGCCTTTTACTTTACAGAAGTCCTAACACTTTAGTTCTTGGGGTAAGAAAAGGGGATTTGCTATATCCAAGGATGTTGCTCCTAATCCATGGTCCTGAACATTGATTGTTTTCTGCTGCAAGACTCGCATTTGGGTTGTTTTTTTTATCAATTATTTTTTAGATTTATTTTCATTTTTCACTGTGTATATGTTTGTGTGTTTATGTATAGGCTATGTGCCTATGAGTGCAGATGTCCATGGAGACTGGAAGAGATTGTCCATCCTTCTGAACTTGGATTCTCTGTAACAGCAAAGTGCACTCCTAAACTCTGAGATGTCTCTCTAACCCCATTAGACCAATTGTTCATTTTTAGTTGATTTTTGTATCCTACCATTTAGGATGTGTCTATGTTTATATTTGTGCATGTAGATATCCACTTGTCCTGAGATGAGATGGAAATAGGGGCCATCGATGGGGACATGGGTGGCAAAGAGACCCTCATCCTGTGATCTACTTTGATTTTTTTTTCTAATTGACAGGAAACCTTAACCCAAACTCATAAAAGCCAAAGTTTCCTGCTGATATTATGTAACAATTCTTAAAGACTTTTCAAAGTTTTTTTAAATAAGTGAATAACGCAGTGTGTGAAGATTACTCATTATTTAATAGTATTTGTTGTCTATCAGAATATGGGAAATACATCAGCATATTACCTCAGCAATGATTTGTCCCATTCATTGTCCAGGCACTACATAGTAGTTGGCAAATTTTTGCTAATTATTTCATATTTCCTGGTGCCATTTTAAGTGACAGGTATTTTAAATTACACTTCCCACATAGTTTACTGTAGTCAACTGTCTTCAGGTAAATCTTAATAGAGGCTATTAAAGACTCGTTTAGGTTGAAATGCTAGGTTACTTGCCCTATGATAAAACAAGCCCTTGATGCTAACATATATCTGTGTCTCAGTTCCAGCATTTGAAGTTGCTGAGAATGGAGTGAATTATGAGTAAATAAACAAATGTCCAAGACCCAGTTTTGTGGAAGACTTCTATGACAGCCATCTGTCAAATGTTTGCTCCAAGCAGAATCAGTGTAATCACAGAGGTTCTCTTCTTTTGTCCCCTAGTAAGTTCTCTCAAGGAGATTGTGGTTGGAGAGAGAGAGAAAGAGAGAGAGAGAGAGAGAGAGAGAGAGAGAGAGAGAGAGAAAGAGAGAGAGAGAGAGAGAAGGTGTTACATTTGAATATCTATGTATGTATCTGCAACTCTCAGAATGTTTGTATTGTGAAGAATACTTCTAGTTAATGATTTTCATAATATAATTATCTCCCAACACAGAAAGGACAAGGTTAGTACTTGTGTGTTTTCCTGGCCAGTATACAGAGTTTAACAGTGACTGCAGTGCGATTTGGTACAGATGTGGTATTTTATGTGTGATTCTTGCCATAACCCTTGTTACCATGACACCTGCTAAGTGTTGCTTCTGTACCTCCTTCCCTGTGCAGTTACTAGGCTACAAGCATTATTTGTTATTGAGTATAGTTTCACTTCTTCCTTTGCTTGTTAATGAATTTGTCTCTCTCAATACTACTAGAGATCCCTGTTCTTTTTAAGAAGAATACTCCATTATCATCACAATATATTTTGATGCTTACATTATCCTATAATTTGCCAGTGGAAGGATACAGATTCAAGTCCACCCTGCTGTTCATTTATTATATGCCTAGAATTTTGGACCTTGTGACTAGCCCTGGGATGTTAACAATGGCGCCCACCTCAGTATTTTGAGAGCATGAAGACGAAGGCTAGAAAATAACAACATACAGAGAGTGAGTGATATGTAGAAAGTCTTCAGCGAATGCTAGTTGCTGGTGGCACTTTGAGTCCTATTTCTATCAATGTCTGGTCTCTTCTATGAGACGAACAAGAGGACTGCAGAGAGAACATGCAGAAAATAGACAACAAGCTGATATATGTCCATGTTTTCAATATATATGAGTCATCACTGTCTGGGTGTGTGTGTTGTGTGTGTGTGTGTGTTGGGTGTGTGTATGTGTGTGTGTGTATGTGAAGGGTCTGTGAGATGCACAAAGAGGAGGCAAGTGCACAGCTTTCCCTTGACTGAATGTAGACAGGCTTCACATTCCATGTTCTTCATGTGAGATTCATGCACTCTTCCACGTTCCTGCTTCCCTTTCTCTGCCTCCTAGTGAAACCTGAGAGAATTCTGTGGACTCGCCATCCACATCAGCTCCAGACAAGAACAGGTGTCACGTGGAGTCCTGTCAGCATGTTACCAGATCACTAGTGACAAGATCACGTGTGTCATGATAGATAAGTCAGTTCCTTTGTCTTCCCTTCCTTCTGACCAGAGGCAGATGTTCTGTGCAGATGTGGTTTCATGTGAGAAAGCATACTTTGGTACCAGGTGGCAAAAAAAAAAAAAACCAAAAAAACAAAACAAAAACAAAACAAAAACAGAGCAGCCCACTTTGAGACAGGGGCATTAATAAACTCCATAGATATCTGAACCTTGCATGGGTGGCTTTATTCAAAAGGAAGCTGGACATTTTCCCAAAATGGTCCATGCATTACTGCATCACATTTGCAGGTAGTGTTTATTAAAATAGTAGCTGTCCACATCCACAAAAGACAGCTGAATCAAACACTGGGAAGGGGTAGAGCATTCTACATTCTGAGTAAACTTTTGACTTGATTCTGATGATTGTCCACATTTAAAAAGTATTGCTGCCTTTAATCCCAGCACTTGGGAGGCAGAGGCAGTCGAATTTCTGAGTTCGAGACCAGCCTGGTCTACAGAGTGAGTTCCAGGACTGCCAAGACTATACAGAGAACCCCTATCTAAAAAAACTAAAATAAAAAATAAAAAAGTATTGCTTGTTGTTATGCAATTATGTCTTCTTTGATGACAAATCATGAACACCTTAATTTCATTAACACATTCTCTAGCAATTTGTTTCAATATCTGTGTTTTCTGTGGTGTGTAAAAACTGGTGGTAAGCAGAGGGAAATCAGAAATTGAAGGCACTCGATAGAGAAAATGGTAGGGATGGGGCTCATGGTAGTTACGCTGTCCCCAAAGGTCAGTTTCACGAAGTAGCATTTGACCTGAGTTCTGAATGACAAAGAAGAAGCAAGGCATGTACACGCTGTGCTGTTGGTGTCCTTGCATCACATAGACTGCAATCAGTATAAGAGCAGAGGTCAAGCCCAGTGACTTACACACAATATGTAGCCATGTTGGAGGGAGGTGGAAAGGGGGAATGACTCACTCAGTTTAAGGCCTGTAAGGTATGTCAGCTGTATAATGACTATAAAAGCTTAGAGTAGGAGAGGGACATGATTTGATTCTTGTTGGTGTGTGATTGTGTGGAGAATGGACTGAATAGGAACTGTTGAGAGAGTAGCTATGGACAGCCACTATGAGGGAAAAGGTCAATGGGAGCCATACTGCTTCAGTGCATAGAGAGAGGTGAGCCTCTGGACAGGGCTGCTCAAGGTAAGGTAGGTGGTACCTGTGGTGACTGTCCATAGGGAGATGAGGCAGGTGAAAGACTCCTGGGCTTGTTTGGCTACATGGTCACATGGTGGTGCTCTTTTCTGATATCAGTTGTTCCATGTGTTTTTTGAGACATTCTCCCAATGGTTTAGAAACCCAGGGGACAGTTATTATTGTGAAAAGGAGTGATAGAATAACACATGTAAATGGAAGAAGTTTCTGATGTAAAAAAGTCTGATTGCACATTTCCTCCAGGCTAATCAGCAGATAGCAAAAAGGCCATGTTTCTTTGAAATAAAAAGAAGTGGGTGTTGATTTTTCCTAACGTAGCCACAAATTCTTATGGAGAGACTAGGGAAAGTCTCTGAATCACTCATCACATGAGAGTGGTTTTGTGTATCCTCCTTGGCAACTTATTGAGAGTTACATTTATGGTTATCTATACTTATAGACTTTACTGTTGTTTCTTTATTGTTGTACATTGTGTGACTGTTTTATCAAACATGCTTCTTTTATGGAATTCTGGCTATCTCCTAGGGTTTTTAGTTTTTTACTTACTTTTGAATTATGGTGTCATGAACGCCTTGTACATAATTTTGCATGGAAATTGACTTTTAATTTTCTTGGGCACAAACCTGCCCTAGACCTGAGTAGATTATGTGTGTTCAGTTAAGTACACAAGGGCAAGCAGTTTTTCCAAATAGTTATTCTATTGACATGTGACACATAGTTATTCTATTATATTTCAACCAGCAGCATGTGACATATGTCTATATCCTTGTCAACACATGGAACTTTGGTATCTTTTGTTTTTCTGATAATATATTAGGATGGTTTAAATTTTATTTAAGATTTGTTTACTTTAGCTCACTTAATATTTATACTTCTTTTAGTATAAACAAGTTGATTTCTTTATAAAAGATTTTCCCATTTGTCCACTTCAATTGTTCTCACTTGAATCTCTATTTTGCTTACTGTGTTCCAAGTATATTGCTCTTTTATGGAGTTTTGTTTTCCTTCACTTAATTCATAATTGTTATTATGGGGCTGTTCAAGCTGCAGCATGTGTGGAGGTCAGAGAACAACGTGCAGGAGTTGGTTCTTTCCTTCTAACATGTATATTTCCAGATTCAGACTCAGAATGCCCACCTGGGCACCTGGCACTTTCATTTGCTGAGCCATCTCACGAGCCCTACTGTGTCTAACCTTCAGTCCTTCCTGCTTCCTGTCACTTGGTAACTAAAGTTGGAAGCTCTATCCAGCTCAGTTTTTTGGACAGGAGTACTTCGCGTGTGTATTCCCCTCCCCCTTCTCCCCCCTTCCCCCTCCCCCTCTCCTCCCCCTCTCCTCTCCCCACTTCTCCTCTCCTCCCCCTTCTCCTCTCCTCCCCCTTCTCCTTTCCTCCCCCTTCTCCCTGCCTCTCCCCCTTTTCCTCCCCCTCCCTCTCCCCTCTACTCCCCTCCTTCTTTCTCCTCCTTTTTCTGATACTACTACACCATCATAGTCAGACTGGGCTACTGCAGCAAATTGTCACTAAATTAAGTATCATTTGATTCTTATGTGAGTGGATACTGAAAGCCTAGGATCAAACTGGCAACACTGGTGTGTTGTTCCTTGAAATCTTCTTTTTCTTTTTCTTTTTTCTTTTTTGTTATGGTCACACATGTCCTTTCTTAGTATGAACAGTGAGAAGAAGCAACAAGTCTTATAAGGACACTAACCCATTCATGAGAGCCCCTTCTTTATAACACAATACATTCCAAAGTCCTATCTCTAAATACCATTGTGTTATATCTAAATAGCATCTCTAAATACTGTCACTTTCTACATGCTAATGTTGAATGTCATGAGAGTGTTCCTCTTTGCTTCTGTGACCCTAAGATTGGGTGATCACTAAGCTGTTGTTGACATTTGTCCTTGTCTAATTTCCCAACAGCTTACCTCTCGATTCTCTAAATTATCTATCTATCTATCTATCTATCTATCTATCTATCTATCTATCTATCTATCTACATTTACTTCATTTATTTCTATCCTGAGAGCATATAATTTTATTAGGTATTTATTTCATTTACGTTTCCAATGCTATCCCAAAAGTCCCCCACACGCTCCCCCACCCATTCCCACTTTTTGGCCCTGGCATTCCTCTGTACTGGGGCATAAAAAGTTTGCAAGACCAATGGGCCTCTCTTTCCAATGATGGCCGACTAGGCCATCTTCTGATACATATGCAGCTAAAGACATGAGCTCTGGGGGGTTCATATTGTTGTTCCACCTATAGGGTTGCAGATCCCCCCAGATCCTTGGGTACTTTCTCTAGCTCCTCCATTGGGGGCCCTTGAACCATCCAATAGCTGATTGTGAGCATCCACTTCTGTGTTTGCTAGGCCCCGGCCTAGTCTCACAAGAGACAGCTATATCAGGGTCCTTTCAGCAAAATCTTGCTAGTGTATGCAATGGTGTCAGCGTTTGGAAGCTGATTATGGGATGGATCCCCCGATATGGCAGTCTCTAGATGGTCCATCCTTTTGTCTCAGTTCCAAACTTTGTCTCTGTAACTCCTTCCATGGGTGTTTTGTTCCCAATTCTAAGAAAGGGCCAAAGTGTCCACACTTTGGTCTTCGTTCTCCTTCAGTTTCATGTGTTTCGCAAATTGTATCTTATATCTTGGGTATTCTAAGTTTCTGGGCTAATATCCACTTATCAGTGAGTACATATCATTTGAGTTCTTTTGTGATTGGGTTACCTCACTCTGGATGATGCCCTCCAGGTCCATCCATTTGCCTAGGAATTTCATAAATTCATTCTTTTTAATAGCTCAGTGGTACTCCATTGTGCAAATGTACCACATTTTTTGTATCCATTCCTCTGTTGAGGGGCATCTGGGTTCTTTCCAGCTTCTGGCTATTATAAATAAGGCTGCTATGATCATAGCGGAGCATGTGTCCTTCTTACTGGTTGGGACATCTTCTGGATATATGCCCAGGAGAGGTATTGCGGGATCCTTCAGTAGTACTATTTCCAATTTTCTGAGGCACCACCAGACTGATTTCCAGAGTGGTTGTACAAGCTTGCAATTCCACCAAGAAATCCAAGAACACATTAGAATGATCATCCATCATGATCAAGTAGGCTTCATTTCAGGGATTCAGGGATGGTTCAATATATAGAAGTCCAGCAACATAATCCACTATATAAACAAACTCAAGACATTAACCACATGATCATCTCATTAGATGCTGAGAAGGCATTTGACAAAATCCAATACCCATCCATGATAAAAGTCTTGGAAAGATCAGGAATTCAAGTCCTATACCTAAACATAATAAAAGCAATATACAGCAAACCAGTAGCCAACATCAAACTAAATGGAGAGAAACTTGAAGCAATCCCACTAAAATCAAGGAGTAGACAAGGATGCCCACTTTCTCCCTACGTATTCAATATAGTACTTGAAGTCCTAGCCAGAGAAATTAGACAGCAAAAGGATATCAAGGGGATACAAATTGGAGAGGAAGAAGTCAAAATATCACTATTTGCAGATGATATGATAGTATATATAAGTGACCCTAAAAATTCCACCAGAGAACTCCTAAATCTGATAAACAACTTCACCAAAGTAGCTGGATATAAAATTAAATGAAACAAATCAGGGGCCTATCTCTACATAGAGGACAAAGAGACTGAGAAAGAAATTAGGGAAACAACACCCTTCACAATAGTCACAAATAACATAAAATACCTGGGTGTGACTCTAACTTAAGGAAGTGAAAGATCTGTATGATAAGAACTTCACGTCTCTGAAGAAAGAAGTCGAAGAAGATCTCAGAAGATGAAAAGATCTCCCATGCTCATAGATTGGCAGGATTAAAATAGTAAAAATGTCTCTCTTGCAGAAATCAATCTGCAGATTCAATGCAATCCCCATCAAAATTCCAACTCAATTCTTCAGCAAATTAGAAAGGGCAATCTGCAAATTCATCTGGAATAACAAAAAACCTAGGATAGTAAAAACTCTTCTCAAGGATAAAAGAACCTCTGGTGGAATCACCATGCCTGATCTAAAGCTGTACTACAGAGCAATTGTGATAAAAACTGCATGGTACTGGTATAACGACAGATAAGTAGACCAATGGAATAGAATTGAAGACCCAGAAATGAACCCACACACCTATGGTCACTTGATCTTTGACAAGGGAGCTAAACCCATCCAGTGGAAAAAAGACAGCATTTTCAACAAATGGTGCCGGCACAACTGGTGGTTATCATGTAGAAGAATGCGAATTTATCCATTCCTATCTCCTTGTACTAAGGTCAAATCTAAGTGGATCAAGGAACTTCACATAAAACCAGAGACACTGAAACTTATAGAGGATAAAGTGGGGAAAAGCCTTGAAGATATGGGCACAGGGGAAAAATTCCTGAATAGAACAGTAATGGCTTGTGCTGTAAGATCGAGAATTGACAAGTGGGACCTCATGAAACTACAAAGCTTCTGCAAGGCTAAAGACACCATCAATAAGACAAAAAAACCACCAACAGATTGGGAAAGGATCTTCACCTATCCTAAATCAGATAGGGGACTAATATCCGAGAGCATATTTTTAAACAACAAAATGTATAGTCATAGTTGGGTTTAATCTTTTGATTTTAATTTTAATTTTTTTTATTGGAAGTTGATTTTAAAATTTCTGTTCATTAATTTATTTATTTATTCACTTTACATCACGGTCACACCATTCCCTCTTCTATCAGTCCCCCTTTCACTAGCCCCTCCCCAGCCCTCTCCCCTTTTCCTCTAAGAAGGGTGAGAATCCCTCTTTGTACTAACTCACTCTAGCCCATCAAGCCACTGCAGGACTAGGCATATCTTTTCCCACTGAGGACAGACAAGGCAGATCAGTTAGGGGAACAGGGTCCACAGGCAGGTAACAGAGTCAGGGTAAGCCCCTACTCCAGTTGTTCAGGACCTATGTGAGGACCATGCTGCAGATCTGCTACATATGTACAGAGAGGCCTAGGTCCATCCTGTGCATGTTCTTTGGTTGGTGGTTTAGACTCTGAGAGCCCCAAGGGTCCTGGTTAGTTGACTCTGTTGTTTTTCCTAAGTGTTCCTATCCCCTCCAGATCCCCAAAGCCTTCTTCTTCTAGGAAAGGGTTTATGTCATGTTTTGGGAGGAGGATCCTTAAAAGAAGGATTATTGCTCCCAAGAAACACATGCTTGTGTTATTTTTTAAATTAGTATCAAACCCTCTCCATGGGGTTTAAGAACATTTGTCATTATATCCAGCAATGAAGAAGAATGTCTATTTTCTCATGGTCTATCCAAGAGGAAAACTGAGAAGAGACGACCAGTTTGTGAGAAACCTGTGATAAGCATTTCACCAAACCAGGAGAGTTGTGTGTTGACTAGGTTCTCTGACCTGCCTTTGCCTTTGAAAACCTAGGCTTTCTACTTCTCTGTGTCCAGTGGTTCTGGCTCTAGTCTCCAAGTGGGAAGAAGAGGAGTCACATGTTTGATATCTCCTTAAGTGGGCCCCTTAAGCAACCAAGTGGGACAGATTACTTTCTGATAGATCACCCATACTTAAAATTAAGTATGGAGACATGTTACTCTGAACTATAAAATGCCGCCCTGTCCTGTGTCTGCTTCTTCCTTTGGGTACTCAGGCTCATTGCACACCAGGTTGGACTGGAGGAAGAGAAGCTTAGCTGAGATGGGTGGGTGCAGTAAGTATCTTGGTTGGCTGTGAATGTATGGGCAAAGAACATAGATACCTGGAGACAGCTTTGGAGAACTGGTTCAGTTTATGGGGGAGACCTTTGGGGGGTTAATAAGGGATGTGGGGTGATGGCCCGAACTAGGGTGCTGTATATGCCTTATTAGCACGAGAAGGGATTCCAGGTGCTGCTGGACATGACCTTGTAAGAGGAAAGGAAGGTTAATGTGACCTCCCCTGGTGAGGCAATGGTTGGAGGCCCAGGGCTATGTGGGCTGGGACGTGCAGGCACCAGGGCAGGTGTGTGGGGGGATGGGGTGGGGCGGGGGGGGGGAGCTATCCTACTCTGTTGATCTTAGGATGAGATTTCCAGGGTTTGGACACACCTCAACCGCATTCTTGCTCCAGGCCTGCTCTTTCTGGTCCCAAAGCTCCCTGGTCCCACATCGTGAAAACTGATTCACAAAGCAAAGCAAAGCAAAACAAAATATCTCCCACTCAAGAGAACTTCCAAGACTGACACTATGAAAGGCTGATCCTACTGTCCCCTCTTTGTAAGTAAGATATAGTCAGGGGCAGGTTGGAGCCTGTCAGATAGCACTAATGGGAAATATGGGTCAAAAGTTTCCCCAGGTAGCAGTTTTTCTTCCTCAACAGAACCATTTCAATTATAGTTTTGGTTCTAAGACAAGAGGCAAGGTTGGACCAGATATGCATGGGAGGCAGTCTCTTTGGATTGTTTCTATGGAAATCAATTTATAAGAAGATCAAAACAGGGGGAAGAAAATGTAAGGCATGCAGGTACGGCGTTGGACTGAGGATGCCTGACACACAGTAAACTCCTAACACAGAGAAATAAGTTGATGATGTAGCTGAAGGAAACATATGTGTGTGTGTCCAGTCAGTGTTGTCTAATACACAATGGTTTTAAAAAGAATCAAGGTAAGTTGGTACTTACTATATTGTTACCTACTTTGAGGATAATTTTTGTTTCTGTTTATGAAAAAATAACCCTTTATGGTGAAAAACTAGCTTTTTGAATCTAGAGTTGGTTGCCATCTGGTGATCAGAATGTGAATTGCAGGGCTGCAAGGCCAGTCTGTCTATAGGAGGGTTTAGGGCATCAGAAGGTCTCTTCATGGGCCCATACACTCAGAGGACTTAGAGAGACCTGTGTCCTTAGGATCCTGGCATCTGGGAAATGTTATGAAAAAACTATGCAAATGCGTGTCGACATACATGTAGCTGTCAAAAAGCCCATAAGTTCAGATCCAGGTTGCAACTCTTCTTTTTTCCCCCCTTTTCTTTTCCTTCCCCCTCTCTCTGGGTTTTTGAGACAGTATGTTTCTGTATAGCCCTGGCTGTCCTAAAACTGGCTCTGTAGACCAAGCTGGTCTTGAACTCACAGAGATATCCCTGCCTCTGCCTCCTGAGTGCTGGGATTAAAGGTGTGTGCTATCTCTGCCTGGCCACAAAGATTTCAACTGGAAAGAAGCCTAGACAGGAATTTTTAAAAGTCTAGCTTGTTGCTTTTTATCCATTATGTGGCATCAAGGCAATCATGTTACTTTTCTGATTTTGTGATTTGTTTTCTTTCTTTCTTTCTTTTTTGTTCTAAGACAGGGTCTCTTTATTTAGTCCTGGAGCTTGAGCTGACCTTGAACTCACTGAGATTTGCCTGCCTCTGCCTCCCAACTTCCGGGATTAAGGCCTATGTCACCACCACCCAGCACAACTTTTCTTTCTGGAAAGTATTTCTCAGGTTTTTTTCGGTCAGGCCATCTGGAACTGCTTTGCTATGAGTAGCTATGCTCAGTGACAATTCTCATATAGGTTTTCTCATGCACACATATATGCCCAAGACTCTTTAGTAACTGAGACTACATTAGTTGTGGGAATTTTAAATTTAACTTTTGTTCAATGTTGCATTGTTTGTCTGAATAAGGAATATATGACATTTCTTTTCCTCCTGCATGGTGTCTTCCTTTGTCACATTTCCCATTTAAATGAGATGTAGCATAAACATCTCAAGTTTGAAGTCTAGAATTGCCACACAACATATTTTGAGGCAAAAGTGTAAACTGTGTAATATATATGGAAATCAGATAGAGACAATGAAAAGTAATTCTACTTTGTAACACTAGAATAAGAGATTGGTTTATTAAAGTTTCATGAAATGCATAATTTGACCAATTGGCAAAGACATGCATTCTTTTATGGTAGTAGGCTAGAATATGCAACCATAAGCATTAAGAATGTTGAATTCTTGGGCCCATATGCCGACTCACCAGACAGTGGTGCTTGCCACTAAGCCTGACGACCTGACCCAAGTTTGATGCTTGAAACACACTTGGTGGAAGAAAAGAACCAACTCCTGCAAATTGTCCTCTGCTCTTCATACATGTTCCCTGGAATGAGCACGCTCACATCCCCACACTATAAATAAATGCAAACCATTGTTTTAAAACAATAATAATTTTTTCATACTCTTTGAGGAAGTACTCCCACTTCACTGATTTGTCTACACTGCTCGGGAAAGAGTTAACCATTTCCCCAGTTGCCCTAGAGCCTTTCCTTCAAGAACCCTGACCCCTAGGTTTTGTTTCACAGGGTGCCTTCTTTCCATTACTGCTGTGCATGGTGAGGGTAAGTAATTATGTGACCAGTGCAGCGGAAGAGTCTGTTCTTCTCTTACCACATACCCCCACAAGAGGAAGCAGCAGGATAGCTCAAGGAAAAGCAGAAAGGTATGTCAGGAGCCTTCATTATTTCTCCTCCACAAAGTGACAGGTGAGTTTGGTATCCAGCACCCTGAGGAATTTCAGAAAGGCCTGGAATTTGTGTACTTTCCTGAGTTATGTGGGAGCAGGCCTTGCTTTGTTTACAGTGGAAAAATTTTCGCCTGCTGTTACATGTGGCAACAAGACCCATCAAGATACAATGAACACATTCCTCAGCTCTATTCACCTCCGAGCCTACTTCCTTGTCCTAGCCCAAAGTCAAATTCCTGCCAAATTCCTAGGAGGTGACACCAAGAGCTGTCCACACTGGATATCCAAATGCCCTTCATTCTCGAAGTACAGTCAGCACTGTCCATTCCATAAGAGCATTTCAGCTCCAGTGGAGAATATCTATTATATGTAAGTACACTGTAGCTGTCCTCAGACACACCAGAGGAAGGAGTCAGATCTCGTTACGGATGGTTGTGAGCTACCATGTGGTTGTTGGGATTTGAACTCCAGACCTCCGGAAGAGCAGTCGGGTGCTCTTAACCACTGAGCCATCTCACCAGCACTCCAGTGGAGAATATCAATGTACAGTTCTTCCATGTTTTTCTTCTGTCTGGGCTCATCAATTGGCTGGACGACTCTATTCACCCTGTTGAAGGCTGATTTCCTTTTTAAAACTTGTCTACTGAGTCAAATACTAGTCTTTTCCTGCTAAATCTTCAAGACAGCCTCAGAAATAATGCATACCCTTGATTCTATCAGTTACCCCATATAATCAACTGTTACCATTCAGGATGGCAACTTTTTGTCTGTATTGTTAACCTGATCTACTCATTTTCCATGAATCTGCCATGGGAAGACTTCTCTTAGTCTTTTCTTGAGAGTCTCTGGAGTTTCCAGATAAGTATGCCATATCCAGTAGAAGCACAATTTCAGATAATCAAAATAATATGGCATGCCACAACCCATAAAAGTAATTGTTCTTGTAGAACTGAAAGTGTACTGAATTGAGTTAAATGTGGCAAGTATACACACAAGTGGCTATATAGAGTAGAACCAAAACACTCTAAGGACAGTGGTGGCTGCTGCACTCCTAGATGCCAGCCCTGGTGGTATTGTATATTAATCCCTCCTCAGCTCATCAAGACGCAGGAATTTCTAAAGGATAAGGCTTGTGAGAATTTCCTTGATAAGACTCAGGGAATTATAAAGACAGGCGCCTTGAGACTCAGAAGTAAACAGTTCAGGAGTCTCTGGAAGTTTTTGAAACTGACCAGATGCCCAAGGCACTTCCCTCACCATGATTATATAAACAGTAAGGACTTGTGGGAAGACAGAAAGTAGCAGATCTTCCTGGAAGAGAGAGAGAGAGAGAGAGAGAGAGAGAGAGAGAGAGAGAGAGAGAGAGAGAGCAACTGAGCTGCCTGGAAGAGGCTCAGGTCAGCTGAACTGACAGCAAAATGCTCTCTCCAAGCTGCCAAGGTGCCCATAAGTGCAGGTCATGCTGGATGGGCTTTCAGTGATACAGCTGCCCTTGAGTGGTTCTCCACATGTATGTAACCCTTCACCCACACTCCTGTAAGTAACTCCAATAAACTCACTAGTTCACCAAGTTGGACTTTGGTGGTATCTTTTACACTGGTCTATCATTGGTTCTCTATCTGGGATAAGTAGACACTTGTTTATGTTTCCCTAGGGATAGTGTCACAGAAGTGCTTATCTATGAGAGATGGTCTCTTTAGGGGATTATGAACATCTCTTAGTGTTGTCTGTTTGCAACAGATGGTAAAATATGCATCTTCCTTCCTTTAGTGGGCTAGCTAACCTAAAAGATAGAAGATATCTTCAGGTCTCTGTGTACTGATTATACCCCTCTAAAGTCACATTTAACGGCAACAGCCTTCCCAACAATGGGAACTTTGTGTGGTCACTAACTTTGGACAATTCTACCAATTGTCTGTATCTCATCCTACTTTTTCTAGTGAGTATGATTTTTTGAGTGGCCTGAAAGGTGAAGATGTTTTTGCTTTCAGTGGAATTCAGTGTCACTGAAGTGGGGGGACTGGGTGACATTGTCAATTTGTAGAACATCATATAACCATAGTTGCCATATAAACCTGATGCCATTTAATGCTGTTGATGTTGCAATGCTGCTAATACTGAGATGATGTAATGAGAAAGGCAGAGTGCCAGGATTTGGACTCAGGTAAAGGTGTGGGTGACCACATAGAGAGCTGAATATCTCTTGTAGTGAGGAGCCCTAACTATCCTAGAAGGTTGGAAGGTCTTTCTTAGCAATTTGAAACTATTCCATGTCTGATGTCTTAGACACTAGGTGATGCTGAGGAGACTCATATTATTCTACACTCCATGGATAATAACATTCTTGACTTTTCTGAGATTATTCTCATCTCCAAACTTAGTCCTTAGAAGGGGTTAATTATGCTCATCCAAGCATTTTAACAACCATATCAGCCACACCTATTATTCAGTCTTCCCTTTGAAGATGTAGTTTTATTTTTAACTCTGGTTGTGTCTGTATGGATACTCATGGAAGAGAGAAGAGGGTGCCAGTTTCCTTGGAGCTGGAGTTAGAAGCAGTTGTCAGCTATCTGGTTTGTGTACTGGAAACCAAATTCTAAAAGAACAGCAAGTGCTTTTAACTACTAAGCAATCTACCTCCTCCTTCTCTTCCTCTTCCTCTTCTTCTACGTTCTCCTTCTTGTCCTTCGTCTATTTCTCCTCTTCCTTCATTTTGAGACAGGTCTCAATATGTAGCCCTGGTTGTCATGGAACTCACTATGTAGACCAGTCTGGCTTTGAATGCACAGAGATTTGCCTGTCTCTCCTCCCAAGTGATGTTATTATAGACACAAACCACCATGCTTGGTCTCTACTATTTATTCTTAAACCAAAATTTCCAGTGATGTATAACAAAATTCCTGGCAACACATCTGGCCAACCCAAAGCTATATGGTTCCTTCTTAATTTCAACCCTCAAAAGTCAACATTGTTCACATCTATCACTCTGTAAGTTTCTAAAATTAGTGTTGGTTAGAACTGTATTCTCATAGCACTGTTATAAAATAGACTAGCATAGCATAGACAAGATTGATATAAGGAATCTGTTTGCTGTCATGTTTCTATGGTGTCCAACTCAAGAGACTTCCAAACACACCTGTAATTTTAGATTTACTTCTTAAATGGCATTTCTGACTCATACAATTTATGTGTATTTGTACCAATAGATACTGACAAGCAGGATTTAAAAATGATTGCTCCAGTCTGTTTCTAGGTGAGAGTCACATTTATTCCATGTGCTTGCCAAGAGTTGGTGCCATTCATCTATTCCATCTATTTGGTTTTGTGGAATGTTTTTTTTTTACTATTTTTAGAGATGAGGGGGAGCTCATGTATTCCATGCTGATCTTGAATTTGCTACCTGAGGATGGCCTTGACTTCCCAATTCTCCTGCCTCCACAGCCTAAGTGCTAGGATTATAGGCATTATAGGAATGTCCACTTGCATGTAGTGTTGAGGACTGAATCCAGGGGTTCAGAGATGCTCAGCAAGTACTTTACCAACTGAGCTACAACTTCAGCCCTTGTTTTGTTTGAGAGAGTATTTGAGAATGACATTGAATTCCTGATCATCCTGGATCAGTCTCCCAAGTGCTGGGATTAAAGTCCTGTGCTCAGATACTATTAGTTTTAAAAGGTAAATCTCCAAGGTGTCTCTTTTAAGTATAAAAAATGTCTGCCCCCAATATTCTATATTAATTAGTCCATCATCTCAAGAGAAACACATCCAAAGAGGACCATATAGATGTGATACAAATTGGCTTATACAACCATTAGGCAGTTGTGCTGTAAATAAATGATAATCTATAGAATCAGCCTATTCTCAAGGACAAAGAACTGAAAGAGCCAATGTCACATCTGAGAAGGCCCCAATCCAAGATTAATCGCATCCAAACATCTTCAAAGACACACCCCAGATAGTGGTTGATTAAAAGTCCAAGTACTGCTTGGTCAATCCAATTGAGACATAAAATGGCCACCATGCACTGCCAGTGTCTGACCTATGGGGTTTGCTATGCAGATATTGCTGATTTTACACTTAGTATGCCATAATTCCCTTGGCTCACTTCTAAGCCATTTAAATTAATATGAATTTAGAGGATACACTAAACTGGAGTTTGGCAAAATACAGGTCAAATGTGGGGATGTTTACTTCAACAGTCTCATTAGGAACTCACTAGGTCTAGTTGTCCCTCTTCTGGTGACATTAGTTAGAGCTGATCAGTAGGTTCAAGTGTTATTAGCTGATGAAGTCAATATAAAATTTCTAATCTGTATTACAAGGTTTTTTTTTTTTTTTGGTTTTTGTTTTTGTTTTTTGGCAGCCAAGGAAGATTGTTGGGTAGATCTGCATTTTAGGAAGGCTTTGAAAGGGGTGCCAAGGTAACTCTATGTGCACTTGTATATTGTTTAGGAGTCTTCGAATACCAAAACTTATCATCTTTGCTAAATCCTGGTACACAAAGAAGGTTCAGGTGAATGCTAATTCTTTTGCAGTTGGACTTCCTGCTCATCTGGGAAGGTGCCCTGGGAGGCGGAAGCCCAAGAACCACACAGCACTGGTGGGAGAAGGTGTGCCAATAGAAGGGCATCCTGAGGCACTACTGCTCGGGAGCAACACAGCTCTGAGAGGAAGCCTCTTCACCACAAGCACTGGAGCTCTCAGGGGAGGGTATCCCGAGCAGAGCTAAGGAGCCCAGGATCCTCAGCCATTTCCTTCAGGGTTGTAACTTCCAAGGGAGGATATTCCCAGCTGAGCATGTGGATCTCAGCAGGCTCTGCCCGCTCCTTCTCTTCATTGCTTCCCTGATCATCATTGCTTCCTGGCTTCTGACGAAGTCACATCAGACAGGGTCTAAGATGTAGAGAAAGAACTCCAGAAGGGAGTTGACAGCCAGGAACTGAGCAGACACAGTGTTTATATATGGTTTCTTAGGGGCGTACATTTTCTAAGGTGGAGATTTCCAGGGTGATGATTGGTAGGATTTCAAGTCCTGAGCTTGGGGGAGCTCAGCGATTGGTGAGTTTTCCTGTTCATGGATTGTTGAGTTCTCATGCTCAAGGATTGGTGGGCTTTGCTCAGACTTTTCACCTAAAATTAGCATAATATGGAGCAGGTCCTGTTGAGAGGCTGGACATAAACTCTGTGAACTTTACAGAGGCTGGAGTCTCTGTTATGACAGCTAGGAAGGTCTGGGGGTGTGCCCTGGCTGCTGGAGCTCCTTAAGAACGGACCTGGCGGCTTTCCTGTCCTGATGGTTTCCAAAGTTAACAAAGTTAACAATTCGAGTCCAGGTTAGGGGAAGCCTTTCCTGCTCCTTAAGTAGAGTGAAGAGTCAACAGTTCCACTTCTCAAAATACGTTTGTTATTCTAGTACCCCAAGAGGTTGAGCAAAAATCTTACTTTTTTCCCTTTATATGTAAGTTTCTTTGAAGTTTGGAAACTGAATATATGAACACTTGAAAAAGGATGAGTATTATAGGAAAATGAGATATGAATTTAATTTTATATTTGAATGGTTTCATATAGCTATCCAATGCTACACACATCCAATGCATACTACATAGCATCAGGTCTAGACATTTTTTAATATCTTAATCTCTTCACTTAGTAATACACCAAAGGTCATTTATAGTAATAGATAAAGGGAGACCTCCTGCTTTATTATACCTGCGTTCTAGTAAAGGATGTAGACCTAACTTGGATTGTTCACTGACTCCCACACTGATGAAAATCTATATTATTTTTAGTCTTGTTCTGTTATGATTTATTTTACAAGAAAAGACCTTATACTTGTTTATGCCTTTTGATATCTGTGCATTGTGCTTTGGGGAGAGAAACTTAAAAGAAGGGTAGCTGGGTCAGACATTAAAAGTCCTCTATTTCTTAGTGACAAGATTTGAATCTGAGACTCCAGAATACAGCAGTGAGAAGGAAATGGAAGTGGGGAGAGTAAATGGGTCCCTGGGTAACGTGCTTGCCAGAAAAGCATGGAAACCCGAGGTCAGATCTCCAGAATTCACATACAGTTGTATGAGACAGTACATGTCTGTAATCCCAGAGCTCCTCCAACCACACAAGCTGTGGTAACAAAACATTTCCCAGGAGCTCAGGAGACTGGTAGCTTAGCATGTGCCATAGCTAACAGGAGACAGTCCCAATAAGGTGAAAGGTGAGGACCACACCCGGGCTGTGGGGGCTTCTGATCTAATGCTTTTGATCCCCTGTGATTTCTGCTCTCTCATTTTCTCGCTGTATGGTATGGGTGAAGAGATTTCTCCTCACTGATCCTCAGTTACAAGAAATATCACAATGGAGTAAAGAGTAATAATGAAGCAGACAAGGTGAGAGACCAGGCCTGAGTTCTAGTTGTCATGACCGTGCACAGACCTCAGGACACTGGGCGAGTTCTTCTAATTTGATGGCCCCAGACCTAGGACAAATGGGGTTCTCAGTATGGAAACAACAGAAGCACCCATGAATATGCACATGTCACCATAGCAGGCATGCATACATATACATGTATATCCTGCATCCATCCATGAGCGAGGAGGGAAAAATTGGAACATATTTTATGCCTTGTTTTTAAATCAGAAGGTGTTCCTGGACTCAGCATAATAGTTCATATGAAAGCAAAACCAGAAACAACAGAAAAGCAGAATAGTAACACTCTATAGGAAAATGCTCATATTAAATGTGACAGATTGCGGGGCATGGTGGTGCACACCTTTAATCCTAGCACTCAGGAGACAGAGGCAGGCAGATTTCTGAGTTCGAGGCCAGCCTGGTCTACAAAATGAGTTCCAGGACAGCCAGGGCTATACAGAGAAACCCTGTCTCGAAAAACAAACAAACAAACAAACAAACAAACAAACCAAATGTGACATATAAGTTACATTTGCCTATGCACACCTACAATAGAATGAGATGTCCTAATGCTAATATCAGAGATCATAAGAATGCTAACCATTAATATGTTCAATTCTGCACATGACATACTGTGTGGGTTTTGCAGGGGTGTGACCAGCATACCTATCAGAAGTATCCAGGCTGAAGAGTTTAATCTTATGATTAAATTCCACTATGGAGACAACTTTATGATCAAGTACACTATAACGTCACAGCAGGAATGTCTGTCAGAAGAGAGGTGTCCATCACATACCTACAGGAATCTCAGAGGATAGAATAATATATTCCCACAGAAACATATGAAGTGAACTACTTTCTCTTACACATCTCTTTAAGTTTCCACAACTTTCCTAATGGAGCCTTTAGTCAGGTAACAAACATTTGAAACAAGAGCATGGTAGGAACAGCTCCTTTTAAAACCCAACCCTCTACTCAGGGAGTAAGCAGGGATCCTTCTGCCAATTCAAGAGGCTCTGTTTGGGAAAATTCAGGAGAAACACAATGGAAAACTATGTTCTTTTAGTGGCCATGTATATGCATCAATAAGTGTAAATTTAAGTCTTAGAAAAAGGGAGCATAAGTTATCAGTTACAATAACATAGGGCACCAAGGAAATTAGCAATCCGGCCCATGTGTGGAGGTCAGGGGACCACCCTTGGGAGTTGGTTCTCCCCTTTCTCCACAGCAGCAAATGCTTTACCTGCTAAACCATGATGTCGGCCCAATAACTCATTCTCTCTGAGCAGTGCAAAGGACACGACTTTACCATCTTTGATGAAAGTTATGTATGAATATTAACCCATACTCATCCGAATAACTCAACATAATAGTAGCACTAGCAATAGAAATGTTAATATTATACAATAATATTGGTAGCTTGCTTGTTATCTAGCACTGTGATAAGTTACACCTAAACTTTCTAACAACGAATGAGAAGAAGGTATTGCTGCCTAACTTTAAATTTATATGGGAATTGATGCACCCAAAGGGATTTATCAGAATGGATTTGAACACAGTTTATGCCGCACCATAATAAATACCTGAGTCTCCCTGACAATCAAAGTCCCTATTGTCACTATTATAGCAAACAAACTTTCTGTAAACAAACATCCATTTGCCTTTCAGAAACTGAGCAGAATTCTCCCAATTGTCTGCATTCCCTTCTAGGAAGGTAGCCTGCAATAGAGTAAGCGTTTTACTTTTAGAGAAAGAGAGAGAAGGGGTGGTTTGTGCAAGCAGTGTCAGAGTGGAGGACTAGGCTGCAGGCCGCTGTTGCCACAGTAACCTGACGTCATCAAGGTGACCAATAACAGTTTAGTTAGATCTGCAAGGATTTTGCTTCTACGAACATGTTTTGATTCCACAATTTGCTCAGAGATCTGCTAGTAAAATGCACCCTGGCACACCTATTCAAATGACTGTGATTTCTTTAGTTGCCTTAAGGAATTTTACTTTCAGGGACAGGCAAGGGCATGTAAAAGGGCCAGGTGGAAGTGTTACAAGTTTGTCTAACAATCCTAGCATCGATATTGCCCTAGAAACCTGATATCTTTATGACTACCAAAATGTCTTTTAAATAATCTGGTTTGATGAGTACGGTTCTGCCTCTAAAAACATACTTTTCAGTTCTGTGCCCAATTCACTTTAAGGAACATTTGTGCTTTGTTCTCAGAAACAGGAAAAGGCATAAAGAGGCGGGGGTGGGGGGGGGGAGTGGTGATGGGGGGGGGAGGAGTGGGCACATGGAGGCATTTCCGGTTTCACCAAGACCTCCTGCATCCAGTTGCCATAGAAACCGGACTCCTTTTTGAAGTCCTTGCGAATGTTTTGACAACATGGTTTGACAAGGACCAAGAGGCCCTTATTAGAAGAATGGGCTCCCTCCTGCCTTCTCTTTGAATGCCCTGAGGTGGGCATCCTTGAGAGGTGGAAAGAAGCAGGGATCACTATTCTAGGTGAACTCTTTACAGCTTTGAAACTAGGAGGCACAATGGCTCAAGAACAACAGAGATGTGGGATCTTGACCCTAAGGGAGTGTGCTGTCTTGGACTCACTTTCCATGTTGAGCAGGGTTTGAGAAAGAATAAGACATGGTAGAGGTCTCTGAGCCCAGCTTCTCCCTTTGTGAAATGGGGCAGAGCACTAGAGAGGGCAACCACAGGGTCACTGATGCTGTCTGTCAACACCAGCTTAAATAGTAGTGAGCCTAGTGTATATCTCAGAATGATGTTAAAATACACGTTTTAAATTAATAATGCTGTATAAATTGCCTTATTAAAATCAAGCAGAGCTATGGTCTCTTAAGAAATGGATCTCAATATATAATCATTACTTCACAGGCATAACATTTTTGGTTGTGTAACTATCTTCAGTATCTCTCCTAAGATCCTGTCCCTAGACAAATGTAATATTTGTGTTACCATTTGGTTAATTTTCCAGAAATATTATGATATGAAGGATAAAAGACAAAAATGTGAAGTATAATCAGAAAAGTCTTTGTTAGGTGGAACTTTGGCGATTTGATTTGGATTATCTCATCTATAGATTTGTGTTGAATTTTATCCTCTTGTTTCATAGGTCGGCGGTTCCTACTTTACTTGTTTTGCAGGGTTGTAACTGAACCAAGGCCTTCAGCTTGCTTGGCAGACGTTCTACACAGAGCTGTATTGCCTGCTCTGTTCAATTCCCCTCCTCCCACTTCAGTCAGGATCTCATTTGTAGAATTCCCCAGCCTCAGCTTCCAAATGCTGGGATTACAGGCTTGGGACACCACACTTGCTCTCTTTGTTTATCTGTTGATGGAATTTTGTGTTGCTGTTCGTCAAACTGCTATGAGCATTTGGGAATGGTGGCAAAACAACATTGTGACATTACCACTTACATTCTAAGAAACTGCGAGTTCTGCTGGACCTCACCGCTGAGTTAATAATACACCTTGAGGTCACTTAAGATTTAAGACAGCTATCCTGTTGTGTACTGAGTCTATTTGTTTAACCTACGTTTCAGAGCACAGTGCAACAACAAACCTTACTTACCTTGGACTTTTGCCATGCAGTCAACTTTTACAACCTAAACCAATGCATAGCTGTAATCTTAAATCACATCTTTACAGTTCTGTGCCCCTGACCCAGATTAATGCATTGTTCACATATTATGCTAATAAATGCTAGAAATAACAAATATAGATGGAAAGAAACTCACCACCTTACAAAAGAAATACCTGCCATGAATGTTGCAGATAGCACACTGATATTATGGGATAATATTAGTCTGCTCATGGGGGTCAACTGGAGTCAGTATCTAAAACCCTTGTTAAAAACCTCAAAGATTTCTGTAACATACCCCTCATTCCTTTCCCATGTGACTCTTTTTGATTTGTTCAATAAAAGAAAACAAATCCTTTTGTAGGGACGCACAGTCACACAATCACACACACAGACACACAATCACATACACACAGAAACACAATCACATACACACACACACACACACACACACACACACACAGAGAGAGAGAGAGAGAGAGAGAGAGAGAGAGAGAGAGAGAGAGAGAGAGAGGGAGAGAGCACTCAGGAAACACAAGAATGACAAGACACAGGGAGAGAAGTGAAAACACTAAGCAGATGCACTTTTAATTTTTTTTTAAAAAAGGGAAAGCCACGCATTATTAGGGATTCTGAGTTTATCACTGAGTTATTCAAAGGGATGCAGACAGTAAGTCTTTTCACGTAACTCTGCGTTTCCGCCCTCCTAGCTTCCTTTCCTGTGCTATCATAAAAACACTCTGACAGAATCCATTAGGACTCTTCATTGGACTCAGAATTCTGGCTTACTATCCGCCGCCGTGGCAGGGAAGTCGGGGTTTGGGGGGGTGGGGGTGGGCAGGAATCTGAAGCAGAAGTCACATCCACAGTAAGGGCAGAGAGGGTAGGAACGCATGCACGCGTGGGCTCAGCTTCCTCTCTCCTTGTTTTCACAGTCCAAGAATGGTGCCACCTGACTTTAGGCTGGACCTTCCCATGCATGTGAACATGAAGACAGTCCCCCACAGGCAGGCTCACAGGTCAACCAAATCAGACAATCCCTTGTCAAGACTCCTAGATTGTGTCTAGTTGACAATAAAATCTAACCTTCATATCATCAATGTTAAATATTCATCAGGGTGACGACTAGATCATATCGTCAGTATAAAAATAAGGTGGTTAGAGCCGGGCGTGGTGGTGCACGCCTTTAATCCCAGCACTCTGGAGGCAGAGGCAGGCAGATTTAAAAAAAAGGTGGAACTCCTAATTTCCATGTGGTTATTCCAGCTTTCATTGAATCTCATCGCCTACAGCTGGCAGTGCTTCCCATGGTGTGCATTTTCATTTTGGCCACCATTATGGGAATGTGCTCGAATCTTATTGTAGTTTACATTCATCCTTTTCTCATGATTAGAGATATTTATTGACCATTAATGTTTACTTATTTTACATTTGCGTATTTTTTAGTGTAGTGTTTATTTCCATTGTTACCATATTTCAGTTGTGGATTTTCTATTTTCTCATTGATGCTTGTGAGATTTTCTGTATATCAGACATAAATGACAAGGTGCACAATATTCAAATATTTCTCCTAGCCATAGGCCTTTCTTGTCATTTTATCAACCATCTTCCCTAGTTCTTCATTCTTTGACTGTAGCTTGGGTGTCATATCTGTGGAATCCCTACGTTAATCCCAGTCACAAGATAGTTGCTGATTGTCCTTTCCACTAAACAGCATTTAGGTCTCTTGACCATCAGTTGTCCAAGGAATCAGGCATGGTAGCAGAGGCCATGACCCCCAAACTTGGGACAGTGTGGCAAGAGGAGCATAAATGTGTACCAGTCTGGTCCTACGGCCAATTTGAGGGCTGGGAAGAAACCCATGTCTCAAAGAAATCAGCTGCTCCTGTGTTTTGTTTATGAGAGTGTGTTGAGACTCTTTGTGTTTCTTTGATATGAGTGTGTTTTCCTTTTCTCGTTGTGATACGGGATCTCATATACCTACCTCATGCATGTTCGAACTCACTGTGGAGTCAATAACACCACTGGACTCCTGACTCTCTTCCATCTGACTCACAAGTGCTGGGCTTGTGGGCTTGTGCCAGCATGCCTACCTACCTGTTTATCTTGATGATGGAGCATACTCTCTTGACAACTGCAGGTTCATAATGACTTTTCACATTAGGAAGTCTTGTTTCCACTCTTTCTTTTTTCCCAGGATTTTGGGTCCTTTGTAGTTCTATAGGAATGTTTAATCAGCGTGCTAATTTGCTTGCCAATTTCTTCTAAAAGGTGGTAGGATTTTAGTGGGGAATCACAGTGAAACTATAGATTAATGCTGAAGGCGTAGCAATCACAACAATAGTGGCTTAAAAATTACAAAGACAGTATATATTCTATTTACTCTTTCAGCAATGTCTTCTAGTGTTCAGTACATAGGCATTACACACCTGTGTCTACATTACTCATATTTCAAACCTTGATACTGCTATACATTATACTGCTTGAAATATACTATAATTACTATATTTTAAAAGCACTGTCAGTAGCCAAGTGCATAAAATGCTTTTGAGGAATGCTTTTAGTTGAAAGCAGAATAGAAAACATAATTGATGTTTAATCTGCTTTGTCCACATTTGCAGTCTGTGTGAGGAGAAACTCTATTTGTTACCCAAGGAAAACAATGCAAAGGATTTTTTTTCTTACCCTAATTTTCCCCTTAATCCCACTTTGACTTTTAGCTGTTCTTTCATTCGTATTCTTTTGTTTTCCATAGCCATCGATCTTACGGTTCCTTTAGTTGACGATTCAGTGCATCCTTTTTCATTATCTCTGTATGTGAAGGTTTGAATGAGCAATGTTTCCCTGATTTGGTTCCTGCTTGGTGGTGCTCTGTTGGAAGGGAGAAACCTTTAGGAGGTGGAACCTAGCTGAAGACAGGTACATCACTTGGGTGAGCTTTGGGGTTTTATAGCCTCACTCCACTCCTGTTCTCTGTGCTTCTTGAGTGTGGATGCAAATGTGCTCAGTCAGGTTCCTGCTCTTGCCATCACACATGCTTCCTCCCACCTCCCCGCAACCCAACATTATATTGTTTATTCCTCTGGAACTGGAAGTCAAGACAAATGCTTCTCCTCTAAGTTGATGTTAATTGTGCTACTTTATCACAGCAGCAGGAGAGTCATTAAAATGGTGCATGTAAAGCACAAAGTAGCTCAACTATGCCAGGCACAAGCCTTTTCCCCAGCACTTGGGAGGCAGAAGCAGGTGGATCTCTGTAACTTCAACCAGGCCAGCAAGGACTACACAGAAGACTTTGTCTCAAAACAATACTTGGAATACTCTAGCCTCAGACACCAAAACTGCCTGTTTTCATCAACGTTCTTATTTTCCGCACTCTTAATTTGTATTCTCATTTGTGTCCAAGATCTAATATCTTCACATGGAGTCACTGATCACACACGTTCTATGTCCATAAGGAAATTATGTTGCCTTGTATCACAAGAGTTTCATATGCCCTCCTATAGGGTTGCCCTTGAGGTTAGGTGATGCAGGTTTTTTTATTGATGAATTAATTATCCCATGCTTGCTTTTTGCATTGAGAAGAGCATGTTACTTTTATCTACAATTGTTAATGAATTTTCCTATATTTTTTCTTATCCTTCTTGTAATTTGGCTTCAATCAATATTTTGCTGTGTGACTGGGATGTAGGCATGAACCACTAACATTTTCCCAGTGAATTTTAGACCTGCCATCATTTTATGTTCCAAAACACTTTTATTGCATTTGGTTTTAGTTTTTTTCTTAAACATTAAGATTATAACCTTTGATTTCTAATTATTGTACCTGGATGGTATGTCCTTACTTAAATTTAAATATTCAAGCTAATACTTGGATGCGTTTGGTTTGGTTATACGTCTTGAAAATAATTTTATATTCTATTTCAATAGGCAATAAGAGCATTTTTATTTCTTAGTAAGTTATATCCATTTATATTCTTTACACTTATTTATTTGTTTGCGTAATTTGTGTGTGTGATGGGGGCATACATGGTCTGCACCCACATGTAGAGGTCAGAGGACAACGTAGAGGAGTTGTTCCTCTGCTTAGATCATGTGCATACTGGGGCTACAACTTAGGGCATCGGATGCAGTGCCAGGCATCATTGTACCAGGTACCCCATATACATTTTAATATGATCAATATATGTGGTCATTTGGGTTGAGTTCTGTCCTCGTGTTTATAGATTCATAATTAATTTACATAGGTGCATAAGGTCTTCCACTAGGCTTTGTATTTTATTGTATTAATTTTTGATTCTGGCGATTGTACTAGGGTCAAGCCCATACTAGCCCATGCTAATCCTATTCTCTGACACTGAGATATTCCCCCTAGCCACAGGAAAGCCATTTTACTTGCTGTGTGTTTTAAAGTAGTATATAGTGCATTATTCCTCGTTATGTTTTTTTTCTTATTTTTCTTATTTAAATGCATTTTATATATCAAACATATTAATAATATTGATTATTTTGAAAATCAAATAATACATAATGGGGTGGTTTTTAAATTAACTTCTCTTTGTGCAGTGGTTATCACACTCCAGACCTTCAAAATGCCTTCTCAGTGGTCTTTCCTACCACTTACTTTCATTCTTAGCAAAACATTCACTCTTAAAATGTTACTAAATGTATGTATTTATATCTGTCTGTCTGTCTGTCTATCTATCTATCTATCTCTCTATCTATCTATTGTGGGCAGAATGTGCACATGCCAGAACACATGTCTAGAGGTCAGAGGACAACTTGTGTGAGTCAGTTCTCTACTTCCATCATGTGGGTTTTAGTTATCAAACACAGGCCAGCAGGTCTATTAGATAAAAGCCTCTGCAGTCTGGGTCATATTGCTGCTAGCAATGTCAGCTTCTTCCTAAATGTGATATCTTCACTAGGAAACATCTTAGTTACTAATACAGAGATATCAGGCGGTGAAAATGGGTACTGTACATAAAATAATACACATAAATGCTCACATACTAAACTTCCAAAATAATGTCAAATAATAATTGTGAAAATTGAGAATTATATACTTGGTTACCCTAATGAATTAAGTAGGCCATTGCTTACAAATGTGATTTCAAGGTAGGTGTGAAAGCGCACACCCATAATCCAGAGATTATGGGAGACAGAAACAGGAAAACTGTTGTAACTTAGAAGCCAGTCTATATAGTGAGTTCCAGGGCAGCTAGGGCTACATATGAAGACCTTGTCTCAATAACAATATTTAAAAAATATGATTTCAGTTTTCAAAGTGATGTATGTAAAGAACACATTTCATACACACACATATACATATATGTATGTATGTATATATATATATATATATATATATATATATATATATATATATATCACATAGATGCACACATATAGATCCTGATTTCTGCCTCTGCTGACATATATGGGACTCTCTTTTAATGTATAATTATTTGCTAACATCGAATCCATATATTAAATGGGTTCAATGATACTTAACACATGAGCTGCCATGAGGAGAAAATGGCCAATGTGTGGCCCTACTGACAGTGTCTGACACTTACTACTATACCAAATATATGATGTTCCTGTTATATGCATTCTTTTGCCATGATAATGATAGGCTGTATTGCTGACTAGTTTCCTACATTATTCCTGTACTCTAGGAGAGTCCGTTTGCCCAGGATATTTAAAGATAAAAATGCTGGCCACAGTGACCCAGGCAACTGTAATCCTCTGCTGTGCAGATGGATTGCTGCGTGAGACTTGGTGACATCCAGCCTAGTTCCAAGTCTAGTGACAGACGTTTCCTCCAGTGCATAAATCAGACAGTGACAGAGTAAGTCACCTAATGTCCTCTTGTGGCCTTCACACGTATGTTAACATCCACAAGCAGTCTACACACACACACACACACACACACACACACACACACACACACACATTCACTTATGCATACACACACAGGCAGACATGTACATCCACATGCCCCCCCCCAAATACACATGCATGCATACAGACACTCACATACACATGCACAGGCACACACACACACACACACACACACACACACACACACACAAAACCTAATCCTTCATGAACAAATGGTTCCAACTTTGCCTGAAAAAAATGATCACCATGAAAGAATAATTGGAAAACAGACCACAAACACCAGGGTGCTCTTTAAAGTCCCCAGGATGCATATTGCAATGCTGATGATTGACAGAGAATAAAGCTGTTTGTCAGGGAGGGATCTGGGTAGTCATACCATAGCCTTCTGGAGAGGGGTTGGAATGTTTTGGAAACGAATCTGAGTGCCATAGAATTCACTCCAAGTATGAATACCATATTCTCTACAAAATGCCCCTGAATAATCAGACACCATATTCTCTATGAAGGAGCACCGTTTACACAGTTTGAATTGCTCACTTTACATTGGGCAGCGATGAAGTGAGTTGTTGAGTACTAGATCTGTGGTGATCCACAAATGGAACTTCTCTAGTACACCCTTGAAGCTTCCAAACACACAAGATATACATTAACTTGGGGACATTTGCCAACATCCTTTCATTAAAATGTAAGAGTATAGTTTTGCTGCCACCTCGTGGCTATAATGAGAACTGCATAAATGCGAGTCAAGCTCTGATGGTGTTAAGGGAGAAAACATAAGCTGTGAACTGAACATGATGGGATCTTTCTTACCTCTGGAGTTAGAGAAAATTTTCACTTCCATATACTTTCACATCTAGTCTTTTCCATGCTTTATGAGAATTGAACTCATATCATGAAGCTTGCCTTTGAAGCAAGCACTTTTACTTGCTGCAAGTTAAAAAGGCCATCTTCTCAGCTCCATAATCCTTTTTAAAATTCGAAATCAAAAGTGTCTCCTTCCTCTTCCCCTTTCCTTTTTTCAGATACCAGTGAAAAACCTGAGCCTGCCTGTTCTGACACTCTGGAATTCTCCTTCCTATCATGACGGGCTTCAGACTGCCCTCATCTACCACCAGCACAGCTACTTACTGACCCATTTGGTGCACCTTCGCGCTTGCTTGGACCCTAAATCCAACGGGATGGCTTTCTCTGTTCCTCTTATCCCTCTCTTCCCTCCTTCCTGACAGCAAACATAGTTTACACTTGTCTACTTAATGAGCTCCTCTTTACAAAATGATAGGGTACTCTTTATATATATATATATTTTTTTAATTAGGCATTTTCGTCATTTACATTTCCAATGCTATCCCAAAAGTCCCCCATACCCTCCCCTCCACTCCCCTACCCACCCACTTCCACTTTTTGGCGTGGCGTTCCCCTGTACTGAGGCATATAAAGTTTGCAAGTCCAATGGGCCTCTCTTTCCAGTGATGGCCTACTAGGCCATCTTTTGATACACATGCAGCTAGAGTCAAGAGATCCGGGGTACTGGCTAGTTCATAATGTTGTTCCACCTATAGGGTTGCAGATCCCTTTAGCTCCTTGGGTACATTCTCTAGCTTCTCCATTGGGAGCCCTGTGATCCATCCAATAGCTGACTGTGAGCATCCACTTCTGTGTTTGCTAGGCCCCGGCCTAGTCTCAAAAGAGAGAGCTATATCTGGATCCTTTCAGCAAAATCTTGCTAGTGTATGCAATGGTGTCAGCATTTGGAAGCTGATTATGGGATGGATCCCTGGATATGGCAGTCTTTAGATGGTCCATCCTTGTGTCTCAGCTCCAAATTTTGTCTCTGCAACTCCTTCCATGGGTGTTTTGTTCCCAATTCTAAGAAGGGGCAAAGTGTCCACACTTTGGTCTTCATTCTTCTTGAGTTTCATGTGTTTTTCAAATTGTAACTTATATCTTGGGTATTCTAAGTTTCTGGGCTACTATCCACTTATCAGTGAGTACATATCATTTGAGTTCTTTTGTGATTGTGTTACCTCACTCAGAATGATGCCCTCCAGGTCCATCCATTTGCCTAGGAATTTCATAAATTCATTCTTTTTAATAGCTGAGTAGTACTCCATTGTGTAAATGTACCACATTTTCTGTATCCATTCCTCTGTTGAGGGGCATCTGGGTTCTTTCCAGCTTCTGACTATTATAAATAAGGCTGCTATGAACATAGTGGAACATGTGTCTTTCTTACTAGTTGGAACATCTTCTATGCCCAGGAGTGGTATTGCTGGATCCTCCGGTAGTACTATGTCCAATTTTCTGAGGAACCGCCAGACTGATTTCCAGAGTGGTTGTACAAGCTTGCAATCCCACCAACAATGGAGGAGTGTTCCTCTTTCTCCACATCCTCGCCAGCATCTGCTGTCACCTGAATTTTTGATCTTAGCCATTCTGACTGGTGTGAGGTGGAATCTCAGGGTTGTTTTGATTTGCATTTCCCTGATGATTAGGGATGTTGAACATTTTTTCAGGTGCTTCTCAGCCATTCGGTATTCCTCAGGTGAGAATTCTTTGTTTAGCTCTGAGCCCCATTTTTTAATGGGGTTATTTGATTTTCTGGAGTCCACCTTCTTGAGTTCTTTATATATATTGGATATTAGGATCCTATATGATTTAGGATAGGTAAAGATCCTTTCCCAATCTGTTGGTGGCCTTTTTATCTTATTGACAGTGTCTTTTGCCTTATAGAAGCTTTGCAGTTTCATGAGGTCCCATTTGTCAATTCTTGATCTTACAGCCAAGCCATTGCTGTTCTATTCAGGAATTTTTCCCCTGTGCCCATATCTTCAAGGCTTTTCCCCACTTTCTCCTCTATAAGTTTCAGTGTCTCTGGTTTTATGTGGAGCTCCTTGATCCACTTAGATTTGACCTCAGTACAAGGAGATAGGAATGGATAAATTCGCATTCTTCTACACGATAACCACCAGTTGTGCCAGCACCATTTCTTGAAAATGCTGTCTTTTTTCCACTGGATGGTTTTAGCTCACTTTTCGAAGATCAAGTGACCATAGGTGTGTGGGTTCATTTCTGGGTCTTCAATTCTATTCCATTGGTCTACTTGTCTGTCACTATACTAGTACCATGCAGTTTTATATCACAATTGCTTTAGGTCAGGCAAGGTGATTCCACCAGAGATTCTTTTATCCTTGAGAAGAGTTTTTGCTATCCTAGGTTTTTTGTTATTCCAGATGAATTTGCAGATAGCTCTTTCTAATTCATTGAAGAATTGAGTTGGAATTTTGATGGGGATTGCATTGAATCTGTAGATTATTTTTGGCAAGATACCCATTTTTACAATGTTGATCCTGTCAATCCATGAGCATGGGAGATCTTTCCATCTTCTGAGATCTTCTTTAATTTCTTTCTTCAGAGACTTGGAGTTCTTATCATACAGATCTTTCACTTCCTTAGTTAGAGTTACGCCAAGATATTTTATATTATTTATTAAGAAGAGTGTTGTTTCCCTAATTATTTTCTCAGCCTATTTATTCTTTGTGTAGAGAAAGGCCATTGACTTGTTTGACTTAATTTTATATCCAGCTACTTTACCGAAGCTGTTTATCAGGTTTAGGAGTTCTCTGGTGGAATTTTTAGGGTCACTTATATATACTATCATATCATCTGCAAAAAGTGATATTTTGACTTCTTCTTTTCCAATTTGTATCCCCTTGATCTCCTTTTGTTGTCGAATTGCTCTGGCTAGGACTTCAAGTACAATGTTGAATAGGTAGGGAGAAAGCGGGCAGCCTTGTCTAGTCCCTGTCTAGTGGGATTGCTTCCAGCTTCTCACCATTTACTTTGATGTTGGCTACTGGTTTGCTGTAGATTGCTTTTATCATGTTTAGGTATGGGTCTTGAATTCCTGATCTTTCCAAGACTTTTATCATGAATGGGTGTTGGATCTTGTCGAATGCTTTCTCTGCGTCTAAGGAGATGATCATGTGGTTTTTGTCTTTGAGTTTGTTTATATAATGGATTACGTTGATGGATTTCCGTATATTAAACCATCCCTGCATCCCTGGAATAAAACCTACTTGGTCAGGATGGATGATTGTTTTAATGTGTCCTTGGATTCGGTTAGCAAGAATTTTATTGAGTATTTTTGCATCGATATTCATAAGGGAAATTGGTCTGAAGTTCTCTATCTTTGTTGGATCTTTCTGTGTTTTAGGTATGAGAATAATTGTGGCTTCATAGAATGAGTTGGGTAGAGTTCCTTCTACTTCTATTTTGTGGAATAGTTTGTGCAGAACTGGAATTAGATCTTCTTTGAAGGTCTGATAGAACTCTGCACTAAACCCATTTGGTCCTGGGCTTTTTTTGGTTGGGAGACTACTAATGACTGCTTCTATTTCTTTAGGGGATATAGAACTGTTTAGATCATTAACCTGATCTTGATTTAACTTTGGTAACTGGTGTCTGTCTAGAAACTTGTCCATTTCATCCATATTCTCCAGTTTTGTTGAGTATAGCCTTTGGTAGAAGGATCTGATGATGTTTTGGATTTCTTCAGGATCTGTTGTTATGTTTCCCTTTTCATTTGTGATTTTGTTAATTAGGATGCTGTCCCTGTGCCCTCTAGTGAGTCTGGCTAAGGGTTTAACTATCTTGTTGATTTTCTCAAAGAACCAGCTCCTCATTTGGTTGATTCTTTGAATAGTTCTTCTTGTTTCCACTTGGTTGATTTCACCCCTGAGTTTGATTATTTCCTGCCTTCTACTGCTCTAGGGTGAATTTGCTTCTTTTTTTCTAGAGCTTTTAGGTGTGTTGTCAAGCTGCTAGAGTGTGCTCTCTCTAGTTTCTTTTTGGAGGCACTCAGAGCTATGAGTTTCCCTCTTAGAAATGCTTTCATTGTGTCCCATATGTTTAGGTATGTTGTGGCTTCATTTTCATTAAACTCTAAAAAGTTTAATTTCTTTCTTTATTCCTTCCTTGACCAAGGTATCATTGAGGAGAGTGTTTTTCATTTTCCACGTGAATGTCGGCTTTCCATTATTTATGTTGTTATTGAAGATCAGCCTTAGTCCATGGTGGTCTGATATGGAACAATTTCAATATTTTTGTATCTGCTGAGGCCTGTTTTGTGACCAATTATATGGTCAACTTTGGAGAAGATATCATGAGGTGCTGAGAAGAAGGTATATCCTTTTGTTTTAGGATAAAATGTTCTGTAGATATCTGTTGAGTCCATTTGTTTCATCACTTCTGTTAGTTTCACTGTGTCCCTGTTTAGTTTCTGTTTCCAAGATCTGTCCTTTGATGAAAGTGGTTTGTTGAAGTCTCCCACTATTATTGTGTGAGGTGTAATGTGTGCTTTGAGCTTTACTAAAGTGTCTTTAATGAATGTGGCTGTCCTTGCATTTGGAGCATAGATATTCAGAATTGAGAGTTCTTCTTGGAGGATTTTACCTTTGATGAGTATGAAGTGTCCCTCCTTGTCTTTTTTCATAACTTTGGGTTGGAAGTTGATTTTATTAGATATTAGAATGGCTACTCCAGCTTCTTTCTTCAGCCCATTTGCTTGCAAAATTGTTCTGTAGGATTATAAGGGGATAAAAAGTCCAAATCAAGAGGAAAACCTGTTCGTTAACATGACACATACTGGTAAACAGGACTAAAGGAAGTTTACCAAAGGGAGACAAGTTTATAGAGGGAAAAGAGAAACATTTGGAAGATAGAACAAAATAAGGAATGAAGAAAAAATGGATAAACAATGTGCAAATTTTATTTCCTCTTTGTGTCAATATGTGTGGTGGTTGAAGCAAAAAGTTTATGTGCTGTTGTGTACTGTGTTTCTTGTGATGTGATTTAGTGTAATGTGGGATAGTGTGGTGTGGTGGGCTGTGCAGTGCTGTGCTGTGCTGCGGTGTGCTGTGCTGTGTTGTGGTGTTATGTGGTATGTTGTGTTGTGATGTGCTGTGGTGTGGAGTGTTATGGTGTAATGTGGTGTGCTGTGGTGTGGTGTAATATGGTGTGGTCATCTATAGATATAGAATGACTTTATTGAAGGGTCATCTGATCCTGTAAAGATACAGGTTATACGAATTGAGGACTTTACTATTATGAAGGGTGTTGGATATTTGTTCTAATTCTTTGGTTCAATCAGGAATGTGTGCACAAAAATTAAAGTTCCCTGTCCCCATTTAGGTTTTGATTGATCAATTATGATGGACTCAGCTAATGGTTGGGTAAAGGGAAACAGGGACGGAACCTTAGAGTTGCCAGAGCAAGGAAGCAGGATGGAGGAGAAAGTAATCAGTATATCACTATGACTCAGGATGGATGGACACAGGAGCTCTAGGAGATAAAGCCAACCAATCATGTGAAATTTTGTGTAATTTGCAAAAAGGCACTTCCTTGATTGGACCTGGGGTAGCAGGGGTAGTTTTAGGAGTGTCCACCCTTTGAGGTAGCCAAGGCAATTTCAAATTAAATGATCTCTCTCTCTCTCTCTCTCTCTCTCTCTCTCTCTCTCTCTCTCTCTCTCTCTCTCTCTCTCTCTCTCTGTGTGTATGTGTTTGTGTGTTCCATTCCCAAATCCAAAAGTTCCCTGAGCGAGTGGCTGGAATTCCTGGGACATAAGCCTGTGTAGCACAAAGTCACCTCTCCATGGGAGGATTGTGAAGGAATAATAGTGACAATGACACCAGAAAGACCTGGGAATGCAGCACACAAGCTCCACATGTGAGGACCACTAATCTAACACCTGTAAGTTCTGGGAATCCCGATATAATAGAATTGCTCCCAAGTGCCTTGGCCCATCCATCTGTTTGAGATGGCAGGGTGTTTTTACACATGCAATCACATTGAACCTCAAAAGTCTGCAGATGAACATAAGGAGGGATATGGTTAACCTATTGAGTAGATAACTATGGTGGAAGGGAACTAACCTGCATCCACATTTCTTTTCACTCTATCTGGCTGGGAGACTCTACAAGATGCTGCATTCTTCTCAATGAGCTCCTGCTTCTGGGATGCAGATATCAAACCCTTCTCTGTCACACTGGATGGTAGTACACAGGGAAATAAACACATGAAGTAGAGGAAACCAGGAGGAAAAAGCATCTAAAACCCAGAGGAGGGAATGATGGTGTCCTGTTGGAGCAGACTACTTCAGTGGAAGGTATCCACAATGCCTTTCTCTTCCTAGCTCATCACACAACACTGAACACACACAGCAATGGCAGGGAATGAAACACAGTGGAAATGAGACCTTTTCCTTTCCTGGTACCCTCCCTGTCTGTGTCCTATACACAGGCTCAGAATTCAACTTTCAGAATCAGGAAATTCTCCAGAGGCATCTGATGAAGATGGAATGAATTTCATTGCTAAATACTAGGACAAAGTCAGCATCAAAGCATAGAATGGCAATATTAGAGGATAACTGTGTGATGTGGGGAAATGGGTGCTCTGAATCACCTAGGAAAGAGATCAGGAGTCATAGATACAAGCATCCCCAATAGAATACAAGAGATAGAAGAGAGAAATTCTAGTATCTTCCTTAATCTCTTTCTTCACACATTCAAAGTTTCATTGTAGATGATATTTCCCTTTTTGGTTATGTATATTCTAAATATTTTATTTTATTTGAGAATCTGGGAAGAGGAGCATGCCCATGACCCATTTCTCAGCATGCTTGTTACTCATAGGTATTAAGACTGGTAAATTTTGTAAGTCAATTCTCTATCACAACACATTGTTGGAAAACAGAAAAAAATAGTATTAAATTGGATCGTTACCTTTAACCTTTTAACAACCTTGTCCCATATGACCTTGTATATTCCAAAACATTTTGCGTTTCTATACAGACTTTTACTGAGTTTTGATGCTTCCTATTAAAGTGTGGAAACTTGTCAAACAAATAGTTTAATAAATGCTTGTACAATGTCACACATTAAAAAAAGACTAGATATTCATTATCTGTCACTAGCTCTACAGGTTCCTGGAGACTTAAGAAACATAACTAAGTTGCCACTGAAATTTTTTTTATAAATAAACCCAGTCAATATTTTATCTTCTGTCCTTGCACCTACAATTAATTGTCACTTCTGTTTTACAACCTTTCTTAATTGTTTTACTATCTCTGGGAATGTGTTCAAAGCTGTAAATAACTGCTTTGTATCTCTGAATCAATTAACTTGTGACAAGTGGAGACTGAAAGAGTTCTCATTGCAGTTTTAATATCAGAAAGGATTTTAATATCAATTCTATTATAAAGGCACAAAATCTGCACCAGGAAGTCTGCATATATATTATAGCTTTCAGGTTTCTCTTGTTATGGGACCTCTGAGTGTGTGAATAGGTGGGTCTCTAATTCTTGTGCCTACACTTGGGCTCTTCTATTCTGTTGTCTTGTCCATTTTCTATGTGGTAGTTTTGTTTTATCTTATTCTAAGTTACTTTTGGTATGTTTTGATGGATATCTTAGAAGCCTGTGCTTTTGTAATGAGAGACAGGAAGGCAGTGGATCCAGATGAGAGGGACTATGGAGTGGATCTGAGAGGAGTACAGCGAGTGGAAGCCTAAATTAGGATCTTTTAGGGGAGGAAAAGTGAATTTATTTTTAATAAAAGGGGAAATTTAAGGAAATCCTCCAGAGTGAAATATAATGCAAAAAAAAAAATCATGACTCACAGAGATATACTGACACATATTTTCTTAGCACTATGTCGTTTGAGTATCAGCAATTATCCACCACTGCCTAAGCACTTGGTTCCCTTTGTCAATGAATGGCCTGCTACTCCTTAACCCTTCCCCACACTTGACCTTTGGTCCCCTCTCTCCTTCCCTCTCCTTTTGTTTCTGTCTTCACTTTTTTAGTTGCTCTCACTCTCCCTTACTACCTAAACATCTCTGCCAGTACTTGTCTTTCTTCCAAGTCACTGAATCTTATTTGTATTGCATTCTTTGTAGCCTTTCCAAAATGGGTGAAGTTGAGCAGTGTCTTTAGGCTGCCTACTTTCTCCCTACCTATTCAATATAGTACTAGAAGACCTAGCCAGAGCAATTAGACAACAAAAGGAGATCAAAGGAATACAAATTGGAAAGGAAAAAGTTAAAATATCACTATTTGCAGATGATATTATGGTATATAAAAGTGACCCCACAAATTATACGAGAGAACTCCTAAACGTGATAAACAGCTTCAGTGAAGTATCTGGATACTAAATTAACTCAAAGAAATCATTGGCCTTTCTCTACACAAAGAATAAACAGGCTGAGAAAGAAATTAGGGAAACAACACTCTTCACAATAGTCACAAATAATATAAGACACCTTGGTGTGACTGTAACTAAGCAAGTGAAAGATCTGTATGATAAGAACTTCAAATCTCTGAAGAAAGAAATCAAAGAAGATCTCAGATGTACAGATCTTCCATGCTCATGGATTGGCAGGATTAATATAGTAAAAATGGGTATCTTGCCAAAAGCAATCTACAGATTCAATGCAATCACCATCAAAATTCCAACTCAATTATTCACTGAGATAGAAAGGGCAATTTGCAAATTCATCTTAAATAACAAAAAGCCTAGGGTATAAAAAGTATTCTCAATAATAAAAGTACCTCTGGAGGAATCACCATGCCTGACCTAAAGCTGTACTACAGAGCAATTGTGACAAAATCTGCATGGTACTGGTCCAGCTATAGACAGGTAGATCAATGGAATATAGTTGAAGACCCAGAATTGAACCCACACACCTATGGTCACTTAATCTTTGACAAAGGTGCTAAAACCATCCAGTGGAAAAAAGAGAATTTTCCACAAATAGTACTGGCTCAACTGGCAGCTATCATGTAGAAGAATGTGCTTTAATCCATTGTTATCTCCTTGTACAAATTCAAGTCTAAGTGGATCAAGGAAGTCCAGACAAAGTGAAAGTCATAGAAGAGAAAGTGGGGAAAAGCCTTGAAAATATGGATACAGGGGAAAGATTCCTGAACAAAACAGCAATGGCTTGTGCAGTAAGATCAAGAATTGACAAATGGGACCTCATAAAATTGCAAAGCTTTTGTAAGGCAAAAGACACTTTCAATAAGAACAAAAAGGCCACCAAGAGATTGGGAAGGGATCTTTAACAATCCAAAATCCAATAGGGGACTAATATTCAATAAATACAAAGAACTCAAGTAGCTGACTCCAGAAAACCAAATAACCCTATTTCAAAAATGAGGTACAGAGCTAAGCAAAGAATCCTCAACTGAGGAATACTGAATGGCTATGAAGCACTTGAAAAAATGTTCAACATCCTTAATCATCAGGGAAATGCAAATCAAAACAACCCTGAGATTCCACCTCACACCATTCAGAATGGCTAAGATAAAAAACTCAGGTGACAGTAGATGCTGGTGAGGATGTGGAGAAAGAGGAAGAGGATGTGGAAAAAGAGGAACCCTCCTCAACTGCTGGTGGGATTGCAAGCTGGTATAACCACTCTGGAAATCAGTTTGGCGGTTCCTCAGAAAATTCGACATAGTACTACTGAAAGTTTCAGCAGCACCACTCCTGGGCATATACCCAGAAATGTTCCAAATTGTAATAAGGACCCCATTATGTTCATAGCAGCCTTATCTATAATAGCTAGAATCTGGAACGAATCCAGATATCCCTCAACAGAGGAATGGATACAGAAAATGTGGTACCTTTACACAATGGAGTACTACTCAGCTATTAAAAACACTGAATTTATGAAATTCTTAGGCAAATGGAGGATATCATCCTGAGTGATATAATCCTATCACAAAAGAAGACACATGATATGCATTCACTGCTTAGTAGATATTAGCCCAGAAACTTAGAATAACCAAGATACAATTTACAAAACAAATGAAACTCAAGAAAAAGGAAGACCAAAGTGTGGATACTTCATTTCTTCTTAGAAAGCTGAACAAAATTCCCATGGAAGGAGCTACAGAGACAAAGCCTGGAGCTGAGACTGAAGAAGGATCATTCAGAGACTGCACCACCCGGGGATCCATCCCATAAACAATCATCAAACCCAGACACTATTGCATATACCAACAAGATTTTGCTGACAGGACCCTGATATAGATGTCTCCGGTGAGGCTATGCCAGTGCCTGGCAAATACAGAAGTGTATGTTCACAGTCACCTATTGGATCGAACACAGGGTCCCCAATGGAGGAGCTAAAGAAAGTTCCCATGGAGCTGAAGGGGTCTGCAACCTTATAGGAGAAACAACAATATGACTAACCAGTATTCCCAGAGCTCATGTCTCTAGCAGCATATGTAGCCGAGGATAGACTTGTAGGCCATCAGTGTGAGGAGAGGCCCTTGGTCTTGCGAAGACTCTAGGCCAGAGTATAGTGGAAAACCAAGGCCAAGAAGTGGGAGTGGGTAGGTGGGACGTAGGGGGAGGGGGAGGGTATAGGGGATGTTTGGAGAGGAAACTAGGAAAGGGGATAACATTTGAAATGTAAATTAAGAAAACATCTAATTAAAAACATATGTATCAAAAGATGGCCTAGTCGGCCATCACTGGAAAGAGAGGCCCATTGGACATGCAAACTTTATATGCCCCAGTACAGGGGAACGCCAGGGCCAAAAAATGGGAATGGGTGGGTTGGGAAGTAGGGGTGAGGGTATGGGGGACTTTTGGGATAGCATTGGAAATGTAATTGAGGAAAATACTTAATAAAAATATTTAAAAAAAAACCATGAGGTTGATTCTGCTATCTCAGTTCCTTCTCTACCTATACCACTCTTAGTTATATACCCAAAAGACACCCCATCATACCACAGGACAGGTGCTCCACCATGTCCATAGCAGCCTTATTTGTAATAGCCATAATCTGGAAACAACCCAGATGTCCCTCAAACAAAGAATGGATATAGAAAATGTGGTTATTTTACACAAGGGAATACTATAAAGGATTTTTTAAACAAAGGACATTATGAATTTGTCAGACACATGGGTGGAACTAGAAAATATCATTGTGAATGAGGTAACTCAGACCCCAGAGTACTTGCATGGTAAGTACTCACTGATAAGTGGATATTAGCCAAAGACAACAGAATACCTAGGATAGAGCCTATGGACATATAGGTTGTACATATCCTATAGTAACATGCAGAAAGGCCAAGTAAGGAGGCTTTAATCTCACTTATAAGGGGGAAGATAATGATCACATAGGCAGAGGGAGGGAAGAACCTGAATGGGAGAAGAGAGGGAGAGGGGAAAGGAGGAACAGGGTCAGATATGCGAGGGGACACGAGAGAAGCCCAGACAGCCAAGAGAATGAATTGAAATATGCAGCCTCTGGTAGTGGAAATTAGGGGCACCTCCATATACCCAGGAGGTATGAGACTCTGGACTCTTTGAAGGTGACCTTAGGCAAAATGTCCAGCAATGGTGAGAGGGAACTCAAAGTGTCCAACTCCCATAGAAAGACGGGGTTAAAAATACACTGTCAAAAACCCTGATCCCCAAACTGTTTCTGTCTAAAAATCTGTGAGAAGAAAATGGAGAAGAGATTGAAGAAAAGGCGTCCAGTGACCAGCCCAACTTGGGATCCATTTCATTGGTGTTTGGATGGAGAACCAAGGCCTGACTCTATTACTGATGCTATGGTGTGCTTACATGCAGGAGCCTGACAAGGTTGTCCTCTGAGAGGCTCTATGAACAGCAGACTGAGGCACTGGCAGATACTTATACTCAACCATTGGATCCAACCTATGGTTGAAATCCAGGAAGGACTGAAAAAGTTTAAAGAGAGAGCGACCCCATAGGAAGACCAGCAGACTCAACTAACCCTGATCCTCAGGGAGCTCGCAGAGACTGAGACACCAACCAGGAGCATACAGGGCCAATGTGAGGCCCCTGACTCATATACCGCAAATGTCTGCCTGGTCTGGCATCAGTGGGAGGAAATGTGCTTAATCCTTGATAGATTTGAGTCCTCAGGGAAGGGCGAGGAAGGGGGGGCTCTCATAGGCAAGAGGGAGGAGGAGTGGAACAAGGAACTGTGGGAGGGGGATCGATGGTGGGCCATGACTGGAATGTAAATAAATAAAATAACATAAAAATGAGAATAATTTTAAAAAAGGAAAAACGACTGAGCATAGACAGCCACACTGGAGAATAAAGAACTGTTGATGCTGGTTGGGATGTAAACTTTCTGGACATGGTTCAATGCAGGGATCCCCAGTCTCCATAAGAGAATAAGAGGGTGTTTGCAGCTATGACGCCTGTCACAGTCTAGGCTAGTGAACGACTTGTTAATTTCCTTTCTGTGATGTCCTTTTGTGGCACTGTGATACCCAACCAGATCACTTTAATGCGTTAGCATAATACTGCACTCTGGATGTGAGATTCAACTGCCACCTATCAGGGCATCCAAATGCACAGCCTGTGAACGCAGTAGTGAGAGAAACCGCTTCACTCCAGTTCTTTAAACTAGGGGTGGGCAAAAACTGTTTCCTTCAGGGGCAGGATCAAGGCACCTCTGTATGCTTGTCCCCTTAACACTATCTGATATTCAAGGTTTATACTTCCTCGGTACCTTTATAAATGTAAATATTTGCTGAAAAATAATTTTATCCTGCATTCCAGCACCGTGGGGTCTGGGTCTCAGAGAGCTCCTGGTAGGCAGCCCTGAAGGGAGGCACACAGGGCTAAAGGCAGCCCCAGCCTCACTGTACCAACCTTGCAATGCCATCTACCCAACCTCTAACGCCACCTTGGCCTGACCTTCCTAACCCTGCAGATACACATTATAATAAATTTGACATAACACCCTCAATTCATAGTAAGTCTGTGATGTTTTCCAGAGCACAACATTTCTTGTTATTGATATTTCTTAATTTCCGTTGAAAATAGATGTTTTTCTCATAGTATAAATAATCTAAACATCCCATCAAAATACTAAACTTGAAGTGAGAAATCATACGCAAAGATGTGATGTGAATCCTTTCAGGCTCTATAAATGCTGTTAAGTTCATTGTATCTTGATATAGGCTATAATCACCCCAGTATCATAGCCGGGGATGTAGCTCAGTGGTAGAGCATATGCTTCGCATGTGTGGGGTCCCGGGTTCGATTCCCGGCATCTCCCAAGCTTTCCCTTTTCTTCCGGAACTCATGCTACTTAGAGCGTCATAACAGAGGATAATAAAAGGGCTCATCTATGAGCATGACAACAATGTTCCTCTATAAATTTGACGATATTTCCATGGAGACCTCCATAGTTTGGTGCGTCCAGCCTGGTCAGGCCTCAAGAAAGTTTATTTATTTATTTTTTCGAGACAGGGTTACTCTGTATAGCCCTGGCTTCCCTGGAACTCACTTTGTACACCAGGCTGGCCTTGAATTCAGAAATCTGCCTGCCTCTGCATCCAGAGTGCTCGGATTAAAGGCGTGCACCAACACCGCCCGGTGTTGTTTGTTTGTTTGTTTGTTTTTTTAAATGATTTCACCTTCATTAATTCACCAAGTTTGGTTTTTATTTGGTTTCTTGTCTGTGAACTATATATACTATTACCCAGTGACAGAGATTTTCCTTTGTACATTCTGTTAGAAATTCTCTAACCTTACATTTGTATACAATGATCTGTATATGATACCTAGATTTTAACTTATGTTTGTTTTTTAAATATTTATTAGTTTATTTTATGTGCGTGCTCTATCTTCATGTACACCACTATGCCAGAAGAGTGAACCAGATCTCCATATAGAAGGGTTGACCACCAAGTGGTTGCTGGGAATTGAACTCAGGACCTCTGAGAAGAGCATGCAGTACTCTTAACCACTGAGCCATCCTCCAACCCACAATATAGATTTGTAGGTATGCATATATGCTTACATTAGTACTGTTCTCTGACACATAATCCTTACTGCACAAGTTTGATTTGAACATGGGATACACAGAGAAATGTTGGGTACAAATTGGCAGTTTTCTGTATATGTGTGAGTGTCAGTATGACACTTGATTTCTGTCTTTCCTGACTTGTCAACCTTGATTTCAATACCATTCTGGCTCAGACATCTTAGGTCTTTATGGAGGTCTCTCTTTATGCGATCTTCTTCTCTGATGTTGCTCTGTTTCTTGATTTATTTTCTCTCTCCATTTATCTATGAAGTTTGTAATTAGACAAGTAAAATGAACATTATAGCACTTATTCATGTTACATGGATTATGTAGAACAATTTTGAAAGATTAGGCATCACAGCAATAATGAACAGTCAGACCCATGAACAGGTATATTCTGAATTTATGTATGTAGTAACTCAGCAATGTTCTGAGCCTTTCAAAAGTATAGGCAATATAGGTATATGCACCCAGATTGCTCACAAATAGTGGACAATTTTCATTCAAGTATTCATGGTATTAGTTTTAAACTACAAGTACTATTTGTGGCCTTCTCTGTGATGCAAATATTCAATTTTCTGTGAACTGTCAGAAACCAAATGTCAATGATACTCAGGAATGATCTGCATGGATTACTCGATGATGGAGACTTTACTTGATTGATGTTCATTGCACTTTGCCCCTACTTCCTTAAGAGCATGTAGAGGCTACTGAGACTACTGAAGGAAATGAGGGACATGTCCCAAAGATGAGTCCAAAGGCTATTTCACCAGACTCACCCTAAAAGAACATTATTGAGTAGCTTTCAGCATCCTGTGTATAACAGTCATTGGTGAATATGTTACAGGATGTGGTTTGACTTCTTGGCCCCTCAACCAACACCTTATTGGATACCAGGGAGCTAGAGTAGAGAGAGGGAGACCCATTGTGTGTGTGGGAACAGGGATTCCTAGAAAGAAGCTGGGTCTGCAAAGATTGATTGCCTGATTGGAATTTCAGTGGTGTGGATATAATGGAATGTTGCAGTCCTAACTACAGTTTATGTGTGCTTTCTTTAGCTCAGAAGAACCCCTTCCCTGGCCCCTTTGTGTTGGAATCACCTAGCATCTTGTCACTGTCAGATAAAGTTGGATCTGTCCTACTGGCACATTTTTTTTCTTTTAATTGCACATAATATTATCTTAACAAAACCACAGTTTTCTACCAAACCAAAGAGGACAAATGTCATCAGATAGCAGCTAATGCCAACAGCATAGTTTTGGCACACTTAATACTTGCATCAATGTATACAAGAAGTGATTGATTTGTAGCTTATTTGCTCTGTGGCACTAAGTATTTCATCCAACTGCTTCCATATTGTACCATGGAATTTGTAATAACCTACATCTGTCTCACTCATATTTTCTCCCTCATATTTGACTCCATAATATACTTTTCCTTTGAGCTGAGAGCTGTGTATTGCATCAGCATTTGTAGCTGAATGTCACAATTAGGTCTGCAGAAATGACAAGTATTTTTCCTGAGGGTACCTCAAGATTCATTTTATGCCCTCCACTTTCTGCTATGACCAATAGTATCTAGTTTTACTTTAGGTCCCTGGGCTATCTAGTCTCTGGTCCTGGTCACCAAAGCAGTGTCAGGTGTAGGTCCCATCTGTTGGAGTGGACCTTATGTCACTTCAGATGTTGGTTGTTGCTCCACAGGACTATGCCACAGATGCCCTAGCATATTTTGCAGGCAGGACCACAATGTAGATCCAAGCATCTCTGGCTGGACTGATGTTTGCATTTCTCTATTGGTGGCTTGAAGACTACTTTTCTGTACCTAAAACCTTCATCCTGCCTGACAACCTAGAGGCAAGTTGTAGGAAAGAGAGAAAAGAACCCATGTTAATTAATCCTTTACTTAGAATGTTTGGGAAATGCATCTGAGTGCCAGAGAAATCAGTCCAAGTATGAATACTATTTTCTTTTTTTTTAATTTTTAATATTTTTATTACATATTTTCCTCAATTACATTTCCAATGCTATCCCAAAAGTCCCCCATAGCGCCCCCCACTTCCCTACACACCCATTCCCATTCTTTTGGCCCTGGCATTCCCCTATATTGGGGCATATAAAGTTTGCAAGTCCAATGGGCCTCTCTTTCCAGTGATGGCCGACTAGGCCATCTTTCGATACATATGCAGCTAGAGACAAGAGCTCCGGGGTTCTGGTTAGTACATCATGTTGTTCCAACAATAGGGTTGCAGATCCCTTTAGCTCCTTGGGTACTTTCTCTAGCTTCTCCATTGGGAGCCCTGTGATACATCCAATAGCTGACTGTGAACATCCACTCCTGTGTTTGCTAGGCCCCGGCATCGTCTCACAAGAGACAGCTATATTTGGGTCCTTTCAGCAAAATCTTGTTAGTGTATGCATGGTGTCAGCGTTTAGAAGCTGATTATGGGATGGATCCCTGGATACGGCAGTCTCTAAATGGGCCATCCTTTCATCACAGCTACGAACTTTGTCTCTGTAACTCCTTCCCTTGTGTTTTGTTCCCAATTCTAAGAAGGTGCACAGTGTCCACACTTTGGTCTTCATTCTTCTTGAGTTTCATGCGTTTAGCAAATTGTATCTTATATCTTGGGTATCCTAAGTTTTGGGCTAATATCCACTTATCAGTGAATACATATTGTGTGAGTTCTTTTGTGATTGTGTTACTTCACTCAAGATGATGCCCTCCAGGTCCATCCATTTGGCTAGGAATTTCATAAATTCATTCTTTTTAATAGCTGAGTAGTAATCCATTGTGTAAATGTACCATAATTTCTGTATCCATCCCTTTGTTGAGGGACATCTGGGTTCTTTCCAGTTTCTGGCTATTATAAATAGGGCTGCTATGAACATAGTGGAGCATGTGTCCTTTTTACCGGTTGGGACATCTTCTGGATATATGCCCAGGAGAGGTATTGCTGGATCCTCCGGTAGTACTATGTCCAATTTTCTGAGGAACCGCCAGACTGATTTCCAGAGTGGTTGTACAAGCTTGCAATCCCACCAACAATGGAGGAGTGTTCCTCTTTCTCCACATCCTCGCCAGCATCTGCTGTCACCTGAATTTTTGATCTTAGCCATTCTGACTGGTGTGAGGTGGAATCTCAGGGTTGTTTTGATTTACATTTCCCTGATGATTAAGGATGTTGAACATTTTTTCAGGTGCTTCTCTGCCATTCGGTATTCCTCAGGTGAGAATTCTTTGTTCAGTTCTGAGCCCCATTTTTTAAAGGGGTTATTTGATTTTCTGGAGTCCACCTTCTTGAGTTCCTTATATATATTGGATATTAGTCGGCCGGGCGTGGTGGCGCACGCCTGTAATTCCAGTAGCTTGGGAGGCTGGGGCAGGATTGTGCCACGAGTTCAAGGCCAGAACCCTGGGTGTCAGAATACTATATTCTTTACAAAATGCCCCTGAATAATCAGACATCATATTCTCTATGAAGGAGCACTGTTCACACAGTTTGAACTGCTCACTTTACACTGAGCAGCGATGAAGTGAGTTGTTGAGTACTAGATCTGTGGTGATCCACAAACGAAACTTCTCTAGTACACCCTTGAAGCTTCCAAACACAGCAGAGATACAGGAACTTGGGGATATTTGCTACTCTGTAAAACATCAGCCCTATTCACTAAAATGTAAGAATTTAGTTTTGCTCCCACCTCGTGGCTTTCATAAGAACAGCATCAGTGTGAGTCAGGCCTGATGGACTATGGTGGGGAGGGAGAGAACATAGGCTGGGAACTGGACATGATGGGACCTTCCTTAACTCTTCAGTTTAGGAGATCTTACACCTGAGTATATTCTGATTGCATATACAAATTCATGTCTCATACATATCTAATATCCACCCAAGATGGGAACCCAATCCTGGTCTAAGGTGAATATAAAGTATAGACTTGATGAAATTATTGAAGCTACTATGAGTCTAAGCAGAAACACACACATGCAGGCAACACACTCAACACACAGAAGCAAATCCACTTGTGCACATAATTCATTTGCTCCATGAATCTGAATACAATCAATTCTGCCACTGCTCCAGCAGAATCATTGGGCTGAAAGTGAACTGCCCATGTGTTGCCACTTCTGTGAGCCATTAGACTATTGTGGCTTCAGGAGAATTATATGACCTTCCAAAAGCTTTCCAAATATGAAAATTTTATAGGAACCCAACTTGCTAACTGTGCCAGACAAAGAAATTGTTTAAGGCCATAGGTGCTACATTTAGGAGTCCAAATGTGTCTGTGTTTTGAATCTAGTCAAACACAGATAAAAGTATTTAAAATACAACTTGCATCTGTACTCTAAGGAGATTATTGTTTTGTCCTTCTTTTCTAAACAGTATCTATAATAGCATTTTTTGCATAATAATGATAATAATAATAATAATATTGCAGTATTATTGAGTAGTCTATAGATGCCTTTCAGCATCCAGGAAGATGCTGTGATCCAGCAACATAGTTATCACAAATTTATCTATGATAAATTTTTCTAGGTTATAGCATTCTTAAAATACAGAATATTATTTGCAAGAACAGTTCCATGAAATGTAAATAAAAGATATCTAATAAAAAATACTATCAACTCTTCTTTCCCTAGCACAATACACCAATGATTGTCTAACACCCACAGTCTCTGGGGAGCAAGGGTCTGGATCAACCTTTCCCAATCAGTTATGAAGCTTCAACAGGCATCACTGTAACACTCATGGCCTTTGGGTAGAGGGTCCAAGACAGATTTGAGAGCACAGTCTCCTAATCAACACTTGCTCTTTCCAATCATGATGTTCTGTCAACAATTCCATGTCATGGCCTCTGACAGTGGGCACCAGACAAAGAAGCATATTTTATACCAGACTTTCACTAGAGGCTCCCTGTTCTTCCAAATGAATTCATGGCAATACATGATATACCATATCCTAAGAGAGCTCGCCACAGTGCAGCTCCATAGTCAAAAGTTCCATCCCAGGATCACCCCAGATGTATCCATGGCAATGATGGCTTTTAAGGCATTGCTTACCATGAAGGTGAAAAAGGGGAGGAAGACGATAGAGAGCTTACCCTCAGGGATCTCGGTGCAGATGGCAGCATGAATTGTCATGATTGCTCCCAATGTGCCAACTGTAGGTCCTTATCTTCCTGTGGCAACCTTACACACAGAACTGACAAAATTGGAAGGGACACCTTCAGACATGTGCACGGTCACAAACTGCTCTTGAACCAGAATGTTCATGATGCTGGATGAGAAGTTCCACACAACACATATATTTGTGCCATGTGGAATAAGAAGAAATGACTGAACATCGACAGCCATACTGGAGACCAAAGGATCATAGATGCTGGGTTAAACGTAAAGCATCCGACATGGTCAGAGACAGGCACCACACTCTACATAAGCAGAATACAAGGGCGTCCGCGGCTATGATGCCTGTCACAGTCTTCTGGCCATCACCTAGGCTATTGCACTGTGTGTTATTCTCCTTTCTGAGGTCTACTTCTTCCATATGCTATCCAACTAAATAGCTTGATGACATCAACACAATGCTGCACCTTGGACTTCAGTGGCTCAAACTGCCAAATAGCAGCTGATCCAAACGTGCAGCCTGTGAACACAGTAGTGAAGAAAATGGGCTTCACTGGAGTTCTTATAAGCTAAGGGCAAGGATAAAAGACTGTTTCCTCTAGGGGTGGGATCAAGGCACATCTGTATGTTTGTCCCCATAACACTGTCTGATCTTCAAAGTTTATCCTTCCTCGGTGCCTTTATAAATGTACTTTTTTTTCTGAAGAAATAATTTTATCCTGTAATCATGCTGCTGTACAGCTTGGGTCTCAGGGAGCTCCTGGTAGCCTTCCCCCAAGGAAGGCACAGAAAGCTAAAACGGTCCCAGCCTCACTGTATCCAACCTTGCAATGCCATCTTCCTAACCTCTGGCCCATCTTGGCCTGATCTTCCTAACCCTGCAGAAAGACATTATCATGAATTTGACACAATACAGTGAATTTATTGTGGGTCTCACATGTTTTGCAGAGAACCAAAATTCTTGTTATTAATATCATTTTCTTTCCATAGATAATTTTCTTATAGTAAATAACCTAAAAATTCTATAAAAATACTAAACTAACAAGGTATAAATCATAAACAAAGATGAGATGTGGATTCTTTCAGGCCCTAGGAATGTGGCTTCAACCTTTATGTCTTGATATGGGCTAAAATCAGTCTGCTGATCAACCTTGTGATGTAGCTCTGTGGTATCGCCAGTGCTCTTCCAGGCACAGCGTCCCGGGTTCGATTCCCAACATCTACAAGGTTTTACCTTTTCCCCCTCTGGGTCTCTTTCTACTCTAAAACACATTTCCGTAGAGACCTCCATAGCCTCCTCATGATGATAAAAGAGCTCATCTATGACATGACAAAAATGTTGCTCTATACCTACGAGATAATTCCATGGAGACCTCCATTGTCTGGAGAGTCCAGCCTGGTCATGTCTATAGGAAGGTTTTGATCACAACTTGAGCAACTCGCTGCTCTCAGGCCAGTGGGAGTTTCCTAGTGGGCATGCTTTCTCCGGTTATAGGTAACAAGGGGGAATGACTTCTGCTTAGAGAGAAAGCAAGGGAGGGCTGGGCAGAGCATTCCTACTTACTAAGAAGAGAGAGGGGAAGAGCATTGTGGTTGTCAGGGAAACCTGAGTTCTTTGTGCACACTCTTTTCAATGGCCAACCCAGGGATGTAGCGCAAAATGCATTCTCTGTAGCCAAGCTTATGGGTTTTCAGAGGTGAGCAATTGGATCTTCCTGAGGGTGGGAAGACAGATGCAGGGAACCCGGACCCACTTAGGCTCACTCCCACTTCTGGATTTATGGCCAGTGTGTTGCGTGCAGCAGGAGACGGACTTGGGAACATTACTCTTCCTCGGGGAGAGCTGCTCGGTACTGGGGTGCACTGGAGCCATTGCAGGGGAGCGGAATGAGGAGGGTGAGATAGGACAGAATATACTGTGCACTCTCTGACCCCAGTATTCTCTGTGTGAAACAGCTATGAGAGGTGGTAATTAAGTGGAAAATTCTAAACAGTAGTATAGCATTTTCCTTTATAGATGTGTCAGATGATTTTTTTACATATGCAGCTGGCTAGAAGATTTTATCTTCCTTCACTATTTTGTTGTTGTTGTTGTTCTCTATTGCTTTGTTGTCTTTTGTTCCTTTTTCCTTTTTTTATTAGATATTTTCTTCATTCACCTATAAATACTATCCTGAAAGTCCCCTATACCTTCCCCCCACCCTGCTCCCCAACCCACCCACTCCTCCTTCCTGCCCCTGGCATTCCCTTGTACTGGGGCATATGATCTTTGCAATACCAAGGGCCTCTCCTCCCATTGATGGCCAACTAGGCCATCCTCTGCTACATATAAGAGAGGGATAAGAGGAACAGAGAAAGCCTTCCCGTTGGAGTTAGGGTCCAAGCAAGCAGGAAGTTGCACCAAATGGGTCAGGAAGTAGCTGTGCTGGAGGTAGATGAGGGCAGTCTGAAGCCCTTCATGATAGGAAGGAGAATTCCAGAGTGTCAGAACAGGCAGGCTCAGGTTTTTCACTGGTATCTGAAAAAAAAGAAAGGGGTAAAAAAAAATCCTTTCCCAATCTGATGGTGGCCTTTTTGTCTTGTTGACAGCGTCTTTTGCCTTACAGAAGCTTTGCAGTTTCATGAGGTCCCATTTGTCAATTCTTGATCTTACAGAGCAAGCCATTGCTGTTCTATTTACAATTTTTTCCCCTGTGCCCATATCTTCGAGGCTTTCCCCCCCCTACTTTCTCCTCTATTAATTTCAGTGTCTCTGGTCTTATGTGGAGGTCTTTGATCCACTTAGACTTGAGCTTTGTACAAGGAGATAAGAATGGAACAATTCGCATCCTTCTACATGATAACCGCCAGTTGTGCCAGCACCATTTGTTGAAAATGCTGGGTTTTTTTCCACTGGATGGTTTTAGCTCCCTTGTCGAAGATCAAGTGACCATAGGTGTGTGGGTTCATTTCTGGGTCTTCAATTCTATTCCACTGATCTACCTGTCTGTCACTGTACTAGTACCATGCAGTTTTTATCACAATTGCTCTGTAGTACAGCTTAATGTCAGGCATGGTGATTCAACCAGAGGTTCTTTTATTGTTGAGAATAGTTTTTGCTATTCTAGTTTTTTAATTTTCCAGATGAATTTGCCAATTGCCCCCCTTATTTTTTTTACTTTTTTCTTTTTTATATATTTGGTTTTTTATTGGTATTTATTTCATTTACATTTCCAATGCCATCCCAAAAATCCCCCATACACTCCCCCACCCACTCTCCCAACCACCCACTCCCACTTCTTGGCCCTGGCGTTCCCCTGTACTGAAGCATATAAAGTTTGCACGATCAATGGGCCTCTCTTTCCACTGATGGCCGACTAGGCCATCTTCTGATTCATATGCAGCTAGAGACACAACTCTGGGGTGAGGGGGGTACTGGTTAGTTCATATTGTTTTTCCACCTATAGGGTTGCACACCCCTTCAGCTCCTTGGGTACTTACTTTCTCTAGTTCCTCCATTGGGGGCACTGTGATTCATCTAATAGCTGACTGTGAGCAACCACTACTGTATTTGCAAGGCCCCGGCATAGTCTCACAAGAGACAACTATATCTGGGACCTTTCAGCAAAATCTTGCTAGTGTATGCAATGGTGTCAGCATTTGGAAACTGGTTATGGGATGGATCCCCTGATATGGTAAGTCCCTAGATGGTCCATCCTTTTGTCTCAGCTCCAAACTTTGTCTCTGTTACTCCTTCCATGGGTGTTTTGTCCCCAAATCTAAGAAGGGGCAAAGTGTCCACACTTTGGTCTTCGTTCTTCTTGAGTTTCATGCGTTTAGCAAATTGTATCTTATATCTTGGGTATTCTAAGTTTCTGGGCTAATATCCACTTATCAGTGAGTACATATCATTTGAGTTATTTTGTGATTGGGTTACCTCACACAGGATGAGGAACTCCAGATCCATCCATTTTCCTAGGAATTTTATAAATTCATTCTTTTTAATACCTGAATAGTACTCCATTGTGTAAATGCTCCACATTTTCTGTATCCATTCCTCTGTTGAGGGGCATCTGGGTTCTTTCCAGCTTCTGGCTATTATAAATAAGGCTGCTATGAACATAGTGGAGCATGTGTCCTTCTTACCGGTTGGGACATCTTCTGGATATATACCCAGGAGAGGTATTGCAGGATCCTCTGGTAGTACTATGTCCAATTTTCTGAGTAACCACCAGACTGATTTCCAGAGTGGTTGTACAAGCTTGCATTCCCACTAACAATGGAGGAGTGTTCCTCTTTCTCCACATTCTCGCCAGCATCTGCTGTCACCTGAATTTTTGATCTTAGTCATCCTGAGTGGTGTGAGGTGGAATCTCAGGGTTGTTTTGATTTGCATTTCCCTGATGATTAAGAATGTTGAACATTTTTTCAGGTGCTTCTCAGCCATTCGATATTCCTCAGGTGAGAATTCTTTGTTTAGCTCTGAGCCACATTTTTTTAATGGGGTTATTTGATTTTCAGAAGTCCACCTTCTTAAGTTCTTTATATATATTGGATATTAGTCCCCTATCTGATTTAGGATGGGATCACCAAATGGCATATCTATCTCAGCGAAGAATTGAGTTGGAATTTTGATGGGAATTGCATTGAATCTGTAGATTGCTTTCGGCAGCATAGCCATTTTTACTATATTAATCCTGTCGACCCATGATCATGGGAGATATTTCCATCTTCTGAGATCTTCTTCAATTTCTTTCTTCAGAGACTTGAAGTTCTTGTCATACAGATCTTTCACTTCCTTAGTTACAGTCGCACCACGGTATTTTATATTATTTGTGACTATTTTGAAGGGTGTTGTTTCCCTAATTTCTTTCTCAGCCTGTTTATCCTTTGTGTAGAGAAAGGGGTAATATCCAATATATACAAAGAGCTCATGAATCTGGACTCCAGAAATTCAAATAACCCCATTAAAAATGGGGTTCATAGCTAAACAAAGAATTCTCAACTGGGCAATACCGAATGGCTAAAAAGCACCTGAAAAAAATTTTCAACATCCTTAATAATCAGGGAAATGCAAATCAAAACAACCCTGCGATTCCACCTCAAATCAGTCAGAATGGCTAAGATCAAAATTCCAGGTGACATCAGATGCTGAAGAGGATGTGTAGAAAGAATAACACTCCTCGATTGTTGGTGGGATTGCAAGCTTGTACAACCACTCTGGAAATCAGTCTGGCAGTCCCTCAGAAAATTGGACATAATTCTACCGGAACATCCAGCAATACTGGTCCTGGGCATATATCCAGAAGATGTTCCAACTGACAGTAAGAACACATGCTCCACTATGTTCATAGCAGCCTTATTTATAATAGCCAGAAGCTGGAAAGAACCCAGATGTCCCTCAACAGAGGAATGGATACAGAAAATGTGGTACATTTACACAATGGAGTACTACTCAGCTATTAAAAACAATGGATTTATGAAATTCTTGGGCAAATGGATGTATCTGGAGGATACCATCCTTAGTGAGGTAACCCAATCACAAAAGAAGTCATTAGATATGCACTCACTGATAAGTGGATATTAGCCCAGAAACATGAAACGCCCAAGATACAATTTCCAAAACATAAGAAATTCAAGAAAAGGGAAGAACAACATGTGGATACTTCATTCCTCCTTAGAATAGGGAACAAAATGCCCATGAAAGGACTTACAGAGACAAAGTTTGGAGCTAAGACGAAAGAATGGACTATCCAGAGACTACCCCACCCAGGGATCCATCCCATAATCAGCCACCAAACCCAGACACTATTGCATATGCCAGAAAGATTTTGTTGAAGGGACCCTGTTATAGCTGTCTCCTATGAGGCTATGCCAGTGCCTGGCAAATACAGAAGTGGATGCTCAATTCTCATCTATAAGATGGAACACTGGGCCCCCAATGGAGAAGCTATAGAATGCAACCAAGGAGCTGAAAGATTCAGCAACCTTATAGGTGGAGCAACAATATGAACTAACCAGTACCCCCAGAGCTCGTAGCTCTAGCTGCATATGTAGCAGAAGATGGCATATTTGGCCATCAGTGGAAAGAGAGGTCTCTTGGTATTGCAAACTTTATATGCCCCAGTACAGGGGAATACCAGGGCAAAGAGTGGGAGGGTACGGGAGCAGGGCAGAGGGAGGGTATAGGGAACTTTCGGGATAGCATTTGAAATGCATATAAAGAAAATATATAAAAAATAAATAAATAAAGGAAAGGGGAAGAGGAAGGAGACACTTTTGATTTAGAATTTTTTAAAGGATTATGGAGCTGAGAAGATGGCCTTTTAAACTTGCAGATGTCTTCTCAAGTAAAAGTGCTTGCTTCAAAGGTATGAATTATGATCTGAGTTCTGTTCTTATAAACCACGGAAAAAACAGATGCGGTCCTTGTGGTCTCAGGATTCCTCTAGCAGGATGGGAGATGTAGGCATAAGAAGTGGCTAAAAGCTTGTGTGCCAAATGGCCTGGAATATGCAGTATATGCAGTATACTACAGCAACAGAAAGAAGAGAATGCCTGCCTCTAAGAATGTTGGAGTAGAGATCTGCACTTAAATAAAAGTGTCCTCTGACCTCCACATTTGTGCTAAAGCATTTGCATGCCTGTACTCAAACACACACAAATACATACAAACACACACAAATACATACAAGCACACACTCGTACAGGCACACACACACACACACACAGACACAGAGAGAGAAAAATACGGTACAAACACATGACCTGAATCTAAAGTAAAATTGTCCTCTGATATCCACACTTGTGCTATGGTTTTGAATGTCTAAGCACACACACACAAACATACACACACACACACACAAACATACACAAAAATGCACACATGAACACAAAATTTTAGTGAAGTTATCACTGTATATCTTTATATTTACAAAAATGTGTCTGTGTGTTTGATGTGTATCTGTGTGTGTGTGTGTGTGTCAAGGGTCTGTGAGATGCACGAAGAGGAGACATGCGTAGAACTTGCACTTAACTGAATGTAGACAGGTTTCACCTTCCCTGTTCTTCATGTGAGATTCATGCACTCTTCCATGTTCCTGCTTCCCTTTCTCTGCCTCCTAGTGAAACCTGAGAGAATTCTGTGGACTCGCCATCCACATCAGCTCCAGACAAGAACAGGTGTCACGTGGAGTCCTGTCAGCATGTTACCAGAGCACTAGTGACAAGATCACGTGTGTCATGATAGATAAGTCAGTTCCTTTGTCTTCCCTTCCTTCTGACCAGAGGCAGATGTTCTGTGCAGATGTGGGCCTATGTGAGACAGTACCCTGTGGTACCACACACATTAAAAATTAGCATATACTAAATGGGAGAGTGATTTTATCACCACAGAATGCAAGATGTGCTGAAAATTATCCATGTGACACAACTTATACAATTATGTGCGACAGAAAGCTCATTGTCGGGGCATTCCAGTGCAGGCAGTCCTTTGAGCTAGGGGTAGAATTCAGGCCAGTGACTGATATCAGCTTACTTATGGCCATATGTGCTTCTGAGTGTTGTTTGAAATTTTGTATCCAGGTAGGAAGTGTAAAAAAACAAAACAAAACAACAACAACAAAAAGAACTTGTTCTCTGGTTGATGAAAGAATAAGGCAGGGGTGTGGCTCATTCAGTAAAATGAATACCTAGTGAGCAGGAGAACCTCAGTTCCTTCCCCAGGAAGAAAAGAATGGCACATGCTTGCCTGTGAATGTAGAGACCCAGATTCCTGGGAATCGCTAGGCAGCCAGCACACACACACACACACACACACACACACACACACACACACACACATTTCCTAGAGTTTGTACATGTATATATTTTCTATAAACAGTGGCAGAATTGATTGTATTCAGATTCATGGAGCAAAGAATTATGTGCACAAGTGGATTTGCTTCTGTGTGTTGAGTGTGTTGCCTGCATGTGTGTGTTTCTGCTTAGACTCATAGTAGCTTCTATAATTTCATCAAGTCTATACTTTATATTCACCTAAGACCAGGATTGGGTTCCAATCTTGGGTGGATATTAGATATGCATCAGACATGAATTTTTATATGCAATCAGAATATACTCAGGTGAAAGATCTCCCAAACTGAAGAGTTAAGGAAGGTCCCATCATGTCCAGTTCCCAGCCTATGTTCTCTCCCTCCCCTCCATAGTCCATCAGGCCTGACTCACAGTAATACAGTTCTTATGAAAGCCAGGAGGATGGAGCAAAACTAAATTCTTGCATTTTAGTGAATAGGGCTGATGTTTTACAGAGTAGCAAATATCCCCAAGTTAATGTATCTCTGGCGTGTTTGGAAGCTTCAAGGGTGTACTAGAGAAGTTCCGTTTGTGGATCACCACAGACCTAGTACTCAACAACTCACTTCATCGCTGCCCAGGCAAAAGTGAGCAATTAAAACTGTGTAAAGAGTGCTCCTTCATAGAGAATATGGTGTCTGATTATTCAGGGACATTTTGTAAAGAATATAGTATTGATACTTGGACTGAATTCTCTGGCACTCAGATGCATTTCCCAAACATTCTAAGTAAAGGATTAATTAACAGGGGTTCTTTTCTCTCTTTCTCACAACTTGCCTCTAGGTTGTCAGGCAGGATAAAGGTTTTAGGTACAGAAAAGTACTCTTCAAGCCACCAATAGAGAAATGCAAACATCACTCCAGACAGAGATGCTTGGATCTACATTGTGGTCCTGCCTGAAAAATATGCCAGGGCATCTATGGCATAGTCCTGTGGAGCAACAACCAACATCTGAAGTGACATAAGGCCCACTCCAACAGATGGGACCTACACCTGACACTGCTTTGGTGACCAAGACCAGAGACTAGATAGCCCAGGGACCTAAAGTAAAACTAGATACTATTGGTCATAGCAGAAAGTGGAGGGCATAAAATGAATCTTGGGGTACCCTCAGGAAAAATACTTGTCATTTCTGCAGACCTAATTGTGACATTCAGCTTCAAATGCTGATGCAATACACAGCTCTCAGCTGAAAGGAAAAGTATATTATGGAGTCAAATATGAGGGAGAAAATATGAGTGAGACAGATGTAGGTTATTACAAATTCCATGGTACAATATGGAAGCAGTTTGATGAAGTACTTAGTGTCACAGAGCAAATAAGCTACAAATCAATCACTTCTTGTATACATTGATGCAAGTATTAAGCATGCCAAAACTATGCTGTTGGCATTAGCTGCTATCTGATGAAATTTGTCCTCTTTGGTTTGGTAGAAAACTGTGGTTTTGTTAAGATAATATTATGTGCAATTAAAAGAAAAAAAATGTGCCAGTAGGACTGGTCCAACTTTATCTGACAGTGACAAGATGCTAGGTGATTCCAACACAGAGGGGCCAGGGAAGGGGTTCTTCTGAGCTAAAGAAAGCACACATAAACTGTAGTTAGGACTGCAACATTCCATTATATCCACACCACTGAAGTTCCAATCAGGCGATCAATCTTTGCAGACCCAGCTTCTTTCTAGGAATCCCTGTTCCCACACACACAATGGGTCTCCCTCTCTCTACTCTAGCTCCCTGGTATCCAATAAGGTGTTGGTTGAGGGGCCAAAAAGTCAAACCACATCCTGTAACAAGTTCACCAATGACTATTATACACAGGATGTTGAAAGTTACTCAGTCATGTTCTTTTAGGGTGAGTCTAGAGAAATAGCCTTTGGACTAGTCTCTGGGACATGTCCCTCATTTCCTTCAGTAGACTCAGTAGCCTCTACATGCTCTTAAGGAAGTAGGGGCAAAGTGCAATGAACATCAATCAAGTAAAGTCTCCATCATCGAGTAATCCATGCCGATCATTCATGAGTATCATTGACATTTGGTTTCTGACAGTTCACAGAAAGTTGAATATTCGCATCACAGAGAAGGCCACACATAGTACTTGTAGTTTAAAAATAATACCAGGACACAGAGCCGCTGAGGCAGCACCCTTTTGGGGCCGCAGACTTCCGGCACCCTCCCAGCCGGAGGACAGAGACCTGCCCTGCAGAGAGCGCCATCTTGGCTCCGGGACTCCGCCGAACTTAGTCTACAGGTTAGAGTGAGGACCACAGAGGCAGACAGCTTCTGGGACAGGCGGGAGCCACAGAGCCGCTGAGGCAGCACCCTTTTGGGGCTGCAGACATCCGGCACCCTCCCAGTCGGAGGACAGTGACCTGCCCTGCAGGGAGCGCCATCTTGGCTCCGGGACTCCACCGAGCTTAGTCTGTACAGGTCAGAGTGGGGACCACGGGGGCAGACGGCTTCTGGGACAGGCGGGAGCCACAGAGCTGCTGAGGCAGCACCCTTTAGGGGCCGCAGACATCCGGCACCCTCCCAGTCGAAGGACAGTGACCTGCCCTGCAGGGAGCGCCATCTTGGCTCCGGGACTCCGCTGAACTTAGTCTGTACAGGTCAGAGTGAGGACCACAGAGGCAGACAGCTTCTGGGACAGGCGGGAGCCACAGAGCCGCTGAGGCAGCACCCTTTTGGGGCCGCAGACATCCGACACCCTCCCAGCCGGAGAACAGTGACCTGCCCTGCAGGGAGCGCCATCTTGGCTCCGGGACTCCACCGAACTTAGTCTGTACAGGTAAGACTGAGGACCACAGAGGCAGACAGCTTCTGGGACAGGCGGGAGCCACAGAGCCGCTGAGGCAGCACCCTTTTGGGGCCACAGACATCCGGCACCCTCCTAGCGGGAAGACAGTGGTCTGCCCTGCACAGGAGCCCTCTGCCTCAGGAGCAGGGAGCACATCTTGGATCCAGGACTCCACTGAACTTAGGAACTTAGTCTGCACAGCTGAGAGTGTGTACCACAGAAGCCTACAGCTTCTGTGACCTGCCAAAGCAACACAGCATCTGGGAAAGGTCCTGTTTTCCGCCTTCTTCTTCGGCCAGGAGGAGGTCCAAACCCCAGATATCTGTACACCTTCCCTTTAAGAGGAAAGCTTGTCAGCAGGGAATGCTCTAACCACTGAAACTCAGAGGAGAGAGCCTGTCTCCCAGGTCTGCTGACAGAGGATACTCAGAATCCCCAGAAGAACAACCTCTGAACAGAGACAACTATAACAACTCCAGAGATTACCAGATGGCGAGAGGTAAAGGTAAGAATCTTACTAACAGAAACCAAGACCACTCACCATCATCAGGACCCAGCACTCCCACTTCGCCCAGTCCAGGGCACCCCAACACACCTGAAAAACTAGACCTGGATTTAAAAGCATATCTCATGATGATGGTAGAGGACATCAAGAAGGACTTTAAAGAACTACAGAAGAACATGGCTAAAGAGTTACAAGTCCTTAAAGAAAAACAGGAAAACACAACCAAACTGGTAGAAGTCCTTAAAGAGAAACAGGAAAACACATCCAATCAGATGATGGAAATGAACAAAACCATACTAGACCTAAAAAGGGAAGTAGACACAATAAAGAAAACCCAAAATGAGGCAACACTGGAGATAGAAACCCTAGGAAAGAAATCTGGAACCATAGATGCAAGCATCAGCAACAGAATACAAGAGATGGAAGAGAGAATCTCAGGTGCAGAAGATTCCATAGAGAACATCGGCACAACAATCAAGGAAAATGGAAAATGCAAAAAGATCCTAACTCAAAACATCCAGGAAATACAGGACACAATGAGAAGACCAAACCTACAGATAATAGGAGTGGATGAGAATGAAGATTTTCAACTCAAAGGACCAGCAAACATCTTCAACAAAATTATAGAAGAAAACTTCCCAAATCTAAAGAAAGAGATGCCCATGAACATACAAGAAGCCTACAGAACTCCAAATAGGCTGGACCAGAAAAGAAATACCTCCCGACACATAATAATCAGAACAACAAATGCACTAAATAAAGATAGAATACTAAAAGCAGTAAGAGAAAAAGGCCAAGTAACATATAAAGGCAAGCCTATCAGAATTACACCAGATTTTTCACCAGAGACTATGAAAGCCAGAAGATCCTGGACAGATGTTATACAGACACTAAAAGAACACAAATTCCAGCCCAGGCTACTATACCCAGCCAAACTCTCAATTAACATAGATGGAGAAACCAAAGTATTCCACGACAAAACCAAATTCACACATTATCTCTCCACGAATCCAGCCCTTCAAAGGATAATAACAGAAAAAAACGAATACAAGGACAGGAACCACGCCCTAGAAACAACAAGAAGGTAATCCCTCAACAAACCTAAAAGAAGACAGCCACAAGAACAGAATGCCAAATTTAACAACAAAAATAACAGGAAACAACAATTACTTTTCCTTAATATCTCTTAATATCAATGGACTCAACTCCCCGATAAAAAGACATAGACTAACAAACTGGCTACACAAACAAGACCCAACATTTTGCTGCTTACAAGAAACTCATCTCAGAGAAAAAGATAGACACTACCTCAGAATGAAAGGCTGGAAAACAATTTTCCAGACAAATGGTCTGAAGAAACAAGCTGGAGTAGCCATTCTAATATCAGATAAGATTGACTTCCAACCCAAAGTCATCAAAAAAGACAGGGAGGGGCACTTCATACTGATCAAAGGCAAAATCCTCCAAGAGGAACTATCAATCCTGAATATCTATGCTCCAAATACAAAGGCAGCCTCATTCATTAAAGAAACTTTAGTAAATCTCAAAGCACACATTGCACCTCATACAATAATAGTGGGAGACTTCAACACACCACTTTCACCAATGGACAGATCATGGAAACAGAAACTAAACAGGGACACAGTGAAACTAACAGAAGTTATGGATCAAATGGATCTGGCAGATATCTACAGAACATTTTACCCTAAAACAAAAGGATACACCTTCTTCTCAGCACCTCATGGTACCTTCTCCAAAATTGACCACGTAATTGGGCACAAAACAGGACTCAACAGATACAAAAACATTGAAATTGTCCCATGCATCCTATCAGATCACCATGGACTAAAGCTGATCTTCAATAACAAAATAAATAATAGAAAGCCAACCTTCACGTGGAAACTGAACAACACTCTTCTCAATGATACCTTGGTCAAGGAAGGAATAAAGAAAGAAATTAAGGACTTTTTAGAGTTCAATGAAAATGAAGCCACAACATACCCAAACTTATGGGACGCAATGAAAGCATTTCTAAGAGGAAAACTCATAGCTCTGAGTGCCTCCAAAAGGAAACTAGAAAGAGCACACATAAGCAGCTTGACAACACACCTAAAAGCACTAGAACAAAAGGAAGCAAATTCACCCAAGAGGAGTAGACGGCAGGAAATAATCAAACTCAGGGGTGAAATCAACCACGTGGAAACAAGAAAAACTATTCAAAGAATCAACCAATCAAGGAGCTGGTTCTTTGAGAAAATCAACAAGATAGATAAACCCTTAGCCAGACTCACTAGAGGGCACAGGGAAAGCATCCTAATTAACAAAATCAGAAATGAAAAAGGAGACATAACAACAGATCCTGAAGACATCCAAAACACCATCAGATCCTTCTACCAAAGGCTATACTCAACAAAACTGGAGAACCTGGATGAAATGGAGAAGTTTCTAGACAGATACCAGGTACCAAAGTTGAATCAAGATCAGGTTAATGATCTAAACAGCCCTATATCCCCCAAAGAAATAGAAGCAGTCATTAATAGTCTCCCAACCAAAAAAAGCCCAGGACCAGATGGGTTTAGTGCAGAGTTCTATCAGACCTTCAAAGAAGATCTAATCCCAGTTCTTCACAAACTATTCCACAAAATAGAAACAGAAGGTACTCTACCCAACTCATTCTATGAAGCCACAATTACTCTGATACCTAAACCACAAAATGACCCAACAAAGATAGAAAACTTCAGACCAATATCCCTTATGAATATTGATGCAAAAATCCTCAATAAAATTCTTGCTAACCGAATCCAAGAACACATCAAAACAATCATCCATCCTGACCAAGTAGGTTTCATCCCAGGGATGCAGGGATGGTTCAATATACGGAAATCCATCAACGTAATCCAGTATATAAACAAACTCAAAGACAAAAACCACATGGTCATCTCGTTAGATGCGGAAAAAGCATTTGACAAGATCCAACACCCATTCATGATAAAAGTCTTGGAAAGATCAGGAATTCAAGGCCCATACCTAAACATGATAAAAGCAATCTACAGCAAACCAGTAGCCAACATCAAAGTAAATGGTCAGAAGCTTGAAGCAATCCCTCTAAAATCGGGGACTAGACAAGGCTGTCCACTTTCTCCATACCTATTCAACATTGTACTTGAAGTCCTATCCAGAGCAATTCGACAACAAAAGGAGATCAAAGGGATACAAATTGGAAAAGATGAAGTCAAAATATCACTTTTTGCAGATGATATGATAGTATATATAAGTGACCCTAAAAATTCCACCAGAGAACTCCTAAGCCTGATAAACAGCTTCGGTGAAGTAGCTGGATATAAAATTAACTCAAACAAATCAATGGCCTTTCTCTACACAAAGAATAAACAGGCTGAGAAAGAAATTAGGGAAACAACACCCTTCTCAATAGTCACAAATAATATAAAATATCTTGGCGTGACTCTAACTAAGGAAGTGAAAGATCTGTATGATAAAAACTTCAAGTCTCTGAAGAAAGAAATTATAGAAGATCTCAGAAGATGGAAAGATCTCCCATGCTCATGGATTGGCAGGATCAACATTGTAAAAATGGCTATCTTGCCAAAAGCAATCTACAGATTCAATGCAATCCCCATCAAAATTCCAACTCAATTCTTCAACGAATTAGAAAGTGCAATCTGCAAATTCATCTGGAATAACAAAAAACCTAGGATAGCAAAAACTCTTCTCAAGGATAAAAGAACCTCTGGTGGAATCACCATGCCGGACCTAAAGCTCTACTACAGAGCAATTGTGATAAAAACTGCATGGTACTGGTATAGTGACAGACAAATAGACCAATGGAATAGAATTGAAGACCCAGAAATGAACCCACACACCTATGGTCACTTGATCTTCGACAAGGGAGCTAAAAACATCCTTTGGAAGAAAGACAGCATTTTCAACAAATGGTGCTGGCACAACTGGTTGTTAACATGTAGAAGAATGCGAATCGATCCATTCCTATCTCCTTGTACTAAGGTCAAGTCTAAGTGGATCAAGGAACTTCACATAAAACCAGAGACACTGAAACTTATAGAGGAGAAAGTGGGGAAAAGCCTTGAAGATATGGGCACAGGGGAAAAATTCCTGAATAGAACAGTAATGGCTTGTGCTGTAAGATCGAGAATTGACAAGTGGGACCTCATGAAACTTCAAAGCTTCTGCAAGGCTAAAGACACCATCAATAAGACAAAAAAACCACCAACAGATTGGGAAAGGATCTTCACCTATCCTAAATCAGATAAGGGACTAATATCCAATATATATAAAGAACTCAAGAAGGTGGACTCCAGAAAGTCAAATAACCCCATTAAAAAATGGGGCTCAGAACTGAACAAAGAATTCTCACCTGAGGAATACCGAATGGCAGAGAAACACCTGAAAAAATGTTCAACATCCTTAATCATCAGGGAAATGCAAATCAAAACAACCATGAGATTCCACCTCACACCAGTCAGAATGGCTAAGATCAAAAATTCAGGTGACAGCAGTTGCTGGCGAGGATGTGGAGAAAGAGGAACACTCCTCCATTGTTGGTGGGATTGCAAGCTTGTACAACCACTCTGGAAATCAGTCTGGCGGTTCCTCAGAAAATTGGACATAGTACTACCGGAGGATCCAGCAATACCTCTCCTGGGCATATATCCAGAAGATGTCCCAACCGGTAAAAAGGACACATGTTCCACTATGTTCATAGCAGCCCTATTTATAATAGCCAGAAGCTGGAAAGACCCAGATGTCCCTCAACAGAGGAATGGATACAGAAATTATGGTACATTTACACAATGGAGTACTACTCAGCTATTAAAAAGAATGAATTTATGAAATTCCTAGCCAAATGGATGGACCTGGAGGGCATCATCTTGAGTGAAGTAACACAATCACAAAAGAACTCACACAATATGTATTCACTGATAAGTGGATATTAGCCCAAAACTTAGGATACCCAAGATTTAAGATACAATTTGCTAAACGCATGAAACTCAAGAAGAATGAAGACCAAAGTGTGGACACTGTGCACCTTCTTAGAATTGGGAACAAAACACCCAGGGAAGGAGTTACAGAGACAAAGTTCGTAGCGGTGATGAAAGGATGGACCATTTAGAGACTGCTGTATCCAGGGATCCATCCCATAATCAACTTCTAAACGCTGACACCATTGCATACACTAGCAAGATTTTGCTGAAAGGACCCAAATATAGCTGTCTCTTGTGAGACGATGCTGGGGCCTAGCAAACACAGGAGTGGATGTTCACAGTCAGCTATTGGATGTATCACAGGGCTCCCAATGGAGAAGCTAGAGAAAGTAACCAAGGAGCTAAAGGGATCTGCAACCCTATTGTTGGAACAACATGATGTACTAACTAGAACCCCGGAGCTCTTGTCTCTAGCTGCATATGTATCGAAAGATGGCCTAGTCAGCCATCAATGGAAAGAGAGGCCCATTGGACTTGCAAACTTTATATGACCCAATATAGGGGAATGCCAGGGCCAAAAGAATGGGAATGGGTGGGTAGGGAAGTGGGGGGCGCTATGGGGGACTTTTGGGATAGCATTGGAAACGTAATTGAGGAAAATATGTAATGAAAATATTAAAAAAATAAATAAATAAAAAAAAATAATACCAGGAATACTTGAATGAAAAAGTGTCCACTATTTGTGAACAATCTGGGTGCAGATACCTATATTGCCTATACATTAGAAAGGCTCAGAACATTGCTGAGTTACTACATACATAAATTCAGAATGTATCTGTTCATGGGTCTGGGTGTTCATTATTGCTATGATATCTATAGTTGTTCTATAATTATAGTTGTTTCAAAGTTGTTCTACATATTCCATGTAACATGAATAAGTGCTCTAATGTTCATTTTACTTGGCTGTCTAATTACAAACTTTATAGATAAATGGATAGAGAAAGTCAAGCAAGGAACAGAGCAACATCACAGAAGAAGATTGCATAAAGAGAGATCTCCATAAAGACCTAAGATGTCTGAGCCAGAATGGTATTGGAATCAAGGTTGACAAGTCAGGAAAGACAGAAATCAATAGTCATACTGACACTCACACATGTACAGAAAACTGCCAACTTGTACCCAACATTTCTCTGTGTATCCCATGTTCAAATCAAACTTGTGCAGTAAGGATTATGTGTCAGAGAACAGTACTAATGTAAGCATATATGCATACCTACAAATCTATATTGTGGGTTGGAGGATGGCTCAGTGGTTAAGAGTACTGCATGCGCTTCTCAGAGGTCCTGAGTTCAATTCCCAGCAACCACTTGGTGGCTCACCCCTTCTGTTTGGGGATCTGGTTCACTCTTCTGGCATAGTGGTGTACATGAAGATAGAGCACGCACATAAAATAAACTAATAAATATTTAAAAAACAAACATAAGTTAAAATCTAGGTATCATATACAGATCATTGTATACAAATGTAAGGTTAGAGAATTTCTAACAGAATGTACAAAGGAAAATCTCTGTCACTGGGTAATAGTATATATAGTTCACAGACAAGAAACCAAATAAAAACCAAACTTGGTGAATTAATGAAGGTGAAATCATTTAAAAAACAAACAAACAAACAAACAACCAAACAACACCGGGCAGTGGTGGCACACGCCTTTAATCCCAGCACTCCGGATGCAGAGGCAGGCGGATTTGTGAGTTCGAGGCCAGCCTGGTCTACAAAGTGAGTTCCAGGACAGCCAGGGCTATACAGAGAAACCCTGTCTCAAAAAACCAAAAAACCAAAAAAAAAAACAAAACAAAACAAAACAAAACAAAACAAAAAAAAAACTTGTTTGAGGCATGACCAGGCTGGACTCACCAAACTATGGAGTTCTCCATGGAAATATCGTCAAATTTATCGAGGAACATTGTTGTCATGCTCATAGATGAGCCCTTTTATTATCCTCAGTGTGACGCTCTAAGTAGCATGAGACCCGGAAGAAAAAGGGAGGCTTGGGAGATGCCGGGAATCGAACCCGGGACCCCATACATGCTAAGCATATGCTCTACCACTGAGCTACATCCCCGGCTATGATACTGGGGTGATTATAGCCTATATCAAGATACAATGAACTTAACAGCATTTATAGAGCCTGAAAGGATTCACATCACATCTTTGCGTATGATTTCTCACTTCAAGTTTAGTATTTTGATGGGATGTTTAGATTATTTATACTATGAGAAAAACATCTATTTTCAACGGAAATTAAGAAATATCAATAACAAGAAATGTTGTGCTCTGGAAAACATCACAGACTTACTATGAATTGAGGGATTTATGTCAAATTTATTATAATGTGTATCTGCAGGGTTAGGAAGGTCAGGCCAAGGTGGCGTTAGAGGTTGGGTAGATGGCATTGCAAGGTTGGTACAGTGAGGCTGGGGCTGCCTTTAGCCCTGTGAGCCTCCCTTCAGGGCTGCCTACCAGGAGCTCTCTGAGACCCAGACCCCACGGCTGCTGGAATGCAGGATAAAATTATTTCTTCAGCAAATATTTACATTTATAAAGGTACCGAGGAAGTATAAACCTTGAATATCAGATAGTGTTAAGGGGACAAGCATACAGAGGTGCCTTGATCCTGCCCCTGAAGGAGACAGTCTTTTACCCACCCCTAGTTTTAAGAACTGGAGTGAAGCGGTTTCTCTCACTACTATGTTCACAGGCTGTGCATTTGGATGCCCTGATAGGTGGCAGTTGAATCTAACATCCAGAGTGCAGTATTATGCTAACGCATTAAAGTGATCTGGTTGGATATCGCAGTGCCACAAAAGGACATCACAGAAAGGAGATTAACAAGTCGTACACTAGCCTAGACTGTGACAGGCATCATAGCTGCAAACACCCTCTTATTCTCTTATGGAGACTGGGGATCCCTGCATTGAACCATGTCCAGAAAGTTTACATTCCAACCAGCATCAACAGTTCTTTATTCTCCAGTGTGGCTGTCTATGCTCAGTCGTTTTTCCTTTTTTAAATTATTCTCATTTTTATGTTATTTTATTTATTTACATTCCAGTCATGGCCCATCATCGATCCACCTCCCACAGTTCCTTGTCCCATTCCTCCTCCCTCTTGCCTAAGAGAGCCCCCCCCCTTCCTCTCCCTTCTCTGAGGACTCAAATCTATCAAATTTAAGCACATTTTCTCCCACTGATGCCAGACCAGGCAGACATCTGCTGTATATGAGTCAGGGGCCTCACATTGGCCCTGTATGCTCCTGGTTGGTGTCTCAGTCTCTGCGAGCTCCCTGAGGATCAGGGTTCGTTGAGTCTGCTGGTCTTCCTATGGGGTCCCTCTCTCTTTAAACTTTTTCAGTCCTTCCTGGATTTCAACCATAGGTTGGATCCAATGGTTGAGTATAAGTATCTGCCAGTGCCTCAGTCTGCTGTTCATAGAGCCTCTCAGAGGACAACCTTGTCAGGCTCCTGCATGTAAGCACACCATAGCATCAGTAATAGAGTCAGGCCTTGGTTCTCCATCCAAACACCAATGAAATGGATCCCAAGTTGGGCTGGTCACTGGACGCCTTTTCTTCAATCTCTTCTCCATTTTCTTCTCACAGATTTTTAGACAGAAACAGTTTGGGGATCAGGGTTTTTGACAGTGTATTTTTAACCCCGTCTTTCTATGGGAGTTGGACACTTTGAGTTCCCTCTCACCATTGCTGGACATTTTGCCTAAGGTCACCTTCAAAGAGTCCAGAGTCTCATACCTCCTGGGTATATGGAGGTGCCCCTAATTTCCACTACCAGAGGCTGCATATTTCAATTCATTCTCTTGGCTGTCTGGGCTTCTCTCGTGTCCCCTCGCATATCTGACCCTGTTCCTCCTTTCCCCTCTCCCTCTCTTCTCCCATTCAGGTTCTTCCCTCCCTCTGCCTATGTGATCATTATCTTCCCCCTTATAAGTGAGATTAAAGCCTCCCTTCCTGGCCTTTCTGCATGTTACTATAGGATATGTACAACCTATATGTCCATAGGCTATATCTTAGGTATTCTGTTGTCTTTGGCTAATATCCACTTATCAGTGAGTACTTACCATGCAAGTACTCTGGGGTCTGAGTTACCTCATTCACAATGATATTTTTCTAGTTCCACCCATGTGTCTGACAAATTCATAGTGTCCTTTGTTTACAAAAATCCTTTATAGTATTCCCTTGTGTAAAATAACCACATTTTCTACATCCATTCTTTGTTTGAGGGACATCTGGGTTGTTTCCAGATTTTGGCTATTACAAATAAGGCTGCTATGGACATGGTGGAGCACCTGTCCTGTGGTATGATGGGGTGTCTTTTGGGTATATAACTAAGAGTGGTATAGGTAGAGAAGGAACTGAGATAGCAGAATCAACCTCATGGTTTTTTTTTTTAAATATTTTTTATTAAGTATTTTCCTCAATTACATTTCCAATGCTATCCCAAAAGTCCCCCATACCCTCATCCCCACTTCCCAACCCACCCATTCCCATTTTTTGGCTCTGGTGTTCTCCTGTACTGGGGCATATAAAGTTTGCCTGTCCAATGGTCCTCTCTTTCCAGTGATGGCCGACTAGGCCATCTTTTGATACATATGTTTTTAATTAGATGTTTTCTTAATTTACATTTCAAATGTTATCCCCTTTCCTAGTTTCCTCTCCAAACATCCCCTATACCCTCACCCTCACCCTACGTCCCACCTACCCACTCCCACTTCCTGGCCCTGGTTTTCCACTATACTGTGGCCTAGAGTCTTCACAAGACCAAGGGCCTCTCCTCACACTGATGGCCTACGAGTGTATCCTCGGCTACATATGCTGCTAGAGACATGAGCTTTGGGAATACTAGTTAGTCATATTGTTGTTTCTCCTATAAGGTTGCAGACCCCTTCAGCTCCTTGGGAACTTTCTTTAGCTCCTCCATTGGGGACCCTGTGTTCCATCCAATAAGTGACTGTGAACATACACTTCTGTATTTGCCAGGCACTGGCATAGCCTCACCGGAGACATCTATATCAGGGTCCTGTCAGCAAAATCTTGTTGGTATATGCAATAGTGTCTGGGTTTGATGATTGTTTATGGGATGGATCCCCGGGTGGTGCAGTCTCTGAATGATCCTTCTTCAGTCTCAGCTCCAGGCTTTGTCTCTGTAGGTCCTTCCATGGGAATTTTGTTCAGCTTTCTAAGAAGAAATGAAGTATCCACACTTTGGTCTTCCTTTTTCTTGAGTTTCATTTGTTTTGTAAATTGTATCTTGGTTATTCTAAGTTTTGGGCTAATATCTACTAAGCAGTGAATGCATATCATGTGTCTTCTTTTGTGATAGGATTATATCACTCAGGATGATATCCTCCATTTGCCTAAGAATTTCATAAATTCAGTGTTTTTAATAGCTGAGTAGTACTCCATTGTGTAAAGGTACCACATTTTCTGTATCCAGTCCTCTGTTGAGAGGCATCTGGGTTCTTTCCAGATTCTAGCTATTATAGATAAGGCTGCTATGAACATAATGGAGCATGAGTCCTTATTACAATTTGGAGCATCTTCTGGGTATATGCCCAGGAGTGGTGCTGCTGAAACTTTCAGTAGTACTATGTCGAATTTTCTGAGATACTGCCAAACTGATTTCCAGAGTGGTTATAAAAGCTTGCAATCCCACCAGCAGTTGAGGAGGGTTCCTCTTTTTCCACATCCTCTTCCTCTTTCTCCACGTCCTCACCAACATCTACTGTCACCTGAGTTTTTGAATTTAGCCATTCTGAATTGTGTGAGGTGGAATCTCAGGGTTGTTTTGATTTGCATTTACCTGATGATTAAGGATGTTGAACATTTTTTCAAGTGCTTCATAGCCATTCAGTATTCCTCAGTTGAGGATTCTTTGCTTAGCTCTGTACCTCATTTTTGAAATAGGGTTATTTGGTTTTCTGGAGTCAGCTACTTGAGTTCTTTGTATTTATTGAATATTAGTCCCCTATTGGATTTTGGATTGTTAAAGATCCCTTCCCAATCTCTTGGTGGCCTTTTTGTCTTATTGAAAGTGTCTTTTGCCTTACAAAATCTTTGCAATTTTATGAGGTCCCATTTGTCAATTCTTGATCTTACTGCACAAGCCATTGCTGTTTTGTTCAGGAATCTTTCCCCTGTATCCATATTTTCAAGGCTTTTCCCCACTTTCTCTTCTATGACTTTCACTTTGTCTGGACTTCCTTGATCCACTTAGACTTGAATTTGTACAAGGAGATAACAATGGATTAAAGCACATTCTTCTACATGATAGCTGCCAGTTGAGCCAGTACTATTTGTTGAAAATTCTCTTTTTTCCACTGGATGGTTTTAGCACCTTTGTCAAAGATTAAGTTACCATAGGTGTGTGGGTTCAATTCTGGGTCTTCAACTATATTCCATTGATCTACCTGTCTATAGCTGGACCAGTACCATGCAGATTTTGTCACAATTGCTCTGTAGTACAGCTTGAGGTTAGAGATGGTGATCCCATCAGAGGTACTTTTATTATTGAGAATACTTTTTATACCCTAGGCTTTTTATTATTTAAGATGAATTTGCAAATTGCCCTTTCTAACTCAGTTTATAATTAGGTTGGAATTTTGATGGGGATTGCATTGAATCTGTAGATTGCTTTTGGTAAGATACCCATTTTTACTATATTAATCCTGCCAATCCATGAGAATGGAAGATCTCTACATCTGAGATCTTCTTTGATTTCTTTCTTCAGAGATTTGTAGTTCTTATCACACAGATCTTTCACTTGCTTAGTTAGAGTCACACCAAGGTATCTTATATTATTTGTGACTATTGTGAAGAGTGTTGTTTCCCTAATTTCTTTCTCAGCCTGTTTATTCTTTGTGTAGAGAAAGGCCAATGATTTCTTTGAGTTAATTTAGTATCCAGATACTTCACTGAAGCTGTTTATCACGTTTAGGAGTTCTCTCTTATAAATTTTGGGGTCACTTACATATACCATAATATCATCTGCAAATAGTGATATTTTAACTTCTTCCTTTTCAATTTGTATTCCTTTGATCTCCTTTTGTTGTCTAATTGCTCTGGCTAGGTCTTCTAGTACTATATTAAATAGGTAGGGAGAAAGTAGGCAGCCTAAAGACACTGCTCAACTTCACCCATTTTAGAAATGCTACAAAGAATGCAATACAAATAAGATTCAGTGACTTGGAAGAAAGACAACAAGTACTGGCAGAGATATTTAGGTAGTAAGGGAGAGTGAGAGCAACTAAAAAAGTGAAGACAGAAACAAAAGGAGAGGGAAGGAGAGAGGGGACCAAAGGTCAAGTGTGGGGAAGGGTTAAGGAGTAGCAGGCCATTCATTGACAAAGGGAACCAAGTGCTTAGGCAGTGGTGGATAATTGCTGATACTCAAACGACATAGTGCTAAGAAAATATGTGTCAGTGTATCTCTGTGAGTCATGATTTTTTTTTTTTTTTTGCTTTATATTTCACTCTGGAGGATTTCCTTAAATTTCCCCTTTTATTAAAAATAAATTCACTTTTCCTCCCCTAAAAGATCCTAATTTAGGCTTCCACTCGCTGTACTCCTCTCAGATCCACTCCATAGTCCCTCTCATCTGGATCCACTGCCTTCCTGTCTCTCATTACAAAAGCACAGGCTTCTATGATATGCATCAAAACATACCAAAAGTAACTTAAAATAAGATAAAACAAAACTACCACATAGAAAATGGACAAGACAACAGAAGAGAAGACCCCAAGTGTAGGCACAAGAATTAGAAACCCACCTATTCACACACTCAGAGGTCCCATAACAAGAGAAACCTGAAAGCTATAATATATATGCAGACTTCCTGGTTTAGATTTTGTGACTTTATAACAGAATTGATATTAAAATCCTTTCTGATATTAAAACTGCAATGAGAACTCTGTCAGTCTCCACTTGTCACAAGTTAATTGATTCAGAGATACAAAGCAGTTATTTACAGCATTGAACACATTCCCAGGGTAGTAAAACAATTAAGAAAGGTTGTAAAACAGAAGTGACAATTAATTTTAGGTGCAAGGAGAGAAAATAAAATATTGACTGGGTTTATTTATAATAAAAATTTCAGTGGCAACTTAGTTATGTTTCATAAGTCTCCAGGCACCTGTAGAGCTAGTGACAGATAATGAATATCTAGTCTTTTTTTAATGTGTGACATTGTACAAGCTTTTATTAAACTATTTGTTTGACAAGTTTCCACACTTTAATAGGAAGCATCAAAACTCAGTAAAAGTCTGTATAGAAACGCAAAATGTTTTGGAACATACAAGGTCATATGGGGCAAGGTTGTTAAAAGGATAAAGGTAACGATCCAATTTAATACTATTTTTTTCTGTTTTTCAACAATGTGTTGTGATAGCGAATTGACTTACAAAATTTACCAGTCTTAATACCTATGAGTAACAAGCATGCTGAGAAAGGGGTCATGGGCATGCTCCTTTTCCCAGATTCTCAAATAAAATAAAATATTTAGAATATACATAACCAAAAAGGGAAATATCCTCTACAATGAAACTTTGAATGTGCGAAGAAAGATATTAAGGAAGATACTAGAATTTCTCTCTTCTATCTCTTGTATTCTATTGGGGATGCTTGTATCTATGACTCCTGATCTCTTTCCTAGGTAATTCAGAGCACCCATTTCCCCACATCACACAGTTATCCTCTCATATTGCCATTCTATGGTTTAATGCTGACTTTGTCCTAGTATTTAGCAATGAAATTCATTCCATCTTCATCAGATGACTCTGGAGAATTTCCTGGTTCTGAAAGTTGCATTCTGAGCCTGTGTATAGGACACAGACAGGGAGGGTACCAGGAAAGGAAAAGGTCTCATTTCCACTCTGTGTTTCATTCCCTGCCATTGCTGTGTATGTTCAGGTTTGTGTGATGAGCTAGGAAGAGGAAGGCATTGTGGATACCTTCCACTGATGTAGTCTGCTCCAACAGGACACCATCATTCCCTCCTCTGGGTTTGAGATGCTTTTTCCTCCTGGTTTCCTCTATTTCAAGTGTTTATTTCCCTGTGTACTACCATCCAGTGTGACAGAGAAGGGTTTGATCTCTGCATCCCAGAAGCAGGAGCTCATTGAGAAGAATGCAGCATCTTGTAGAGTCTCCCAGACAGAGACAGTGAAAAGAAATGTGGATGCAGGTTAGTTACCTTCCACCATAGTTATCTACTCAATAAGTTAACCATATCCCTCCTTATGTTCATCTGCAGACTTTTGAGGTTCAGTGTGAATTCCATGTGTAAAAACACCCTGCCATCTCAAACAGATGTAGGGGCCAGGGCACTTCAGATTAATTTTATTATATCATGATTTCCAAAACTCATAGGTGTTTGATTAGTGGTCCTCACATGTAGTGTATGTGTGATGCATTCCCAGGTCTTTCCAGTGTCATCATCACTATTGTTCTTTCACAATCCTCCCATGGAGAGGTGAGTTTGTGCTATCCAGGCTCATGCCCCAGGAGGGTAGCTCTTCCAGTCACTTCCTCAGGGAACTTTTGAAAATGCTAAAGCAACACACACACACACACGAACACACACACTAGTTAATTTGAAATTGACCTGGCTACTTCAAAGTCTTGACACTCCTAACCTTCCCTTGCTGCCCCGGCCCAATCAGGGAAGTAGCCAGTTGACACCCAAAATTATACATGGCTGGTTGACTTTATCTCCTGAACCTCCTATGTCCATCCATCCATCTTTCTCTTTTCCCCCTAAGTCATGTTAATTCCTTTCTTCTCCCTCCTGCTTCCTTCTATCCCTGGCAACACTAAGGGTGATGACCCATCTCCATCCATTGGTCGCTGGCATCTATATTAAAACCCAACTGGAGACAAGGACCTGTAATTTTTTGACACACAAATTCCTGATTGAGCCAAATTATTTGATTAAATCTCCAATACCCAGCATAATAGTAAAGTTTCCAATTCATATAATCTGTAGGTTTAGAGGATTACATGAGCCTTCAACAAAGTTACTCTACATCTATTGATGGCCACAACACGTCACATCACATCACACCACACAACACCACAGCAAAGCACACCATACCACATTACATCATATCATACCACATTACACCGTAACACTCCACAGCACAGCACATCACACCCCTGCATATCACAGCACACTATAACACAACACACCAACTCACATTGAACACAACACCACACACCACAGCACACCATACCACATTATACCAATCACATCACCATACAGCACAGTATATAAAAGCACTGAAACTTCTTTCCCAAGCACCACACACATTGATACAAAGAGGAAATAATATTTGCAGATTGTTTATCCTTTTCCTTCTTTCTTTATTTGGTACTATCTTCCAAATGTTTCTCTTTTCCCTCTATACACTTGCCTCCTTTTTGTGAACTTCCTTTAGTCCTGTTTACCAGTATGTGCCATATTAGCAAACAGGTATTCCTTGTGATTGTGTCTTTTTATCCCATTATAATCCTACAGAACAATTTATCTACACATAGAAAAGTTCGATATTGGGGCCTGGCAAACACAGAAGTGGATGCTCACAGTCAGCTAGAGGATGGATCACAGGGCCCCCAATGGAGGAGCTAGAGAAAGTACCCAAGTAGCTAAAGGGATCTGCAACCCTATAGGTGGAACAACAATATGAACTAACCAGTATCCCGGAGCTCTTGACTCTAGCTGCATATGTATCAAAAGATGGCCTAGCCGGCCATCAGTGGAAAGAGAGGCCCATTGGACACGCAAACTTTATATGCCCCAGTACAGGGGAACCCCAGGGCCAAAAAGGGGGAGTGGGTGGGTAGGGAAGTGGGGAGGAGGGTATGAGGGACTTTTGGGATAGCATTGGAAATGTAATTGAGGAAAAGATGTAATAAAAATATTTTAAAAAATAAAAAAATAATGGAATACAGAAAAGCAAAAAAAAAGTTCGATATCTGTTTTATCTCAACAACTACTGTGCCACATTCTGTAGACTATGTGACTTCTTGAAATAAATTGATTGTCATGTGTGTTTGTGTGTGTTTCTTCTACAAAAACCAGAGTGCTGCTTTCAATATGATTTCAATATGTTTTTCTTTGATTCCATTTTCTGGAGTTTGACTACGTCATCCATATCTTTTCAAAGATTTCTTTGGGTTCATACTATATCTGATTTATTCAAAAAATTTAGACTTATCTCTTTAATTCTGTTGTGTGTTCTTCCACAAGTAGATGTACTTTCTGCTTTCATGTCCCATTCTTTTGAGAATTTTTTATATATTTTATATGAGTACACTACAGCTGTCTTCAGACACTCCAGAAGAGTGCAACAGATCACATTACAGATATTTTTGAGCAACCACGTGGTTGCTGGAATTTGAACTCAGGACCTTTGGAAGAACAGTCATTATTCTTAACCACTGAGCCATCTCTCCAGCTCATGTCACATATTTTATTGACCTCTCTGTTTTCATCCTCCTCAAACCTTCTATTCTTTTGTTTATGAGCCATTTTTCTGGATTCATGCCCTGCACACACACACACACACACACACACACACACACACACACACACACACAGAGCCATATACACACACACACACATGCACACATAAATAGGCACAAACACAGCCACACTCACAATGCACATATAGTACTTGATTCAATAAATGAGAGAAAACATGGGAGAGTTTAACTTACCGACTGTGTTTTTTCACTGAGCTTCTTGAAAGGGTAAGCCTTCTGCTACATTTATTTGTGTATAAGATGATTATTCTTTCCATATCCCTCGGGTTTTTCCTTATATAGAGTTTCTGCTGCTGTGATAAAAACACAGTGGCCAAAAGCAAGTTGGGAAGGAAAGGTTTTATTTGTCTTAGACTTCCACATCACTGTTCTTCATCCAAGGAAGTGTGGGCAGGAAATCACACACAGCAGGAACCTGGGGACAGGAGCTGATGCAGAAGCCATAGAGGGGAGCAGCTTACTGGCTGAATCACATGGCTTGCTCAGTCCGTTTTTCTATAGAAGGCAGGACCACCTTCCATCAGTCACTCATTAAGCAAATGCTCTACAGGCTTGCCTACACAATGTTCTTAGGGAGGCATGTTCTCAGTTGAGGCTCTGCCCTCTCTGATGACTCTACCTTGTATTAAGGTGACACAGAACCAGCCAACACACTTGTGTATGCTTTATCTCTTCCTTTAGTGTGTATCCTTCTGTGGTTTGGTTTTCTTTTAAATCTTCTTCTAACTGGCCCAGAACTCCATATGGAGACCAGGCTGACCTTGGACATTTTGTGATCTTCCAGCCTCTGCCTCCTGGTGGTTGAGGTCAGTATAGCCACATACCATACTTGGGGTATATTCTTCTTACACACTCATTTCCACTTTTATATTTATATTGTCTCTTGTTATATATCGTGGATAACTTGGTTTTCTTTTCATCTTAATAGTACCCTATCATTTTGTAAAGAAGAGCTCATTAAGTAGACAAGTGTAAACTATGTTTGCTGTCAGGAAGGAGGGAAGAGAGGGATAAGAGGAACAGGAAAAGCCATCCCGTTGGAGTTAGGGTCCAAGCAAGCAGGAAGGTGCACCAAATGGGTCAGTAAGTAGCTGTGCTGGAGGTAGATGAGAGCAGTCTGACGCCCTTCATGATAGGAAGGAAAATTCCAGAGTGTCAGAACAGGCAGGCTCAGGTTTTTCACTGGTATCTGAAAAAAAAAAAAAAAGAAAGGGGTAAAAATCCATTCCCAACCTGATGGTGACCTTTTTGACTTGTTGACAGTGTCTTTTGCCTTACAGAAGCATTGCAATTTTATGAGGTCCCATTTTCAATTCTTGATCTTACAGTGCAAGCCATTGCTGTTCTGTTTAGGAATTTTTCCCTTGTGCCCATATCTTTGAGGCTTTTCCTACTTTCTCCTCTATAAGTTTCACTGTCTCTTATCTTATGTGGAGGTCTTTGATCCACTTAGACTTGAGCTTTGTACAAGGAGATAAGAATGGAACAATATGCATCCTTCTACATGATAACCGCCAGTTGTGCCAGCACCATTTGTTGAAAATGCTGTCTTTTTTGTACTAGATGGTTTTAGCTCCCTTGTTAAAGTTCAAGTGACCATAGCTGTGTGGATTCATTTCTGGGTCTTCAATTCTATTCCACTGATCTTCCTGTCTGTCACTGTACCAATACCATGCAGTTTTTATCACAATTGCTCTGTAGTACAGCTTAATGTCAGGCATGGTGATTCCACCAGAGGTTCTTTTATCCTTGAGAAGAGTTTTTGCTATTCTAGGTTTCTTTTTTTTATTTTTCCAGATGAATTTGCCAATTGCCCTTTCTATCTCAGTAAGAATTGAGTTAGAATTTTGATGGGGAATGCATTGAATCTATAGATTGCTTTCGGCAGGATAGCCATTTTTACTCTATTAATCCTGCCAACCCATGAGCATGGGAGATCTTTCCATCTTCTGAGATCTTCAATTTCTTTCTTCAGAGACTTGAAGTTCTTGTCATACATATATTTCACTTCCTTAGTAAGAGTCACACCAAGGTATATTATATTATTTGTGACTATTTTCAAGGGTGTTGTTTCCCTAATTTCTTTCTCAGTCCGTTTATCCTTTGTGTAGAGAAAGGGGTAATATCCAATATATACAAAGAGCTCATGAATCTGGACTCCAGAAATTCAAATAACCCCATTAAAAATGGGGTTCAGAGCTAAACAAAGTATTCTCACCTGAGGAATACCATATGGCTGAGAAGCACCTGAAAAAATGTTCAACATCACTAATCAGCAGTGAAATGCAAATCAAAACAACCCTGAGATTCTACCTCATACCAGTCAGAAGGGCTAAGATCAAAAATTCTCGTAACAGCAGATATTGGTGAGGATGTGAAGAAAAAGAAAACTCCTCCACTGCTATTTGGATTGCAAGCTTGTACAACCACTCTGGAAGTCAGTATGGCAGTTCCTCAGAAAATTGGACATAATTCTACGGTATGATACAGCAATACCCCACCCCCCCGGGCATATATCCAGAAGATGTTACAACTGGTAATAAGAACACATGCTCCACTATGCTCATAGCAGCCTTATTTATATAGCCAGAAGCTGGAAAGAACCCAGATGTCTCTCAACAGAAGAATGGATACAGAATATGTGGTACATTTACACAATGGAGTACTAATCAGCTATTTAAAACAATGGATTTATGAAATTCTTGGACAAATGGATGTATCTGGAGGATATTATCCTTAGTGAGGTAACCCAATCACAAAAGGAGTCATGAGATATGCACTCACTGATAACTGGATATTAGCCCAGAAACATAGAACACGCAAGATACAATTTCCAAAACACAAGAAATTCAAGAAAAGGGAAGACCAATGGGTGGATACTTCATTCCTCCTTAGAATAGGGAACAAAATACCCATGAAAGGAGTTACAGAGACAACGTTTGGAGCTAAGACAAAAGGATGGACTATCCAGAGACTACCCCACCTAGAGTTCCATCCCATAATCAGCCACCAAACCCAGACACTATTGCATATGCCAGAAAGATTTTGTTGAAGGGACCCTGTTATAGCTGTCTCTTATGAGGCTATGCCAATGCCTGGCAAATACAGATGTGGATGCTCACTATCATCTATAAGATGGAATACTGGGCCACCAATGGAGAAGCTATAGAATGCACCCAAGGAGCTGAAAGGGTCTGCAACCTTATAGGTAGAACAACAGTATGAACTAACCAGTACCCCCAGAGCTCGTAGCTCTAGCTGCATATGGAGCAGAAGATGGCATATTTGGCCATCACTGGGAAGAGAGGCCTCTTGGTATTACAAACTTTATATGCCCCAGTACAGGGGAATGCCAGGACCAAGAAGCAGGAGTGGGCGGGTAGGGGAGCAGGGCAGAGGGATGGTATAGGGAACTTTCTGGATAGCATTTGAAATGCATATAAAGAAAATATATAAAAAATAAATAAATAAAGGAAAGGGGAAGAAGAAGGAGACATTTTTTATTTAGAATTTTTAAAAGGATTATGGAGCTGAGAAGATGGCCTTTTTAACTTGCAGATGTCTTCACAAGTAAAAGTGCTTGCTTCGAAGGCATGATTTATAATCTGAGTTCTGTTCTTATAAATCACGGAAAAAGCCAGATGTGTTCCTTGCGGTCTGTAGTCTCAGGATTCCTCCAGCAGGATGGGAGATGTAGGCATAAGAAGTGGCTAAAAGCTTGTGTGCTAAATGGCCTGGAATATGCAGTATATGCAGTGTACTACAGCATCAGAAAGAAGAGAATGCCTGCCTCTAAGAATGTTGGAGTAGAGAGCTGAACTTAAATAAAAGTGTCCTCTGACCTCCACATTTGTGCTATAGCATTTGCATGCCTGTACTCAAACACACACAAATACATACAAACACACACTTGCACAGGGACACGCACACACACAGACACACAGAGAGAAAAATACTGTACACACACATGACCTGAATCTAAAGTAAAATTGTCCTCTGACATCCACACTTGTGCTATGGCTTTTGAATGACTCTAAACACACAAGCACACACACACATACACACAAACATACACAAAAATGCACAAATGAACACAAAAATTTAGTGAAGTTATCACTGTATATCTTTATATTTACAAAAATGTGTCTGTGTGTTGGGTGTGTATCTGTGTGTGTGTGTGTGTCAAGGGTCTGTGAGATGCACAAAGAGGAGACATGTGTAGAGCTTACACTTAACTGAATGTAGACAGGCTTCACCTTCCTTGCTCTTCATGTGAGATTCATGATCTCTTCCACATTCTTGCTTTCCCTTTCTCTACCTCCTAGTGTAACCTGAGAGAAATCTGTGGACTCACCATCCACATCAGCTCCAGACAAGAACAGGTGTCACGTGGAGTCCTGTAAGTATGTTACCAGATCACTAGTGACAAGATCACGTGGGACATGATAGATAAGTCAGTTCCTTTGTCTTCCCTTCCTTCTGACCAGAGGCACATGTTCTGTGCAGATGAGGACCTATGTGAGAAAGTACCCTGTGGTACCACACACATTAAAAATTAGCATATACTAAGTTGAATAGTGATTTTATCACCACAGAATGCAAGATATGCTGAAAATTATCCATGTGACACAACTTATACAATTATGTGCGACAGAAAGCTCATTGTCAGGTCATTCCAGTGCAGGCATTCCTTTGAGCTAGGGGTAGAATTCAGGCCAGTGACTGATATCAGCTTACTTATGGTCATATGTGCTTCTGAGTGTTGTTTGAAATTTTGTATCCAGGTAGGAAGTATAAAAATACTTGTTCTCTGGTTGATGAAAGAATAAGGCAGGGGTGTGGCCCAATCAGTAAAATGAATACCTAATGAGCAGGAGGACCTCAGTTCCTTCCCCAGGAAGAAAAGAATGGCACATGCTTGCCTGTGAATGTAGAGACCCAAATTAATGAGGCTCCCTAAGCAGCTAGCCTAACCTACCTGAAGTGTTCCAGGCCAGCGACAAACCTCGTCTAAGGCAAATGGCACCTGGGGTGCAAAAATGGAGGCACTCTTCTGCCTCTTGCCACATGCAACGTGCGTACACACACACACACACACACACACACACACACACACACACACACTTCCTAGAGTTTGTATATGTATGTATTTTCTATAAACAGTGGCAGTATTGGTTGTGTTCAGATTCATGAAGCAAATGAGTTATGTGCAAAAGTGGATTTGCTTCTGTGTGTTGAGTGTGTTGCCTGCATTTGTGTGTTCCTGCTTAGACTCATAGTAGCTTCTATTATTTCATCAAGTCTATACTTTATATTCACCTTAGGCCAGGATTGGGTTCCAATCTCGGGTGTATAGTGGATATGTCTGAGACATAAATTTTTATATGCAATCAGAATATACTCAGGTGAAAGATCTCCCAAACTGAAGAGTTAAGGAAGGTCCCATCAACTCCAGTTCCCAGCCTATGTTCTCTCCCTCCCCTCCATAGTCCATCAGGCCTGACTCACACTGATGCAGTTCTCATGAAAGCCACAAGGTGGGAGCAAAACTAAATTCTTACATTTTAGTGAATATGGCTGATGTTTTACAGAGTAGCAAATATCCCCAAGTTCATGTATCTCTGGTGTGAGTAGAAGCTTCAAGGGTGTAATAGAGAAGTTCCGTTTGTGGATCACCACAGATCTAGTACTCAACAACTCACTTCATCACTGCTCAGGGTAAAGTGAGCAATTCAAACTGTGTATACAGTGCTCCTTCATAGATAATATGGTGTCTGATTATTCAGGGGCATTTTGTAGAGAATATAGTATTGTACTTGAACTGAATTCTCTGGCACTCAGATGTGTTTCCCAAGCATTCTAAGTAAAGGATTAATTGCCAGGGGTTCTTTTCTTTCTTTCCCAGAACTTGCCTGTAGGTTGTCAGGCACCATGAAGGTTTTAGGTACAGAAAATACTCTGCAAGCCACCAATAGAGAAATGCAAACATCAGTCCAGCCACAGATGCTTGGATCGACATTGTGGCCTTGCCTGCAAAATATGCTAGGGCATCTGTGACATAGTCCTATGGGAGTCAACAACCAACATCTGAAGTGACATAAGGCCCACTCCAACAGATGGCACCTACACCTGACACTGCTTTGGTTTCCAAGTCCAGAGACCAGATAGTCCAGGGACATAGAGTAAAACTAGATACTATCTGTCATAATAGAAAGGGGGAGGGGATAAAATGAACCTTTGGGTACCCTCAGGTAAATATCTCATGATGATGGTAGAGAACATCAAGAGGAATTTTAATAACTCACTTAAAGAAATATAGAGGAACACTGCTAAAGTGTTACAAGTCCTTAAAGAAGAACAGGAACACACATCCAAACAGGTGATAGAAATGAAAAAAATCATACTAGATCTAAAAAGGGAAGTAGACACCATAAAGAAAACCCAAATTGAGGCAAAGCTGGAGATAGAAACACTAGGAAAGAAATCTGGAACCATAGATGGAAGCATCAGCAACAGAATACAAGAGATGGAAGGGAGAGTATCAGGTGCAGAAGATTCCATAGAGCACATAGGCACAACCATCAAAGAAAATACAAAACGCAAAAACATCCTAACTCAAAACATCCAGGAAATCCAGGACACAATGAGAAGACCAAACCTACAGATAATAGGAGAAGATGAGAATGAAGATTTTCAACTTAAAGGGCCAGCAAATATCTTCAACAAAATTATAGAATAAAACTTCCCAAATCTAAAGAAAGAGATGCCCATGAACATACAAGAAGCCTACAGAACTCCAAATAGACTGGACCAGAAAAGAAATTTCTACTGACACATAATAATCAGAACAACAAATGCTCTAAATAAAAATAGAATATTCAAAGCAGTAAGGGAAAAGGGTCAAGTAACATATAAAGGCAAGCCTATCAGAATTACACCAGATTTTTCACCAGAGACTATGAAAGCCAGAAGAGCTTGGACAGATGTTATACAGAAACTAAGAGAACACAAATGCCAACCCAGGATAGTCTAACCAGCCAAAATTTCAATAACCTTAGATGGAGAAACAAAAGTATTCCAGGAAAGAACCAGATTCACACATTATCTTTCCACGAATCCAGCCCTTCAAAGGAATAACAGAAAAAAACCAATACAAGGATGGAAACCACGTCCTAGAAAAAGCAAGAAGGTAATCCCTCAACAAACCTAAAATAAGACAGCCACAAGAACCGAATGCCAACTTTAACAACAAAAAATATAGGAAGCAACAATTACTTTTCCTTAATATCTCTTAATATCAATGGACTCAACTCCCCAATAAAAAGACATAGACTAATAGACTGGCTACACAAACAGGACCCAACATCTTGCTGCTTACAGGAAACCTATCTCAGGGAAAAAGATACACACTACCACAGAGTGAAAGGCTGGAAAACAATTTTCCAAGCAATGGTCTGAAGAAACAAGCTGGAGTAGCCATTCTAATATCTAATAAAATCGACTTCCAACCCATGGTATTCAAAAAAGACAAGGAGGGGCACTTCATACTCATCAAAGGTAAAATCTTCCAAGAGGAACTCTCAATTCTGAATATCTATGCTCCAAATACAAGGGCAGCCACATTTATTAAAGAACCTTTAGTAAAGCTCAAAGCACACATTGCACCTCACACAATAATAGTGGGGGACTTCAACACACCACTTTCACCAATGGACAGATCATGGAAACAGAAACTAAACAGGGACACAGTGAAACTAACAGAAGTTATGAAACAAATGGATCTAATAGATATCTACAGAACATTTTATCCTAAAACAAAAGGATATACCTTCTTCTCAGCACCTCATGGTACCTTCTCCAAAATTGACCACATAATTGGACACAAAACAAGCCTCAACAGATACAAAAATCTTGAAATCGTCCCATGCATCCTATCAGATCACCATAGACTAAGGCTGATCTTCAATAACAAAATAAATAATAGAAAGCCAACATTCATGTGGAAACTGAACAACACTCTCCTCAGTGATACCTTGGTCAAGGAAGGAATAAAGAAAGAAATTAAGGACTTTTTGGAGTTTAATGAAAATGAAGCCACTCCGGCAACCCTCCCAGCCAGAGGACAGAGGTTCGCCCTGCAGGGAGCACCATCTTGGCTCCAGAACTCCGCCAAACTTAGTCTGCACAGGTGAGAGTGAGGAGAACAGAGGCTGACAGCTTCTGGGACAGGCGGGAGCCACAGAGCGGCTGAGGCAGCACCCTTTTGGGGCCGCAGACATCCGGCACCCTCCCAGCTGAAGGACAGAGGTCCGCCCTGCAGGGAGCGCCATCTTGGCTCCGGGACTCCACTGAACTTAGTCTGAACAGGTGAGAGTGAGGAACACAGAGGCAGACAACTTCTGGGACAGGCGGGAGCCACAGAGCGGCTGAGGCAGCACCCTTTTGGGGCCGCAGACATCGGCACCCTCCCAGCTAGAAGACAGTGATTTGCCCTGCACAGGAGCCCTCTGCCTCAGGAGCAGGGAGCACATCTTGGATCCAGTACTCCACCGAACTTAGGAACTTAGTCTGCACAGGTGAGAGTGTGCACCACAGAAGCTGACAGCTTCTGTGACCTGCCAAAGCAACACAGCATCTGGGAAAGGTCCTGTTTTCCGCCTTCTTCTTTGGCCAGGAGAAGGTCCAAACACCAGATATCTGTACACCTTCCCTTTAAGAGGAAAGCTTGTCAGCAGAGAGTGCTCTAACCACTGAAATTCAGAGGAGAGAGCCTGTCTCCCAGGTCTGCTGACAGACGGTACTCAGAATCACCAGAAGAACAACCTCTGAACAGAGAAAACTATAACAACTCCAGAGATTACCAGATGGCGAGAGGTAAACGTAAGAATCTTACTAACAGAAACCAAGACCACTCACCATCATCAGAACCCAGCACTCCCACTTCACCCAGTCCAGGGCACCCCAACACACCTGAAAAGCTAGACCTGGATTTAAAAGCATATCTCATGATGATGGTAGAGGACATCAAGAAGGACTCTAATAACTCACTTAAAGAACTACAGGAGAACATGGCTAAAGAGTTACAAGTCCTTAAAGAAAAACAGGACAACACATCCAATCACAGGATGGAAATGAACAAAACCATACTAGACCTAAAGAGGGAAGTAGACACAATAAAGAAAACCCAAAATGAGGCAACACTGGAGATAGAAACCCTAGGAAAGAAATCTGGAACCATAGATGCGAGCATCAGCAACAGAATACAAGAGATGGAAGAGAGAATCTCAGGTGCAGAAGATTCCATAGAGAACATTGGCACAACAATCAAGGAAAATGGAAAATGCAAAAAGATCCTAACTCAAAACATCCAGGAAATACAGGACTCAATGAGAAGACCAAACCTACAGATAATAGGAGTGGATGAGAATGAAGATTTTCAACTCAAAGGACAAGCAAACATCTTCAACAAAATTATAGAAGAAAACTTCCCAAATCTAAAGAAAGAGATGCCCATGAACATACAAGAAGCCTACAGAACTCCAAATAGGCTGGACCAGAAAAGAAATACCGCCCGACACATAATAATCAGAACAACAAATGCACTAAATAAAGATAGAATACTAAAAGCAGTAAGAGAAAAAGGCCAAGTAACATATAAAGGCAAGCCTATCAGAATTACACCAGATTTTTCACCAGAGACTATGAAAGTCAGAAGATCCTGGACAGATGTTATACAGACACTAAAAGAACACAAATTCCAGCCCAGGCTACTATACCCAGCCAAACTCTCAATTAACATAGATGGAGAAACCAAAGTATTCCACGACAAAACCAAATTCACACATTATCTCTCCAAGAATCCAGCCCTTCAAAGGATAATAACAGAAAAAAACCAATACAAGGACAGGAACCACGCCCTAAAAACAACAAGAAGGTAATCCCTCAACGAACCTAAAAGAAGACAGCCACAAGAACAGAATGCCAACTTTAACAACAAAAATAACAGGAAACAACAATCACTTTTCCTTAATATCTCTTAATATCAATGGACTCAACTCCCCGATAAAAAGACATAGACTAACAAACTGGCTACACAAACAAGACCCAACATTTTGCTGCTTGCAGGAAACTCATCTCAGAGAAAAAGATAGACACTACCTCAGAATGAAAGGCTGGAAAACAATTTTCCAAGCAAATGGTATGAAGAAACAAGCTGGAGTAGCCATTCTAATATCTGATAAGATTGACTTCCAACCCAAAGTCATTAAAAAAGACAGGGGGGGACACTTCATACTCATCAAAGGTAAAATCCTCCAAGAGGAACTATCAATCCTGAATATCTATGCTCCAAATACAAAGGCAGCCACATTCATTAAAGAAACTTTAGTAAATCTCAAAGCACACATTGCACCTCATACTATAATAGTGGGAGACTTCAACACACCACTTTCACCAATGGACAGATCGTGGAAACAGAAACTAAACAGGGACACAGTGAAACTAATGGAACTTATGAATCAAATGGATCTGGCAGATAACTACAGAACATTTTACCCTAAAACAAAAGGATATACCTTCTTCTCAGCACCTCATGGTACCTTCTCCAAAATTGACCATGTAATTGGTCACAAAATAGGCCTCAACAGATACAAAAATATTGAAATTGTCCCATGCATCCTATCAGATCACCATAGACTAAGGCTGATCTTCAATAACAAAATAAATAATAGAAAGCCAACCTTCACGTGGAAACTGAACAACACTCTTCTCAATGATACCTTGGTCAAGGAAGGAATAAAGAAAGTAATTAAGGACTTTTTACAGTTCAATGAAAATGAAGCCACAACATACCCAAACTTATGGGACGCAATGAAAGCATTTCTAAGAGGAAAACTCATAGCTCCGAGTGCCTCCAAAAAGAAACTAGAGAGAGCACACATTAGCAGCTTGACAACACACCTAAAAGCACTAGAACAAAAGGAAGCAAACTCACCAAAGAGGAGTAGACAGCAGGAAATAATAAAACTCAGGGGCGAAATCAATCAAGTGGAAACAAGAAGAACTATTCAAAGAATCAACCAATCAAGGAGCTGGTTCTTTGAGAAAATCAACAAGATAGATAGACCCTTAGCCAGACTCACTAGAGGGCAAAGGGAAAGCATTCTAATTAACAAAATCAGAAATGAAAAAGGAGACATAACAACAGATCCTGAAGACATCCAAAACACCATCAGATCCTTCTACCAAAGGCTATACTAAACAAAACTGGAGAACCTGGATGAAATGGAGAAATTCCTAGACAGATACCAGGTACCAAAGTTGAATCAAGATCAGGTTAATGATCTAAACAGCCCTATATCCCCCAAAGAAATAGAAGCAGTCATTAATAGTCTCCCAACCAAAAAAAGCCCAGGACCAGATGGGTTTAGTGCAGAGTTCTATCAGACCTTCGAAGAAGATCTAATCCCAGTTCTTCACAAACTATTCCACAAAATAGAAACAGAAGGTACTCTACCCAACTCATTCTATGAAGCCACAATTACTCTGATACCTAAACCACAAAAAGACCCAACAAAGATAGAAAACTTCAGACCAATATCCCTTATGAATATTGATGCAAAAATCCTCAATAAAGTTCTTGCTAACCGAATCCAAGAACACATCAAAACAATCATCCATCCTGACCAAGTAGGTTTCATCCCAGGGATGCAGGGATGGTTCAATATACGGAAATCCATCAATGTAATCCAGTATATAAACAAACTCAAAGACAAAAACCACATGGTCATCTCCTTAGATGCGGAAAAAGCATTTGACAAGATCCAACACCCATTCATGATAAAAGTCTTGGAAAGATCAGGAATTCAAGGCCCATACCTAAACATGATAAAAGCAATCTACAGCAAACCAGTAGCCAACATCAAAGTAAATGGTGAGAAGCTTGAAGCAATCCCTCTAAAATCAGGGACTAGACAAGGCTGTCCACTTTCTCCCTACCTATTCAACATTGTACTTGAAGTCCTAGCCAGAGCAATTCGACAACCAAAGTAGATCAAAGGGATACAAATTGGAAAAGACGAAGTCAAAATATCACTTTTTGCAGATGATATGATATTATATATAAGTGACCCTAAAAATTCCAACAGAGAACTCCTAAACCTAATAAACAGCTTCGGTGAAGTAGCTGGATATAAAATTAACTCAAACAAATCAATGGCTTTTCTCTACACAAAGAATAAACAGGCTGAGAAAGAAATTAGGGAAACAACACCCTTCTCAATAGTCAAAAATAATATAAAATATCTTGGCGTGACTCTAACTAAGGAAGTGAAAGATCTGTATAATAAAAACTTCAAGTCTCTGAAGAAAGAAATTCTGCAAGATCTCAGAAGGTGGAAAGATCTCCCATGCTCATGGATTTGCAGGATCAACATTTTAAAAATGGCTATCTTGCCAAAAGCAATCTACAGATTCAATGCAATCCCCATCAAAATTAAAACTCAATTCTTCAACGAATTAGAAAGTGCAATCTGCAAATTCATCTGGAATAACAAAAAAACTAGGATAGCAAAAAATCTTCTCAAGGATAAAAGAACCTCTGGTGGAATCACCATGCCTGACCTAAAGCTTTACTACAGAGCAATTGTGATAAAAACTGCGTGGTACTGGTATAGTGACAGACAAATAGACCAATGGAATAGAATTGAAGACCCAGATATGAACCCACACACCTATGGTCACTTGATCTTCGACAAGGGAGCTAAAACCATCCAGTGGAAGAAAGACAGCATTTTCAACAAATGGTGCTGGCACAACTGGTTGTTATCATGTAGAAGAATGCGAATCGATCCATTCCTATCTCCTTGTACTAAGGTGAAGTCTAAGTGGATCAAGGAACTTCACATAAAACCAGAGACACTGAAACTTATAGAGGAGAAAGTGGGGAAAAGCCTTGAAGATATGGGCACAGGGGAAAAATTCTTGAATAGAACAGCAATGGCTTGTGCTGTAAGATTGAGAATTGACAAGTGGGACCTAATGAAACTGCAAAGCTTCTGCAAGGCAAAAGACACCATCAATAAGACAAAAAAAACCACCAACAGATTGGGAAAAGATCTTTACCTATCCTAAATCAGATAAGGGACTAATATCCAATATATATAAAGAACTCAAGAAGGTGGACTCCAGAAAGTCAAATAACCCCATTAAAAAATGGGACTCAGAACTGAACAAAGAATTCTCACCTGAGGAATACCGAATGTCAGAGAAGCACCTGAAAAAATGTTCAACATCCTTAATCATCAGGGAAATGCAAATCAAAACAACCCTGAGATTCCACCTCACACCAGTCAGAATGTCTAAGATCAAAAATTCAGGTGACAGCAGATGCTGGCGAGGATGTGGAGAAAGAGGAACACTCCTCCATTGTTGGTGGGATTGCAAGCTTGTACAACCACTCTGGAAATCAGTCTGGCGGTTCCTCAGAAAATTGGACATAGTACTACCGGAGAATCCAGCAATACCTCTCCTGGGCATATATCCAGAATATGTCCCAACCAGTAAGAAGGACACATGCTCCACTATGTTCATAGCAGCCCTATTTATAATAGCCAGAAGCTGGAAAGAGCCCAGATGTCCCTCAACAGAGGAATGGATACAGAAATTATGGTACATTTACACAATGGAGTACTACTCAGCTATTAAAAGGAATGAATTTATGAAATCCTAGCCAAGTGGATGGATCTGGAGGGCATCATCTTGAGTGAGGTAACACAATCACAAAGGAACTCACACAATATGTATTCACTGATAAGTGGATATTAGCCCAAAACTTAGGATACCCAAGATATAAGATACAATTTGCTAAACGCATGAAACTCAAGAAGAATGAAGACCAAAATGTGGACAATATGCCCCTTCTTAGAATTGGGAACAAAACACCCATGGAAGGAGTTATAGAGACAATGTTTTGAGCTGTGATGAAAGGATGGACCATCTAGAGACTGCTGTATCCAGGGATCCATCCCATAATCAGCTTCCAAACGCTGACATCATTGCATACACTAGCAAGATTTTGCTGAAAGGACCCAAATATAGCTGTCTCTTGTGAGAATGTGCTGGGGCCTAGCAAACACAGAAGTGGATGCTCACAGTCAGCTATTGGATGGATCACAGGGCCCCCAATGGAGGAGCCAGAGAAAGTACCCAAGGAGCTAAAGGGATCTGCAACCCTATAGGTAGAACAACATTATGAACTAACCAGTACCCCGGAGCTCTTGACTATAGCTGCATATGCAAAGATGACCTAGTTGGCCATCAGTGGAAACAGAGGCCCATTGGACTTGCAAACTTTATATGCGCCAGTACAGGAGAATGCCAGGGCCAAGAAGTGGGAGTGGGTGGGTAGGGGAGTGGGGGGAGGGTATGGGTGACTTTTGTTATAGCATTGGAAATGTAAATGAGGAAAATACCTAATAAAATGTATTTAAAAAAAACTTGCTTGAGGCATGACCAGGCTGGACTCACCAGACTATGCAGGTCTCCATGGAAATATCGTCAAAGTTATAGAGGAACATTGTTGTCATGGTCATAGATGAGCCCTTTTATTATCCTCACGATCCTATGGAGGTATCCACGGAAATGTGTTCTAGGTTATGACACTCTAAGTCGCACGAGACCCGGAAGAAAAGAAAAAAGCTCTGGAGATGCCGGGAATTGAACCCGGGACCCCATACATGCAAAGCATGTGCTCTACCACTGAGCTACATCCCCAGCTCGAGCAGTGGTCTGATTACAGCCTATATCAAGATACAATGAATGTAATAGCATTTACAGAGCCTGAAAGGATTCGCAACACATCTTTGAGTATGATTTATCACTTCTAGTTTAGTATTTTGATGCGATGTTTAGATTATTTGCTCTATGAGAAAAAAAATCTATTTTCAATGGAGATTAAGTGATATCAATAACAAGAAATGTTGTGCTCTGGAAAACATCACAGCCTTACTATACATTGAGGGTATTATGTCCAATTTATTATAATGTGATTCTACAGGGTTAGGAAGGTCATACCAAGGTGGGGCAGAGGTTGGGAAGATGGCATTGCAAGGTTGGTACAGTGAGGCTGGGACCGCCTTTAGCACTGTGAGCCTCCCTTCAGGGCTGCCTACCAGGAGCTCTCTGAGTCCCAGCCCCCACGACAGCTGGAATGAAGTATAAAATTATTTCTTCAGCAAAAATTTACATTTATAAAGGTACCAAGGAAGAATAACCCTTGAGATCAGTCAGTGTCATGGGGACAAGCATACAGAAGTGCCGTGATCCGGTCCCTGAAGGAACCAGTCTTTTGTCCTCCCCCTAGCTCATAAGAACTCCTGTGAAGCCTTTTCTTTCACTACTGCATTCACAGTCTTTTCATTTGGCAGATGAGTCACTGACATCCAGGGTGCGGAGTTATGCTGATGGCATTAAAGCTATCTGTTTGGATAGCACAGGGCCACAAAAGGAAGGACATCTCAGAGAGGAGATTGCTGTGACAGGCGTCATAGCTTCAAACATCCTCTTATTCTGCGTTTGGAGACTGGGGTCCCTGCATTGGTACCTTTATAAATGTAAATTTTTGCTGAAGAAATAATTTTATCCTGCATTCGAGCAGCCGTGGGGTCTGGGACTCAGAGAGCTCCTCCTGGTAGGCAGCCCTGAAGGGAGGCACACGGGGCTAAAGGCAGCCCCAGCCTCACTGTACCAACCTTGCAATGCCATCTACCCAACCTCTAACGCCACCTTGGTATGACCTTTCTAACCCTGCAGAAACACATTATGATTAATTTGACATGATACCCTCAATTCATAGTAGGTCTGTCATGTTTTTCAGAGCACCAAATTTCTTCTTATTAATATCATTTTCTTTCCAACGAAGATAGATTGTTTTCTCATAGAGTAAATAACATAAGATCCAATAAAAATACCAAACTAGAGGCCGTAAATCATACAGAAAGATGTGCTATAGGTCCTTTGAGGCTCTATAGAGGTTGCTTCACTCATTGTATCTTCATATAGGCTGTAATCAGACCACGACCAGGCCTGGGGATGTAGCTCAGAGGTAGAGCACATGCTTCGCATGTATGGGGTCCTGGGTTCAATTCCCGGCATCTCCACAGCTTTCCTTTTCTTCCAGTTCTCTTGCGACATAGAGCGTCATAACCTAGAACACATTTCCATGGATACCTCCATAGGATCGTGAGGATAATAAAAGGGCTCATTTATGACCGTGACAACAATGTTCTTCTATAACTTTGACGATATTTCCATGGAGACCTGCATAGTCTGGTGAGTCCACCCTGGTCATGCCTCATGCAAGTTTTTTTTGTGTTTTTTGTTTTCTTTTTGTTTTTTTAAAGCTATGGTAGTTTTTATTTTTTTTAATGATTTCACCTTCTCTAATTCACCAGTTTTGGTTTATATTTGGTGTCTTGTCTGTGAAATCTTCACCTGGAGTCCAGTGACAGAGATTTTCCTTTGTACATTCTGTTAGAAATTCTCTAAGCATACACAAAGATCGGTATATGATTCATAGATTTTAACTTATGTTTGTTTTTAAATATTTATTAGTTTATTTTATGTGAGTGCTCTTTCTTCATGTACACCACTATTCCAGAAGAGTGATCCAGATCCCCTTATAGAAGGGGTGAACCACCAGGTGGTTGCTGGGAATTGAACTCAGGACCTCTGAGAAGAGCATGCAGTACTCTTAACCACTGAGCCATCCTCCAACCCCCAATATAGATTTGTAGGTATGCATATATGCTTACCTTAGTCCTATTTTCTGACACATAATCCTTACTGCACAAGTTTGATTCCAGCATGGGATGCACAGAGAAATATTGCATACAAGTTAGGAGGTGTTTGTACATGTGTGAGTGTCAGTATGACTGTTGATTTCTGTCTTTCCTGACTTGTCAACCTTGATTCCAATACCATTCTGGCTCAGACATCTTAGGTCTTTATGGAGGTCTCTCTTTACGCAATCTTCTTCTGTGATGTTGCCCTGTTTCTTGCTTTACTTTCTCTATCCATTTATCTATGAAGATTGTAATTAGACACCCAAGTAAAATAAACATTATAGCACTTATTCATGTTACATGGAATATGTAGAACAACTTTGAAACAACTATAATTATAGAACAGCTATAGATATCATAGCAATAATGAACACTCAGACCCATGAACAGATACATTCTGCATTTATGTATGTAGTAACTCAGCAATGTTCTGAGCCTTTCTAATGTATAGGCAATATAGGTATATGCACCCAGATTGCTCACAAATAGTGGACACCTTTTCATTCATGTATTCTTGGTATTATTTTTAAACTACAAGTACTATGTGTGGCCTTCTCTGTGATGCGAATATTCAATTTTCTGTGAACTGTCAGAAACCAAATGTCAATGACGCGCATGAATGATCTGCATGGATTACTTGATGATGGAGACTACTTGATGTTCATTGCAGTTGCCCCTACTTCCTTAAGAGCATGTACAGGCTACTGAGTCTACTGAAGGAAATGAGGGACATGTCCCAGAGATGAGTCCACAGGCTATTTCTCTAGACTCACCCTAAAAGAACATTATTGAGTAGCTTTCAGCATCTTGTGTATAACAGTCATTGGTGAACTTGTTACAGGATGTGTTTTGACTTCTTGGCCCCTCACCAACACCTTATTGGATACCAGGGAACTAGAGTAGAGAGAGGGAGAGCCATTGTGTGTGGGGGGACAGGGATTCCTAGAAAGAAGCTGGGTCTGCAAAGACTGATCGCCTGATTGGAACTTCAGTGGTGTGGATATAATGGAATGTTGCAGTCCTAACTACAGTTTATGTGTGCTTTTTTAGCTCAGAAGAACCCCTTCCCTGGCCCCTCTATGTTGGAATCACCTAGAATCTTGTCACTGTCAGATAAAGTCGGACCTGTCCTACTGGCACAAATTTTTCTTTTAAGTTCACATTATATTATCATAACAAAACCATTGTTTTCTACCAAACAAAAGACTGTAAGTGTTATCAGATAGCACCTAATGCCAACAGCATAGTTTTGGCCTGTTTAATAGTTGAATTAATGTATACAAGAAGTGATTGATTGGTAGCTAATTTGTTCTGTGACTATAAACACTTCATCACCCATATTGTACCATGGAATTTGTAGTAACCTACATCTGTCTCACTCATGTTTTCTCCCTAATATTTGACTACAGAATAAAATTTTCCTTTGAGCTGAGAGCTGTGTATTGCATCAGCATTTGTAGGTGTGTGGTTGTCCACATCCTGGTGTGTGAGTGGATGTCTCTGAGGATTCCAGGAACATTCTCTATGTGGGACATTAAGGGTTAAATAGTGACCTAATGGAATCACAGTCAGATGCAAGCTTATATGAGGACCACATGTGGCATAGTGTTCTCTTCCCTCTGCATTACTTAGCCAATGTCATTACCTTGATTCCTAACTGATGCCTGTGGTGTTTCGAAGAGACTAAAAATATAGGCATGAAAGTTAGTTAAAGCACTAATTGCTTTGATGATAGCTATGAAGTGTTATAATTTTATTACTGTGTCTTAAATGGTGATCTGGCCTTTGGTGCCTTGCTTGTTTATTCTCCATAATGATTTAGAGCACGATGATTCAGAGCACCCATTTCCCCACATCACACAGTTATCCCCTCATATTGTCATTCTATGGCTTGATGCTGACCTTGTCCTAGTATTTAGCAATGAAATTCATTCCATCTTCATCAGATGCCTCTGGAGAATTTCCTGGTTCTGAAAGTTGCATTCTGAGCCTGTGTATAGGACACAGACAGGGAGGGTACCAGGAAAGGAAAAGGTCTCATTTCCACTGTGTTTCATTCCCTGGCATTGCTGTATATGTTCAGGGTTGTGTGATGAGCTAGGAAGAGAAAGGCATCCTGTATAACTTCCACTGAAGAATTCTGCTCCGACAGGACACCATCATTCCCTCTGGGATTTAGATGCTTTCTCATCCTGGTTTCCTCTATTTCATGTGTTTATTTCCCTGTGTACTACCATCCAGTGTGACAGAGAAAGGTTTGACCTCTGCATCCCAGAAGCAGGAGCTCATTGAGAAGAATGCAGCATCCTATAGAGTCTCCCAGTCAGATAGAGTGAAAAGAAATGTGGATGCAGGTTAGTTCTCTTCCACCATAGTTATCTACTCAATAGGTTAACCATATCCCTCCTCATGTTCATCTGCAGACTTTTGAGGTTCAGTGTGAATTCCATGTGTAAAAACACCCTGCCATCTCAAACAGATGGAGGGGCCAAGGCACTCGGGAGCAATTCTATTAAGTCGGGATTCCCAGAACTTACAGGTGTTAGATTAGTATTCTTCACATGTGGAGCTTGTGTGCTGCATTCCCAGGTCTTTCTGGTGTCATTGTCATTATTGTTCCTTCACAATCCTCCCATGGAGAGGTGAGTTTGAGCTGCACAGGCTCATGCCCCAGGAAGGTAGCACTTCCACCCACTCACTCAGGGAAACATTGAAAATGCTGAAGCAATACACACACACACACACACACACATTTCCTAGAGTGTACATATATATATATATATATATATATATATATATATATATATATATATATATATATATATTCTATAAACAGTGGCAGTATTGATTGTGTTCAGATTCTGTGCACAAGTGGATTTGCTTCTGTGTGTTCAGTGTGTTGCCGGCATGTGTGTGTTCCTGCTTAGACTCACAGTAGCTTCTATAATTTCATCAAGTCGATACTTTATCTTTACCTTAGACCAGGATTGGGTTCCAATATTTGGACACATGATATGTCTGAGACATGAATTTTAATATGCAATCAGAATATACTCAGGTGAAAGATCTCCTAAACTGAAGAGTTAAGGAAGGTCCCATCATGTCCAGTTCCCAGCCTACGTTCTCTCCCTCCCCTCCATAGTCCATCAGGCCTGACTCACACTGATGCAGTTCTCATGAAAGTCACGAGGTGGGAGCAAAACTAAATTCTTGCATTTTAGTGAATAGGGCTGATGTTTTACAGAGTAGCACATATCCCCAAGTTCATGTATCTCTGGTGTGCTTGGAAGCTTCAAGGGTGTACTAGAGAAGTTCCGTTTGTGGATCACCACAGACCTAGTACTCAACAACTCACTTCATCGCTGCCCAGGGTAAAGTGAGCAATTCAAACTGTGTAAACGGTGCCCATCATAGAGAATATGGTGTCTGATTATTCAGGGGCATCTTGTAGAGAATATACTTGGACTGAATTCTCTGGCACTCAGATGCGTTTCCCAAACATTCTAAGTAAAGGATTAAATGCCAGGGGTTCTTTTCTCTCTTTCCCACAACTTGCCTCTAGGTTGTCAGGCAGGTTGAAGGTTTTAGGTACAGAAAAGCACTCTTCAAGCCACCAATAGAGAAATGCAAACATCAGTCCAGCCAGAGAGGCTTGGATCTACATTGTGGTAGATCCTGCCTGCAAAATATGCTAGGGCATCTGTGGCATAGTCCTGTGGAGCAACAACCAACATCTGAAGTGACATAAGTCCCACTCCAACAGATGGGACCTACACCTGACACTGCTTTGGTGACCAAGACCAGAGACTAGATAGACCAGGGACCTAGAGTAAAATTAGCTAAAATTAGTAAAATTATTGGTCATAACAGAAAGGGGAGGGGATAAAATGAATCTTGGTTACCCTCAGGTAAAGTACTTTTCATTTCTGCACACCTAATTGTGACATTCATTCTGCTGCATTTATTCAGACCTGGCTTGTACATTGACAAACTATGTAGACAACCCTGGGTTATAAGACATAACCCAGCAAAATATGGGTGACAACAATTTGGTAATAGTCTCTTCTGGCCAATATTGAAGCCACTTGTTTGTGTTTGGATTATATTGTCTGTTTAGAACATGATCTCCTGTTTACATTGCATGTGCTAAGCCTGTTTATATTTGCCTTCTCATGTCATTTCTGGTGGCATAAAGACCGTATTGTGATGGGGCTGCTGTAAGTCTCCTGTTCATTGCTTCTGGGGTCTTGTGCTGAATGAGATTTTTAGCTCAGGTCTGATCCTGTGTCTCTCAGGGTTAATGTTTTCTGCTCTGGACGATATGGAGCTGAATGTCTATACAGTCAGTTAGCTTCTCTCCTGTGGAGTCACTGCTGGTCTAATTAGGTATGTGTCTTAGTTAGGGTTTTACTGCTGTGAACAGACACCATGGCCAAGGCAACTTTTATAAGGACAACATTTACTTGGGGGTGGTTTACATGTTCAGAGGTTCAGTCCATTGCATTCAAGGTGTGAGCATGGCAGTGTCCAGGCAGGCATGGTGCAGGAGGAGCTGTGAGTTCTACCTCTTCATCTGAAGGTGCTGGTGGAAGACTGACTTCCAGGCAGCTAGGGTGAAGGATTTAATCCCGTGACACACCTACCTCAACAAGGCCACATCTCCTAACAGTGCCACTCCCTGGCCCACTCATATACACACTCTCACAGTAGGTAAGTCGTAGCTAGCTGCCAATGAAAAGGACTTCAGTTGAGATAAATGCAGAAGAAGCAGATTGGGAATGCTCCATTCCATGGTCTTCACAGGCACCTAAGAGGACAAGGATGTGAGAAGGAATAGAAGTGTTACCTAAGAAGATGTGCATTCCCTCAAGTAGCTTTAATGTGACTGCATGTGCTGTCTGTGGATAGATAGGTTACACACATTATTAATACACTACCATATTACCTAGCTTTCCTTACTAAAGCTTACCCTCATTCTGAAGTTGTACATTTCTCTAGGAGGAAAGAGGCAAATTAAAAAGTCAGGTACCAGTGAGGCCAAGCAAGAGATGACAGCATCTCCTAAACCATATATCTAGATTACCTTTCTTGCTGAGTCTAGAAACACAGCTGGTTAAACCCAAGTAGCCTACAGAGATAATGATGTATGATTTCCTAAAGACATTTCAAGTCATAAACAACTGACGTGCTTATTGGGAGCAGACTTCTTAATATAGTAAGCCTTAGGATTACCATATTAGCACCTCCCTTCTCCTAAATCTGCAAACCACACATTGCAAAATTCCCTAACAAGTTCATTCACAGATGGGCTATCTTTAAGAGTTAAAAAAAGCTATCTCATGCAGTTTTACTTTAGTTTTAAATGCCACGTACATTTTATTCTTTGCTTTACACCTTACAGTATGATATGCGTTGAGACATATAACTTCACACTCCACAGGCTCACAAATATGAGCATCTTAATGACACCTAAGGGCACTCCCTCTTTAAAAGCAATGCCCATGAAATTCTTGTGCTAACTTCTTTTTTTTTAATTTTTAATATTTTTATTACATATTTTCCTCAATTACATTTCCAATGCTATCCCAAAAGTCCCCCATCACCCCCCCACTTCCCTACCCACCCATTCCCATTCTTTTGGCCCTGGCATTCCCCTATATTGGGGCATATAAAGTTTGCAAGTCCAATGGGCCTCTCTTTCCAGTGATGGCCGACTAGGCCATCTTTCGATACATATGCAGCTAGAGACAAGAGCTCCGGGGTACTGGTTAGTTCATCATGTTGTTCCAACTATAGGGTTGCAGATCCCTTTAGCTCCTTGGGTACTTTCTCTAGCTTCTCCATTGGGAGCCCTGTGATACATCCAATAGCTGACTGTGAGCATCCACTCCTGTGTTTGCTAGGCCCCTGCATAGTCTCACAAGAGACAGCTATATTTGGGTCCTTTCAGCAAAATCTTGCTAGTGTATGCAATGGTGTCCGCGTTTAGAAGCTGATTATGGGATGGATCCCTGGATATGGCAGTCTCTAGATGGTCCATCCTTTCATCACAGCTCGAAACGTTGCCTCTGTAACTCCTTCCATGGGTGTTTTGTTCCCAATTCTAAGAAGGGGCACAGTGTCCACATTTTGGTCTTCATTCTTCTTGAGTTTCATGCGTTTAGCAAATTGTATCTTATATCTTGGGTATCCTAAGTTTTGGGCTAATATCCACTTATCAGTGAATACATATTGTGTGAGTTCCTTTGTGATTGTGTTACCTCACTCAAGATGATGCCCTCCAGGTCCATCCATTTGGCTAGGAATTTCATCAATTCATTCTTTTTAATAGCTGAGTAGTACTCCATTGTGTAAATGTACCATAATTTCTGTATCCATTCCTCTGTTGAGGGACATCTGGGTTCTTTCCAGCTTCTGGCTATTATAAATAGGGCTGCTATGAACATAGTGGAGCATGTGTCCTTCTTACCGGTTGGGACATCTTCTGGATATATGCCCAGGAGAGGTATTGCTGGATCCTCAGGTAGTACTATGTCCAATTTTCTGAGGAACCGCCAGACTGATTTCCAGAGTGGTTGTACGAGCTTGCAATCCCACCAACAATGGAGGAGTGTTCCTCTTTCTCCACATCCTCGCCAGCATCTGCTGTCACCTGAATTTTTGTTCTTAGACATTCTGACTGGTGTGAGGTGGAATCTCAGGGTTGTTTTGATTTGCATTTCCCTGATGATTAAGGATGTTGAACATTTTTTCAGGTGCTTCTCTGCCATTCGGTATTCTTCAAGTGAGAATTCTTTGTTCAGTTCTGAGCCCCATTTTTTAATGGGGTTATTTGACTTTCTGGAGTCCACCTTCTTGAGTTCTTTATATATATTGGATATTAGTCCCTTATCTGATTTAGGATAGGTAAAGATCCTTTCCCAATCTGTTGGTGGGTTTTTTTTTTTTTTGTCTTATTGATGGTGTCTTTTGCCTTGCAGAAGCTTTGCAGTTTCATGAGGTCCCACTTGTCAATTCTCGATCTTACAGCACAAGCCATTGCTGTTCTATTCAAGAATTTTTTGTGCTAACTTCTATACTGTCCTTTGCCTCTGTGACTATCTGTCCTAGTACTTCATAGAGTTCATAATGTTGCTTCACTGTGGCTGAGGCTCTTTCAGAAATTATTTTCTAAGATGGAATCAGTGACCTAGATTTATATGAGAGAAATTCCCTGCAGAGAAGGGAACAGAACTCCTGCTTGGGCTGACTTCCTACTGCTGCAGACTAGAAGGGCTGTAGATATTTGATTAGCATTGATGAATAAGCTCTCTCTCTCTCTCTCTCTCTCTCTCTCTCTCTCTCTCTCTCTCTCTCTCCCAATCTCTCTCTCTCTTTTTCTCAATCTCTCTCTCTTTCCCCCCCCCCCCTCTCTCTCGTTCTCTCTGAAGAAGTGGCAGGAAGCGCTACTCACCTGGAGCAATAAGAGGTGTAACACAAATTCATCTCCACATGTAAGTATTGGGAAGGAACAGTATTGACAATGACACCAGAAAGACCTGGGAATGAAGCACACATGCACCACATGTGAGGACCACTAATCTAACACCTGTAAGTTCTGGAAATCCCGATATAATAGAATTGCTCCCGAATGCCTTGGCCCATCCATCTGTTTGAGATGGCAGGGTGTTTTTACACATGGAATCACAGTGAACCTCAAAAGTCTGCAGATGAAAATGAGGGATATGGTTAACCTATTGAGTAGATAACTATGGTGGAAGAGAACTAACCTGCATCCATATTTCTTTTCACTCTATCTGGCTGGGAGACTCTATAGGATGCTGCATTCTTCTCAATGAGCTCCTGATTCTGGGATGCAGAGACCAGCCCTTTCTCTGTCACACTGGATGGTAGTACACAGGGAAATAAACACTTGAAATAGAGGAAACCAGGATGAGAAAGCATCTAAAACCCAGAGGAGGGAATGATGGTGTCCTGTTGGAGCAGACTACATCAGTGGAAGGTATACAGGATGCCTTTCTTTTCCTAGCTCATCACACAACCCTGAACATACACATCAATGCCAGGGAATGAAACACAGTGGAAATGTGACCTTGTCCATTTACCATAAACTTTCCGGGTACCAGAAAATTCATAGCACTAAGTGTTTTCATAAAGAAATTGGCCAGATTCCATACAATCAATTTAACACCACACCAGAAAACTCTAGAACAGCAAGAAGCAAACACCAGAGAGGAGCACATGGCAAGAAATTGTCAAACTAGGGGCTGAAATCAACCAGTTAGAAACATCGAGAAAGATATATAGAAACAACAAAACCAAGACCTGGTTCATTGAGAAAATCCACAAGATTGAAAGACGCTTAGGCAAACTAACCAGAGGACAGAGAGGCAGTATCCAAATGAATAAAATCAGAAATGAAATGGGAGACATAACAACAGAAACCCAGGAAGTTCAAAACATCATCATAATCTATTACAAAAGCCTATATTCTTCAAAAGTGGAAAATGTGGATGAAGTGGATGGGTTTCTAGACAGATACCACACAACAAACTTAAATCAAGATGAGATGAAATATCTAAACAGTCCCATAAATCCTGAGCAAATAATCATTAAAACCCTCCCACCAGAAAAATTCCTTGGCCAGATGGATTTACAGAAGAATTCTACCAGACCTTCAAAGAGCTAATACCAATACTCCTCAACCTATTCCCGGTTGTAGAAACTGAAGGAATACTACTTAATTCATTCTATGAAGTCACAATTAGTCTGATGCCTAAACCACACAAAGACCCAACAGAGAAAAAGATCTTATAAATACCAATGCTAAATTACTCAGTAAAATTCCCACAAACTGAATCTAAGAACACATCAAAACAATCATTCAACATGATATAGTTTTCTTCATCCCAGGGATGGAGGGACAGTGCAAGAAACGAAAATCCATCAATAATACACTAAATATACTTGACTTTTCAAGGGAAAATACAACATGATCATCTCATTAGATGCTCAAAAAGTCTTTAACAAAATACAATGCACCTGTATGTTAAAAGTCCTGGAGAGATCAGGAATTCATGACACCTACATAAACATACTTAAAGCAATATAGATCAAACCAACAGCCAGCATCAAACTAAACGAAGAGAAGCCAGAAGCAAGCCCACTAAAATCTGGGACATGAAAAAGTTCCTCACTCTCTCCCTATTTATTCAATATGGTACTCAAAGTTCTAGCTAGAGTAATCAGACAACAAAAGGAGATCAAGGGGATACAAATTAGAAAGGAAAATGTCTAAGTTTCACTCTTTGCAGATGATATGATAGTACATGTAAGAGACCCCAAAGTTCCACCAGAGAACTACTGCCATTGATAAACAATATCAGCAAAGAGGCTGGATATAAAATTATGTCAAATCAGTATCCTTCCTTTGTACAAATGACAAACTGCCTAGGAAAGAAATTAGGGAAACAACACTCTTCCATATAGCCATAAATAGTATAAAATATCTTGTTGTAATCCTATGCAAGTAAGTAAAAGATGTGTATGACAGAAATTGAAATGCTTGAGAAGTCCAAGAAGACCTCAGAAGATGGAAATATCTTCCAAGCTCATGGATTGGCAAGATTAACATAGTAAAAATGGCCATCTTACCAAAAGCAACCTACAGATTCAATGCAATCCCCATCAAAATTCTAACACACAATTCTTCAAAGACAATGGAAAATCAATTCTCAACTTCATATGGAAAAAAAAAAAACAAAAACAACCCAGGACAACCAAACCAATTCTCAACAATAAAAGAACTTCTGGGGCAATCAGCATCCCTGACCTCAAGTTCTACTACAAAGTACTAGTGATAAAGAACACATGGTATTGGTACAAAGACACACAGGTCAATCAATGGAATAGAGCAGAAGACCCAGATGCAAACCTATACAACTATGGACACTTGAAATTTGACTAAGAAAAAAACCCATAAAGTTGAAAAAATGCATCTTCAATATATGGTGCTGCTCTAACTTTCCCTTTGTAGGTAGCAGAATGAAAATAGATCCATATGCATCACCTTGCACAAAGTTCAAGTCCAAGTGGATCAAGAACCTCAATATAAAACCAGCTACACTGAATCTAATAGAAGAGAAAGTGATAAAGCACCTGAAACTCCTTGGCAATGGAAGAAATTTCCTAAACAGAACACCCGTGGTCCTGGATCTAAGATCAACAATTGGAAAAAAAAAAACTTCACTAAACCTACATAAGGCTAATATTTTATATATATATATATATATATATATATATATATCAAAAAATTAACCTCCAAATAAACGAAAATAACCTTAAATCACCAACCTACAGATTGGGAAAAATCTTCACTAACCCTACATCCTACAGAAGGCTAATATGCAATATATATAAAAAGAACTCAAGAGTTTAACCTCCATAAAAACAAAATAACCCAATTAAAAAATGGATCACAGAACTAAACAGAGAATTCACAACAGAGGAATCTCCAATGGCCAAGAAGCACTTAAACAAAGTTCACTGTCACTGTCCTTAGTCATTGTAGAAATGCAAATCAAAACAACCCTTGGTGTAAGAGATTCCACCTTACACCAATCAGAATTGCTAAAATTACAAACAAGGTTGATACAGTTAGGCAGCCAGCCTCACTGTACCAACCTTGCAATTCCATCTAACCAATCTCTGTCCCACCTTGGTATGACATTCGTAACCCTGCAGTAACACATTCTAATAAATTTGACATAATACCATCAATTCATAGTTATTTTACCATGTTTTTCAGAGCACAAAATTTCTTGTTTTTAATATCATTTTCTTTCCATTGAAAATAGATACTTTTGTCATAGAATAAATAATGTAAACATGCCATCAATATACTAAAGTAGAAGCCATAAATCATACAGAAATACGTGATGAAGATCCTTTCAGGCTCTAGAAATGCTGCTTCACTCATAGTATCTTGATATAGGTCATAATCGAGTTGTTGGTAAGTCTGGAGGTGTAGCTCAATGGTAGAGCACCTAGTTAGCATGCATGGGGTTCCAGGTTCGATTCCCTGCGCCGCCAGATCTTTTCTTCTCCCCTTTCAGGTCTCTTGTGTCCTAGTGTGTCATAACCCAGAACACATTTCCATGCAGACCTCAAAAGACATATCAGAATGATACAAGAGCTCAACTATGAGCATGACAACAATGTTTCTCTAGAACCTTGACGATATTTCCATGGAGACCTCCAGAGTCTGGAGAGTCCAGCCTGTTCATGTCTCTAAGAATGTTTTGTTCACAGCTTGAGCAAATAGCTGCTTCGTGGGTGGTGGCAGTTTCTCTTATGAGCATGCTTTCTGAGGTGAACATAACAAGAGTGAGAGACTTCTGCTTAGAGAGAAAGGAAGGGGAGGGCTGGGCAGAGCATTCCTAGTTTCTGATTAGAGAGAGGGGAGGAGCACTGTGGTTGTCATGGGAACCTGAGGCCTTTGTGGACACTCTTTTCAATGGCTAACTAAAGGATGTAGTGCAAGCTGCATTCTCTGTAGCCAAGCTTTTGGATTCCCAGAGGTGATCACTTTAATCTCCCTGAGGATGGGAACAAGGAAGCAGGGATCCCAGACCCAGGTAGGCTCCCTCCCACTTAGGGATTTGTGGCCAGTGTGTTGCTAGCAGCAGGAGAGGGACTTGTGACCATTCTTCCTCCTCAGAGGGAGCTGCTCTGTACTGGGGTGCATAGGAGCCATTGCATGGGGGGGACAAGAGGATGGGGAGATAGGACAGAATATAGTGTGCACGCTCTGATCCCTGTATTCCCTGCGTGAAACAGGCATGCCTGGTGGGAATTAAGTGGAAAATTCTAAACAATAGTCTAGGATTGTCCTGTATAGATGGCTCAGATGACTGACTGTTTACATATGGAGTCTCTCTCTCTCTCAGTCTCTGTCTCTGTCTCTGTCTCTGTCTCTCTCTCTCTCTCTGTCTCTCTTGCTCTCTCATTCTTGCTTTCTTGCTCTTGCTCTCTTGCTTGCTCCCTCCCTCCCTCCCTCCCTCCCTCCCTCCCTCCCTCCCTCCCTCCCTCCCTCCCTTCCTCCCTCCCTCTCTCCATTGCTCCCTCTCTTCTTCTCTCTTTGTTTCTCCTTCCTCCTGGTCATCATTGTCTCCCTCCTCCTCCTTATATTTTTTAGTCTTCGTTTTGTAGGTTGAGGTTTGGATTTGTTTTGAGACAGGGTTTTCCTGTGTCCTAGTTGTCTTAGAAGTAAAAGTTTTATGATGAGATTACAATTATGGTACACGGTGTACTTTGGAATAATTTGAAATTTTAAGTTGCCAACTTTTGTGGTACTCACTCTACCACATGTCCCCGATTCTCCACAGAAGCCTCCACCATGCTGCTGTCTGCACACCTACTGTCTTAATGTTGCTAATAAATCTCTTATAAAGTGAACAATCTTACTAAATATCCCAGTGCACAACGGCACACCTGAAACCTTTTACATTTTTCAATTTCTGTTTTCTAATTGACTTTTGGAAGCTTTTCTGCAAGTTTCACAGAAATTCTCTAATGTATATGAGCTTTTCACCTTTTCTTCTAGTCGTGGACTTACTCTCTTTTTTTCCACCAGGCATTTAGAATAGTAATCATTTTCAGATTTTAAGGGTTTCTTTCTCCAGTTCTCCAATTATGATTTTTATTTTGTATCTTCTTTGTGAAATCTTCATCTCTCTCCCTGCCCCTAAGTGACAGAGATTTTGTTCTGTGTATTCTGTTAAACAGTGTATCTGTCTTTTTAAAATATCTTTGCATAGGATACAAAGGAGGCCCTAGTTTATATTTGTTTTTAAAAATTGTGATTTATTTGATGTGTGAGTGCTCTATCTGCATGTACACCACCATTTCACAAGAGGGCATCAGATCTCCATATAGATGATTGTGAGCCACCACGTGTTGCTGAGAATTGAACTCAGGACCTCTGAAAGAGTAGTCAGTGCTCTAAAACTTTGAACTTCCATGCTTGGGCTTTGGGAATTGAACCCAGTCTTCAGGCCTGATTACATGTGTGTCTACAGACTGAACCATCTTGCCAGTCCTGTTTTCCTGTACCCATTTGTATTAGTCACGGTTCTCAAGAGTCTCAGGACTAAGAGAATGAATATGTTTGTGTATACATAATACATGCATACATTTGTACATAAATACATACATAAACTAATTTATTGGAATGACTTACAGGTTGTAATACAACCAATCCTACAATGGCCAGCTATGAATGGGAAGTCTAAGAATCTATTAGTTGCAAGTCACACAAGGTTGGGTGCTTCATCTGGTCTTTTGCATAACCTGGAATCCTGAAGAAGTTGCTCCAATAAGCATACTGGCAAAGGCTGCACAAGCAGGCAATAATAATAATAATAATAATAATAATAATGATAAACCTTTCCTTCTTCCACTGTCCTTATATGAGATTCCATCATAATGTTGGCCAAGACTACAGGTGTGCCTCAAGATCAGGATTAAAGGCAGGTATGGATTTGGAATTAGTACATGTGTCATTCCAACTCAAGATCTGCATCAAAAACTTGTGTCTCCCAGCCTCAAGATCTGGGTCACAGGTGTGCCCTTTATTTCTTGATTTTAGTTCCTTTCAAGTTGGCAATGGACAATAGTGATCAAAAATTACTAAAATATTCTAAATACTCCAGCTTTAGATTATGAAGCGTTTGTTTTCATCATCTCTATCAAATTGCATCCTTTTAATATTTAATTTTGCATTTTAACAGCCTAGTATGGAGTTGGTGTAGGTGAATGTTTCAAATTCATTGCAAAGTAAGTAGGTTGACTTGTATCATGTTTCAGAATTCCATATAGCTGTGATTAAGATCTACTCCTCTAGATGATAAGGTTTGAAGATATTTTCATATAATAGTGTAAATCAATTTCAAGGATTTTTTGCATCCAAAAGTAGTGTGTTACAATCTAATATTATTACTGATATTTTCCTTAACCTTTGTATCAGTTGGGTTTGTTCTGTAAGGCACATTTTTTTTCATTTTTTTATTGGGTATTTATTTCATTTACATTTCCAATGCTATCCCAAAAGTCCCCCACACGCTCCCCCACACACCCACTCCGAACTTCTTGGCCATGGCATTCCCCTGTATTAAGGCATGTAAAGTTTGCACGACCAATGGGCCTCTCTTTGCACTGACGGCCGACTAGGCCATCTTCTGATTCATATGCAGCTAGAGACACGAGTTCCAAGGGGGTACTGGTTAGTTCATATTGTTGTTCCACCTATAGGATTGCAGAGTCCTTTAGCTCCTTGGGTACTTTCTCTAGCTCCTCCAATCGGGGCCCTGTGATCCATCCAATAGCTGACTGTGAGCATCCACTTATGTGTTTGCTAGGCCCCGGCATAGTCTCACAAGAGACAGCTCTATCTGGGTCCTTTCAGCAAAATCTTACTAGTGTATGCAATGGTGTCAGCGTTTGGAAGCTGATTATGGGATGAACCCCCGGGTATGGTAGCCTCTAGATGGTCCATCCTTTCGTCTCAGCTCCAAACTTTGTCTCTGTAACTCCTTTCCATGGGTGTTTTGTTCCCAATTCTAAGAAGGGGCAAAGTGTCCACACTTTGGTCTTTGTTCTTCTTGAGTTTCATGTGTTTAGCAAATTGTTTTTTTTTTCTTTTTTTTTTTTGAATATTTTTTTATTACGTATTTTCCTCAATTATATTTCCCATGCTATCCCAAAAGTCCCCCATACCCCCCCCCCCCCACTTCCCTACTCACCCATTCCCATTCTCTTGGCCCTGGCATTCCTCTGTATTGGGGCATATAAAGTTTGCAAGTCCAATCGGCCTCTCTTTCCAGTAATGGCCAACTAGGCCATCTTTCGATACATATGCAGCTAGAGACAAGAGCTCCAGGGTACTGGTTAATTCATAATGTTGTTCTACCTATAGGGTTGCAGATCCCTTTAGCTCCTTGGGTACTTTCTCTAGCTTCTCCATTGGGAGCCCTGTGATCCATCCAATAGTTGACAGTGAGCATCCACTTCTGTGTTTGTTAGGCCCCGGCATAGTCTCACTAGAGACAGCTATATCTGGGTCCTTTCAGCAAAATCTTGCTAGTGTATGCAATGGTGTCAGCGTTTGGAAGCTGATTATGGGATGGATCCCTGGATATGGCAGTCTTTAGATGGTCCATCCTTTCATCACAGCTCCAAACTTTGTCTCTGTAACTCCTTCCATGGGTGTTTAGTTCCCAATTCTAAGAAGGGGCAAAGTGTCCACACTTTGGTCTTCATTCTTCTTGAGTTTCATGTGTTTTGCCAATTGTATCTTATATCTTGGGTATTCTAAGTTTCTGGGCTAATATCCACTTATCAGTGAGTACATATTATGTGAGTTCTTTTGTGATTGGGTTACCTCACTCAGGATGATGCCCTCCAGGTCCATCCATTTGCCTAGGAATTTCATAAATTCATTTTTTAATAGCTGAGTAGTACTCCATTGTGTAAATGTACCACATTTTCTGTATCCATTCATCTGTTGAGGGGCATCTGGGTCCTTTCCAGCTTCTGGCTATTATAAATAAGGCTGCTATGAACATAGTGATCATGTGTCCTTCTTACAGGTTGGGACATCTTCTGGATATATGCCCAGGAGAGGTATTGTGGGATCCTCCAGTAGTACTATGTCCAATTTTCTGAGGAACCGCCAGACTGATTTCCAGAGTGGTTGTACAAGCTTGCAATCCCCCCAACAATGGAGGAGTGTTCCTCCTCCTCCACATCCTCTCCAGCATCAGCTGTCACCTGAATTTTTTATCTTGGCCATTCTTACTGGTCTGAGTTGGAATTTCAGGGTTGTTTTGATTTGCATTTCCCTGATGATTAAGGATGTTGAACATTTTTTCAGGTGCTTCTCTGCCATTCGGTATTCCTCAGGTGAGAATTCTTTGTTCAGTTCTGAGCCCCATTTTTTAATGGGGTTATTTGACTTTCTGGAGTCCACCTTCTTAAGTTCTTTATATATATTGGATATTAGTCGCTTATCTGATTTAGGATAGGTAAAGATCCTTATCCAATCTGTTGGTGTTTTTTTTTTGTCTTATTGATGGTGTCTTTTGCCTTGCAGAAGCTTTGCAGTTTCATGAGGTCCCACTTGTCAATTCTCAATCTTACAGCACAAGCCATTGCTGTTCTATTCAAGAATTTTTCCCCTGTGCCCATATCTTCAAGGCTTTTCCCCACTTTCTCCTCTATAAGTTTCAGTGTCTCTGGTTTTATGTGAAGTTCCTTGATCCACTTAGACTTGACCTTAGTACAAGGAGATAGGAATGGATCAATTCGCATTCTTCTACATGATAACCACCAGTTGTGCCAGCACCATTTGTTGAAAATGCTGTCTTTTTTCCACTGGATGGTTTTTGCTCCCTTGTCAAAGATCAAGTGACCATAGGTGTGTGGGTTCATTTCTGGGTCTTCAATTCAATTCCATTGGTCTACTTGTCTGTCGCTATACCAGTACCATGCAGTTTTTATCACAATTGCTCTGTAGTGCAGCTTTAGGTCAGGCATGGTGATTCCACCAGAGGTTCTTTTATCCTTGAGAAGAGTTTTTGCTATCCTAGGTTTTTTGCTGTGGTGGTGCACAGCAGTAGGATTTCCTGAAGGAGGCAGAGGCAGGAGGATCACGAGTTCGAGGCCACCTGGGCTACACGTTTTTTTTTTAATTCATTTTTTAGCTGGGTGCCTGGTCCTAAGGAATGGCATAAGACTTCAAAAATGCCTGGTGTCTTAGTTAGGGTTTTACTGCTGTGAACAGACACCATAACCAAGGCAAGTCTTATAAAAAACAACATTTAATTGGGGCTGGCTTACAGGTTCAGAGGTTCAGTCCATTATCATCAAGGTGGGAGCATTGCAGTATCCATCCAGTAAGGCATGGCATAGGAGGAGCTGAGAGTTCTATGTCTTCATCCAAAGGCTGCTAGTGGAAGACTGACTTCCAGGCAATTAGGGTGAGGATATTATACCCACACCCACAGTGACACACCCATTCTAATCAGGTCACACCTATTCCAACAAGGCCACACCTTCACATGGTGCCACTCCCTGCTCCAAGGATATACAAACCATCACACCTGGCAAGGCAAGTGTTTTAGCACTGAGCTTCTTCCTCAGGCAATAACTTCTTAGCCAAACTCATGTCCCAAATATCGGGGTAGGTATTAGTCGTGAAGTCAACAAAATTGAGATGGTCTCAAGTAAATTTATGTGAAAAACAATAAAGATATATATTTTAAACTACGGCAAAGGGCTTGAGAGGTGACTCAGCTATGAAAAGCAGTTTTTGCTCTACCAAAGGACCACAGTTTGCTTACCAGTACCACACTTGGTGGCTCCCAACTGTATGTAGCTCCAGTTCCAGGGGCATTTAAGAGGTTCTCTTATGAACTGTGAAGGCCCCAGGGACACACATTATGCTCAGTCATAAACACAGAGAAATCATGCATACACATGTTTAAGAAGCCAAACAATAAAAAGAAATCCTTAAACTAAAAGAAATTGTCACATCAGACCAAATGTTAAGATCATGCATACTTTGGTTATCATATCGAATTTAACAGGCAAGTACTTAAACTGTAATCTCACTTTCTCAGAAGACTGCATGTAATTAAAAAAGCACCATTATGTTTCATATTTATCACGTGCATATACCCTCCTATTGCTTCCTCTTTTTAGATATGTGTGCCTCTGTATAAGTGCTTACCCTTTTGTGAACCTGATAAGGGCCAGAGATACAATGATAAATAACTTAAGTGGTTGTGGGGAGAAAACGTGCAGAGTGTACTGTGCAATGAGTGAGCTTTCAGGATGTCTCACACATAAACCTACACTAAATGTGGGTATTTCCACTCCTTCCACACGAAGAGACTGTGGTGTGCACACTTACAGCCTATCAGTCAGCTGTGAAGCTGTGGGAAGAATGATGTCTGCAGATATGTGTGATGGAAGGTTTTATACCGTTTGTGAGATTCATTACTAGATCACGGTTTGGAGACAAAAAAGTACCACTTTCCAGAAAGTAGAATTATGCTCTGTCAAAGGCAGGACTCATGCCAGGAGATACTTCTGCCCTCCCCTCAATGGTTGCAATTTCCCTGAGTGCCCATTCCTGGCTGTCATATGAGCATATTATTAAAACAGTATTTGAATCACATCTTCTTACCAAGTTCCATTGGTTTAAGAATGTTCCATTTTCTGTTACTGAGGAGCCTTCCTATGATTATGATATTTATTTATTAATATTCATTTCTGATCCTGTGTTCAAACACGTCTTTGTATCAGCAATAGAGTTGAGGTTTGGTGTCTGCAGATGGTGTGGACCCCATGGTGGGTGGTCTCTGGATGGCCTTTCCTTCAGTCTCTGTTCCAATTTTTTGTCCCTGTGTTTCCTCTAGATGGCAACAATTCTGGGTTAAAGATTTTTGAGAAGTGTGGATGTCCCCATCTCTAAAATGGGGGACATATCTATCTACTGGAGGTGGTCTCGTCAGGTTCTATCTCCCTGCTGGACAAGGAGATAAGAATGGATCAATTTGCATTCTTCTACATGCTGACCTCCAGTTGAGCCAGCACCATTTGTTGAAAATGGTGTCTTTTCCCCACTGGATGGTTTTAGCTCCCTTGTCAAAGATCAAATGACCATAGGTGTGTGGGTTCATTTCTGGGTCATCAATTCTGTTCCATTGATCCACCTGTCTGTCACTGTACCAATACCATGTGATTTTATTACTATTGCTCTGTAGTACAGCTTGAGTTCAGGGATGGTGATTCCTCCAGAATTTCTTTTATTGTTGAGAATAGTTTTCACTATCGTGGGTCTTTTATTATTCCAAATGAATTTGAGAATTGCTGTTTCTAACTCTATGAACAATTGATTTGGAATTTTGATGGGGATTGTATTGAGTCTGTAAATTGCTTTTGGCAAGATAGCAATTTTTACTATATAAATCCTGCCAATGCATGAGCATGGGAGATCTCTCCATTTTCTGAGGTCTTCTTTGATCTCTTTCTTCAGAGACTTGAAGTTCTTGTCATACAGCCCTTTCACTTCATTAGTTAGAATCACACCAAGGTATTTTATATTATTTGTGACTATTTTGAAGGGTGTTGTTTGCCTAACTTCTTTCTCATTCTGTTTATCCTTTGTGTAGAGGAAGGTTACTGATTTGTTTGAGTTAATTTTATATCCAGTCACTTTGCTTATGTTTATTTTTTTATTAGCTGTAGGACTTCTCTGGTAGAATTTTTGGGGTCGCTTATGTATACTATCATATCATCTGCAAATAATGATAACTTGACTTCGTCCTTCCCAATTTGTATCCCTTCGATCTCCTTTTGCTCTCTAATTGATCTAGCTATAACTTCAAGTACTGTATTATTAAATGGGAAGACAGTGTCTTGTCTTGTCCCTGTTTTTAATTCGATGTCTTCAAGTTTGTCTCTATTCAATTTGATGTTGGCTGTTGGTTTGCTGTCTATCGTTTTTATCACATTTAGGTATATGCCTTGAATTCCTGTTCTTTCCAAGAGTTTAAACATGAAGGGGTGTTATATTTTGTCAAAGGATTTTTCCAGCATCCGATGAGATGGTCATGTGGTTTTTTTCCTTTGAGATTATTTATGTTGTGGATTAAGTTGTTGGATTTCCATATATTGAACCACCCCTGGGATGAAGCCTACTTGATCATGGTGAACAATCGTTTTGATATATATAACAACAAAAATCCCTTTCCATATCCCATTCTACACTACTAACCAATTCTGATATTCTCTGCTATCTCTATTGTCTATGTCTAGCTGCTACCATTTCAGTTTGTATATGGCCACAGTGCACAGGGTGATTTTCTGTAGCTATTAGATCACATGATCCTAACGTGTATTCCAAGCTCACTTAGAAAACAATTTTGAGAGAATCCTAGTATTGTGACCATATATTCCCTAAACAGTGTGTGTGTATCCACATGTGAGCATGCATGAAGGTATGCATGCACATGTGCACTCATGTGCATGTGTTGTTTCTCTTGGTTACCATCCTTCTCTCCTCTTTTTTCTGTCCCTTTATAGCTCCTATATCTTTAGTCTCGCTTCCTAAGTTAAGATTGAGGAGTAAAGAGAGGGGATTCTATGGACGTCAGTCCTTATATCTAAATTATTCACATTCTTCTCAACATCAGATGATAAACATGCAAAAGAGATTTAGATGCAAAGGGAGTACACGAATCTTGCCCTTTTCATAGGTGTTAATATACTGAACCAAATAAGTGTGTTGCTGTTTAGTTTATATGTGGCTGTATAGACTGAAATGCCTACTTCAAATACTCATTTAAAGTCTTGGTCACCAACTACAGGATTTAGTTACTGAGAAGTAATTTGACCATGAAAGTTCTGCCATTATCACTAAATTAATAAATGATGATTAATCATGATTCATAATTTGATGGTAAGATTGGGGGTTAATGGAAACTTCTAGAAGTATGGCTTAGTTGGACCAAGTAGATCACTGTGGACATGATCAGACAGACAATATATTGCCCCTGGTTCTCCTTTCTCTGCTTCTTAATCATTAGATGAACAGTTCTGATACACCACACATACACAGACACACAGACACACAGACACACAGACACACAGACACACACACACACACACACACACACACATAGAAATGCATACAGATACACAGGCATACACCACCCAGGGGTGGTCTCTCCCACCTTTGAACCTATACATCTTCTAAATCATCCTGACCATTATGTAGAAACAGAGAACATTAGTACCTCAAGGACCCTCCTTCAGCACATGTGGAAAGAATAAGCAAAGCCCAGAAACTGAGTATGGGATCTGATGATGCTGCCTACACAGGAGCCCTGTTGGTGCACCAGAAGGCCAGGATGGAACAGCTTCAAAGAGAGCATGAGATGCAGAAGAAAAAGCTGAATAAACTCAAATCTGAGGTCAATGAGATGGAAAATAATGTAACTCAAAGGTACCTGAAGAGATCAAATTCCATATCCCAAATACCTTCACTCAAAGAAATGCACCAGTTGAGAAGTTGTAATGGACAACTCCAGATTGACATTGACTGCTTAACCAAAGAAATTGATCTTTTCCAAGCTCAAGGACCACATTTTAACCCCAGCACTATTCATAACTTTTATGACAGTATTGGATTTGTAGACCCTGTGCCACCAAAACCCAAAGATCCAAGTTCACCATCAAAGCACCAAAGATCCAAGACACAGAGGATAAGGAGGGTACTCAGGGGAATTGCACTGCCTGTCTGTTTCTGAATCATCCAGCCTTAACCCACTGTGAACAGTGTGAGATGCCTCAACATTTCTGAGCCAAAGGCCCCATCTTCCTCTGAAACCATATCTAAAGTTCAAGAACATCGCCTATCATCAGGGAAGTTTCACTGCCACATAGTAGTTAGTCCAGTTGAAGGTGTGATGAGACAGTTTTGTGCTGTGTTGAGTGTCAGCCCACAGAGCTAAAGATACCTCAGTCTAATGTCATGGGCAGTGACACTCATTACCTGAAAAATGATCTGAGAGACAGGGCTGCCTGCTGCCTGTCCATGTCCAGTGTCCCTGTCCAGTGTCACCATTTCAATGCCTAGGTGTTCCCAGGACTTCTCTCTTCTTGTCACCACTGATCTTGATGGGAGGAAGGAACAGGATGAACATTTTTGGGGTGTTTTTAAAGCTTTTGGTGAAACACTACATACACAAAGAGAAAGAACAAGGCTTGACTCAAAACTCTGCTGCCACATAGTGCCAGTAGATGTGGGAAATGTCACAAATCTGGTGTACTTTTGGCCTTATCCTCTGTCTTCTCTGAGGACTTGAAGCCAGTATCTAGGTCTGAGATAAAAGGAAAGCCACGTGTCTGTACAATCAGTAGTGCACTCCGCAAGCCTTTCCTAATGTACAGATCTGTCACATCTGCTTTGATTTTTCCATTATCTTCTTATATTTTTTATACATATAGTGTAATAGACTTTTGTTAACTAATGTCCTTTTTCCCTTTTAGTAAGCCCGATCATGTTCCTTTCTAATCCTTACCTGAGAAAAGCAATGCCGTAAGGTAGAAAGCATAAATGAAATTAAACTATGCATGATATAACTCCCCTCTCTCCTTAATCCTCCTCCTGTCCACTGTCCTTTGGTGACAGTGCTATGAGAAGACATGCAGCAACTGAATGTGAGGCACTGCAGGAAACACGGCAGGCATGTCAGATGGTCACAGTCATGCTGTACAGTGACTTGAGCTGTGGGTGACCAAACATATCATCTTTGTCTTCTCTGGCAGTTTAAAGAAAATCTGTTAAAACCCACTTTCATCTTGCCCCATCTGTGTGGTATCCCATAGAACTCCATGGGAGGCTCTTGTGGGGAAAGTGCAGTTTGAGAAGCCGCCTCAGCAGCAGTTCCCACACTCTCTTCTTCCCAGGAAGAAATGTAGCTGCCTTACTGCCATACCCAGGGATCCATCCCATAATCAGCCTCCAAATGCAGACACCACTGCATATGCCAGCCAAGATTTTGCTGAAAGGATCCAGATATAGCTGTCTCTTGTGAAGCTATTCCGGTGCCTTGCAAACACAGAAGTGGATGCTGACAGTCAGCTATTGGATGGATCACAGGGCCTCCAATGGAGGAGCTAGAGAAAGTACCCAAGGAGGTAAAGGGGTCTGCAACCTTATAGGTGGAACAACAATATGAACTAACCAGTACCCCCAGTGGTCGTGTCTCTAGCTGCATATGTAGCAGAAGATGGCCTAGTTGGCCATCATTGGAAAGAGAGGCCCCTTGGTCTTGCAAACTTTATATGCCTCAGTACAGGAGAACGCCAGGGCCAAGAAGAGGGAGTGGGTGGGTAGGGGAGTGGAGGGGAGGGTATGGCGGACTTTTGGGATAGCATTTGAAATGTAAATGAAGAAAATACCTAATAAAAAATTGGAAAACAAACAAACAAACAAAAAATGAAGGTTTTAAACTTGGCTCACCATTCTATAGTATGGTCCACTACAGCAGAGAGTGATGGGAACAGAGCTGTAGGCAGCTAGTAATTCTGCATCTACAATTGGGAAGCAGAGGGAGATGAATATTCCTACTTACAACCCCTTTCACTTTTTAATTCTGTCCAGGTACCCAGGTCATAAAATGTGCCGCCCACATTTAGGGTGAGTTTGCCTACCTCAGTTAAGCCAATTCCCACCCCCCACAAAAAGAAATCCCTGACTGACACACCCAGAGGCTAAGCTAATCTAGATAATCCCTCAAAGGCACTTCCACAGGATCCTTTTCTTCATGATTATAGGTCCCTTTGACAATCCAAATAAAACATCACATCATCCAAATGAAAATAAACAAAGAAACATCAGAGCTAGACTAGACCATATATAGAATGGACTTAAGAGACCCCTACAGAATATTTTATTAGTAGATATGGCATACACATTCTTCCTGGCACCCCACTGAATCTCCTCTAAAATATACCACACTTCATTTTGAAATGCAAATGGTAACAGATGCAAATCAATATACATAGTTTGTTTTATTAAATATGGAAGAATTAAAACAGAAATCACTAACAGAAAAAACACAGAATCTACAGAAATATGCATATGCTGATCAGTATACATACTTCACTAGGCTTAAAAGTTATCATACAAAGAGAGATTCATTATGCCATTTTCATTCATGCCTTTGCTTACATATTTACTTATTTCTATGCCCACGGCTCTTTTGTCTGCACATAGGTCTGTGCACCACATACATGTCTGGTACCTGTAAAATTCAGATGAGGGTGTTAGATCCTACTTGGACAGGAGAGTTACACATAGTTGTCAGCTTGCATGTGTATCTGGATATTGAACACAGGTCCTCTGTTATAGCAGCCAGTTCCTTTAACTGCTAAGCCATCGCTCCAGCCTTCCTTTTTCCTTGTTTATCCTCCTCTCCTGACATCCCAGATCCCATGACTTCCATCTACTGGTTCCTTTCTTCCTTCAATAGTTATCCAGTGGTGGTTGGAATGAGATGTCTCCCCTGTTCTCAGTATTTTAATACTTGGTCCCCAGTTGGTGGTTGTTTGGGGCAGTCTTAGGAGGTATGGCCTTGCTAAAGAAAATATGTCATTAGGGGCATGGTTTAAAAGCTAAAAGACTCAGCTTTTCACATTCACTCTCTCGGCTTCCTGATGTCATTTGAGATGTGTGCTCAGAGGACCATGTCTGCTGCTTGCTGCCATAGGCACTTCCTCACCTTGATGAACTCTCATCCCTCAGGAATTATAAGTTGAATAAATCCATCCTTTAACCACTTGCCTTGGTTATGGTTTTTTATCACAGCAATACAAAGTAACTGCTACACACCCACTTATGGTTTTATATGTTATGTACCTAATGATGCTTTTCTATTTTCCCCTGAAGACTTTTCTACTCTTATGCTTTATTTTCTGTAGGGCTGTAGGCCCAAGTCTGCTCCACCACTGGGCACAGCCCCTTGGGGAGGCAGAACCCGGGTAGTTTGACTGCACTTATCTGTAATCTCCTCCAGGGCCTGTCTTGGGCTATAGGGAAGTGCCAAGGCACCACTGCAGGTGTGGGAAAAGTACAGTCTGAGATGTGGGAAAGCCATAGGGGGTTCAGAGTTCTCTGGGGCCTGCGACAAGGCCAGGGCCATTGGGATCTTAGACACTTGGACATCCAGGCACTGTTGGGAGTTACAGAAAGGCAGAGAACAGAGCCAGCGCTGGAGGGCTGTGCACAATGCCTAACTTGGTGTCAGGAGATAAGGGGAGTTCCAGCTTGTCTCATGTGGGGTGATTGTACTTATCTTGGCAGATGCAGGCTTGGTGAATGCAGGCTTGGGGGCTGTTGTGGCTGGGTGCACAGAGAGACCTTCTACAGGAGACTAGGCTGCAGCTCTGAAGGCCTTCTTCATAGCTCCCAATGGTGGATCTTAATGAAGAGACGGTCCACAGTTCTAAACAGTTTATTTTTATGACAGAAAATAGATGTATAAAACCATACTCTGCTTCTAAGGATGGGACTGACATTGAAGACTTTTCAAGGGAGGAATTTCTGAGAAGGGAAGCTTATTGGCTAAGCCCTCCAGGCCTCTAGGTACCTCATTAGCTTGGAGAAATTTTTTGTGTGCCTACATGATCATAGGACACTTTTCTTTTATGTGAGATGCATGGCATGTCAGGAGCCTGGAAGGGAGCTATGAGTCACCTAAGTCTCAGGTGTGTGCCCACCGAGTCTCTGGGTCTCAACCTGCTCTACATTTCCAAAGTTCCTGGCATGGTTTTACGTTCCACACTTGTCAGTGTATCAACTGCTATACAAAGACTTTTCAAAGAATCAACCTGATTAAGGGATTCAAAATCATTCTGTGCAACTGTGCTCCAGCAGAATCATTGGGCTGAAAGTGAACTGCCCATGTGTTGCCACTTCTGTGAGCCATTAGACTATTGTGGCTTCAGGAGAATTATATGACCTTCCAAAAGCTTTCCAAATATGAAAATTTTATAGGAACCCAACTTGCTAACTGTGCCAGACAAAGAAATTGTTTAAGGCCATAGGTGCTACTTTTAGGAGTCCAAATGTGTCTGTGTTTTGAATCTAGTCAAACACAGATAAAAGTATTTAAAATTCAACTTGCATCTGTACTCTAAGGAGATTATTGCTTTGTCCTTCTTTTCTAAACAGTATCTATAATAGCATTTTTTGCATAATAATAATATCGCAGTATTATTGAATAGTCTATAGATGTCTTTCAGCATCCAGGAAGATGCTGTGATCCAGCTACACAGTTATCACAATTTAATCTAGGATAAATTTTTCTAGGTTATAGCATCCTTAAAATACAGAGTATTATTTGCAAGAACAGTTCCATGAAATGTAAATAAAAGATATCTAATAAAAAATACTATCAACTGTTCTTTCCCTAGCACAATACACCAATGATTGTCTAACACCCACAGTCTCTGGGGAGCAAGGGTCTGGATCAACCTTTCCCAATCAGTTATGAAGCTTCAACAGACATCACTGTAACACTCATGGCCTTTGGGTAGAGGGTCCAAGACAGATTTGAGAGCACAGTCTCCTAATCAACACTTGCTCTTTCTAATCATGATGTTCCGTCAACAATTCCATGTCATGGCCTCTGACAGTGGGCACCAGACAAAGAAGCATATTTTATACCAGACTTTCACTAGAGGCTCCCTGTTCTTCCAAATGAATTCATGGCAATACATGATATACCATATCCTAAGAGAGCTCGCCACAGTGCAGCTCCATAGTCAAAAGTTCCATCCCAGGATCACCCCAGATGTATCCATGGCAATGATGGCTTTTAAGGCATTGCCTACCATGAAGGTGAAAAAGGGGAGGAAGACGATAGAGAGCCTGCCCTCAGGGATCTCGGTGCAGATGGCAGCATGAATTGTCATGATTGCTCCCAATGTGCCAACTGTAGGTCCTTATCTTCCTGTGGCAACCTTACACACAGAACTGACAAAATTGGAAGGGACACCTTCAGACAGGCACATGGGCACAAACTGCTCTTGAACCAGAATGTTCACGATGCTGGACGAGAAGTTCCACACAACACATATATTTGTGCCATGTGGAATAAGAAGAAATGACTGAACATCGACAGCCATATTGGAGACCAAAGGATCATAGATGCTGGGTTAAATGTAAAGCATCCGACATGGTCAGAGACAGGAACCACACTCTCCATAAGCAGAATACAAGGGCGTCCGCGGCTATGATGCCTGTCACAGTCTTCTGGCCATCACCTAGGCTATTGCACTGTGTGTTAATCTCTTTTCTGAGGTCTACTTCTTCCATATGCTATCCAACCAAATAGCTTTATGACATCAACACAATGCTGCACCTTGGACTTCAGTGGCTCAAACTGCCAAATAGCAGCTGATCCAAATGTGCAGCCTGTGAACACAGCAGTAAAGAAAATGGGCTTCACTGCAGTTCTTATAAGCTAAGGGCAAGGATAAAAGACTGTTTCCTCTAGGGGTGGGATCAAGGCACATCTGTATGTTTGTCCCCATAACACTGTCTGATCTTCAAAGTTTATCCTTCCTCGGTGCCTTTATAAATGTACTTTTTTTTTCTGAAGAAATAATTTTATTCTGTAATCATGCTGCTCTACAGCTTGGGTCTCAGAGAGCTCCTGGTAGCCTTCCCCGAAGGAAGGCACAGAAAGCTAAAACAGTCCCAGCCTCACTGTATCCAACCTATCAATGCCATCTTCCTAACCTCTGGCCCATCTTGGCCTGATCTTCCTAACCCTGCAGAAAGACATTATCATGAATTTGACACAATACAGTGAATTTATTGTGGGTCTCACATGTTTTGCAGAGAACCAAAATTCTTGTTATTAATATCATTTTCTTTCCATTTTCAATAGATAATTTTCTTATAGTAAATAACCTAAAAATTCCATAAAAATAATAAACTAACAAGGTATAAATCATAAACAAAGGTGAGATGTGGATTCTTTCAGGCCCTAGGAATGTGGCTTCAACCTTTATGTCTTGATATGGGCTAAAATCAGTCTGCTGATCAACCTTGTGATGTAGCTCTGTGGTATCGCCAGTGCTCTTCCAGGCACAGTGTCCCGGGTTCGATTCCCAACATCTGCAAGGTTTTACCTTTTCCCCCTCTGGGTCTCTTTCTACTCTAAAACACATTTCCGTCGAGACCTCCATAGCCTCCTCATGATGATAAAAGAGCTCATCTATGACATGACAAAAAATGTTGCTCTATACCTTCGAGATAATTCCATGGAGACCTCCATTGTCTGGAGAGTCCAGCCTGGTCATGTCTATAGGAAGGTTTTGATCACAACTTGAGCAACTCGCTGCTCTCAGGCCAGTGGGAGTTTCCTAGTGGGCATGCTTTCTCCGGTTATAGGTAACAAGGGGGAATGACTTCTGCTTAGAGAGAAAGCAAGGGAGGGCTGGGCAGAGCATTCCTACTTACTAAGAAGAGAGAGGGGAAGAGCATTGTGGTTGTCAGGGAAACCTGAGTTCTTTGTGCACACTCTTTTCAATGGCCAACCCAGGGATGTAGCGCAAAATGCATTCTCTGTAGCCAAGCTTATGGGTTTTCAGAGGTGAGCAATTGGATCTTCCTGAGGGTGGGAAGACAGATGCAGGGAACCCGGACCCACTTAGGCTCACTCCCACTTCTGGATTTATGGCCAGTGTGTTGCGTGCAGCAGGAGACGGACTTGGGAACATTACTCTTCCTCGGGGAGAGCTGCTCGGTACTGGGGTGCACTGGAGCCATTACAGGGGAGAGAAATGAGGAGGGTGAGATAGGACAGAATATACTGTGCACTCTCTGACCCCAGTATTCTCTGTGTGAAACAGCTATGAGAGGTGGTAATTAAGTGGAAAATTCTAAACAGTAGTATAGCATTTTCCTTTATAGATGTGTCAGATGATTTTTTTACATATGCAGCTGGCTAGAAGATTTTATCTTCCTTCACTATTTTATTGTTGTTGTTGTTGTTCTCTTTTGCTTTGTTGTCTTTTGTTCCTTTTTCCTTTTTTTATTAGATATTTTCTTCATTCACCTATAAATACTATCCTGAAAGGCCCCTATACCTTCCCCCAACCCTGCTCCCCAACCCACCCCCTCCTGCTTCCTGCCCCTGGCATTCCCTTGTACTGGGGCATATGATATTTGCAATACCAAGGGCCTCTCCTCCCATTGATGGCCAACTATGCCATCCTCTGCTACATATAAGAGAGGGATAAGAGAAACAGGGAAAGCCATCCCATTGGAGTTAGGGTCCAAGCAAGCAGGAAGTTGCACCAAATGGGTCAGGAAGTAGCTGTGCTGGAGTTAGATGAGGGCAGTCTGAAGCCCTTCATGATAGGATGGAGAATTCCAGAGTGTCAGAACAGGCAGGCTCAGGTTTTTCACTGGTATCTGAAAAAAAGAAAGGGGTAAAAAAAAAATCCGTTCCCAATCTGATGGTGGCTGTTTTGTCTTGTTGACAGCGTCTTTTGCCTTACAGAAGCTTTGCAGTTTCATGAGGTCCCATTTGTCAATTACAGTGCAAGCCATTGCTGTTCTATTTACGAATTTTTCCCCTGTGCCCATATCTTCGAGGCTTTTCCCCCCCTACTTTCTCCTCTATTAATTTCAGTGTCTCTGGTCTTATGTGGAGGTCTTTGATCCACTTAGACTTGAGCTTTGTACAAGGAGATAAGAATGGAAAAATTCGCATCCTTCTACATGATAACCGCCAGTTGTGCCAGCACCATTTGTTGAAAATGCTCATTTTTTTCCACTGGATGGTTTTAGCTCCCTTGTCAAAGATCAAGTGACCATAGGTGTGTGGGTTCATTTCTGGGTCTTCAATTCTATTCCACTGATCTACCTGTCTGTCACTGTACTAGTACCATGCAGTTTTTATCACAATTGCTCTGTAGTACAGCTTAATGTCAGGCATGGTGATTCAACCAGAGGTTCTTTTATTGTTGAGAATAGTTTTTGCTATTCTAGGTTTTTTTATTTTTCCAGATGAATTTGCCAATTGCCCCCCTTATTTTTTTTACTTTTTTCATTTTTATATATTTGGTTTTTTATTGGTATTTATTTCATTTACATTTCCAATGCTATCCCAAAAGTCCCCCATACACTCCCCCACCCACTCTCCCAACCACCCACTCCCACTTCTTGGCCCTGGCGTTCCCCTGTACTGAAGCATATAAAGTTTGCACGATCAATGGGCCTCTCTTTCCACTGATGGCCGACTAGGCCATCTTCTGATTCATATGCAGCTAGAGACACAAGCTCTTGGGGGAGGGGGGTACTGGTTAGTTCATATTGTTGTTCCACCTATAGGGTTGCAGACTCCTTCAGCTCCTTGGGTACTTACTTTCTCTTGTTCCTCCATTGGGGGCACTGTGATTCATCTAATAGCTGACTGAGCAACCACTACTGTATTTGCTAGGCCCCGCATAGTCTCACAAGAGACAGCTATATCTGGGACCTTTCAGCAAAATCTTGGTAGTGTATGCAATGGTGTCAGCATTTGGAAACTGGTTATGGGATGGATCCCCAGATATGGTAAGTCCCTAGATGGTCCATCCATTTGTTTCAGCTCCAAACTTTGTAACTCCTTCCATGGGTGTTTTGTTCCCAATTCTTTTTTTTTATTAGGTAATTTCCTCAATTACATTTCCAATGCTATCCAAAAAGTCCCCAATACACTCCCCCCGCAGTCCCCCCCCCACCCCCCCCAACCCCTTGGCCGTGGCATTCCCCTGTACTGGGGCATATAAAGTTGGCAAGTCCAATGGGCCTCTCTTTCCAGTGATGGCCTACTAGGCCATCTTTTGATAAAAATGCACCTAGAGTCAAGAGCTCTGGGGTACTGGTTAGTTCATAATAATGATCCACCTATGGGGTTGCAGTTCCCTTTAGGTCCTTGGGTATTTTCACTAGCTCCTCCATTGGGGACCCTGTGATCCATCCAATAGCTGACTGTGAGCATCCACTTCTGTGTTTGCTAGGCCCCAGCATTGTCTCACAAGAGACAGCTATATCTGGGTCCTTTCAGCAACATCTTGCTAGTGTATGCAATGGTGTCAGCGTTTGGAAGCTGATTATGGGATGGATCCCTGGATATGGCAGTCTTTAGATGGTCCATCCTTTCTTCACAGCTCCAAACTTTATCTCTGTAACTCTTTCCATGGGTGTTTTGTTCCCAATTCCAAGAAGGGGCACAGTGTCCACACTTTGGTCTTCGTTCTTCTTGAATTTCATGTGTTTAACAAATTGTATCTTATATCTTGGGTATCCTAAGTTTTGGGCTAATATCCACTTATCAGTGAGTACATATTGTGTGAGTTCCTTTGTGAATATTTTACCTCACACAGAATGATGCCCTCCAGATCCATCCATTTGGCTAGGAATTTCATAAATTCATTCTTTTTAATACCTGAGTAGTACTCCATTGTGTAAATGTACCACATTTTCTGTATCCATTCCTCTGTTGAGGGGCATCTGGGTTCTTTCCAGCTTCTGGCTATTATAAATAAGGCTGCTATGAACATAGTGGAGCATATGTCCTGCTTACCGGTTGGAATATCTTCTGGATATATGCCCAGGAGAGGTACTGCAGGATCCTCTGGTAGTACTATGTCCAATTTTCTGAGGAACCACCAGACTGATTTCCAGAGTGGTTGTACAAGCTTGCAATCCCACCAACAATCGAGTAGTGTTCCTCTTTCTCCACATTCTCGTCAGCATCTGCTGTCACCTGAATTTTTGATCTTAATCATCCTGAGTGGTGTGAGGTGGAATCTCAGGGTTGTTTTGATTTGCATTTCCCTGATGATTAAGGATGTTGAACATTTTTTCAGGTGCTTCTCAGCCATTCGGTATTCCTCAGGTGAGAATTCTTTGTTTAGCTCTGAGCCCCATTTTTTATTTTGAATTTCTGGAGTCCATCTTCTTGAGTTCTTTATATATATTGGATATTACTCCCCTATCTGATTTAGGATGGGATCACCAATTGCCCTTTCTATCTCAGTGAAGAATTGAGTTGTAATTTTGATGGGGATTGCATTGAATCTGTAGATTGCTTTCGGCAGCATAGCCATTTTTACTATATTAATCCTGTAGACCCATGAGCATGGGAGATATTTCCATCTTCTGAGATCTTCTTCAATTTCTTTCTTCAGAGACTTGAAGTTCTTGTCATACACATCTTTCACTTCCCTAGTTGCAGTCACACTAAGGTATTTTATACTATGTGTGACTATTTTGAAGGGTGTTGTTTCCCTAATTTCTTTCTCAGCCTGTTTATCCTTTGTGTAGAGAAAGGGGTAATATCCAATATATACAAAGAGCTCATGAATCTGGACTCCAGAAATTCAAATAACCCCATAAAAATGGGGTTCATAGCTAAACAAAGAATTCTTAACTGAGCAATACCGAATGGCTGAAAAGCACCTGAAAAAAATGTTCAATATCCTTAATCATCAGGGAAATGCAAATCATAACAACCCTGAGATTCCACCTCACACCAGTCAGAAGGGCTAATATCAAAATTCCAGGTGACAGCAGATGCTGAAGAGGATGTATAGAAAGAGGAACATTCCTAAATTGTTGGTGGGATTGCAAGCTGGTACAACCACTCTGGAATACAGTCTGGCAGTCCCTCAGAAAATTGGACATAATTCTACCGGAAGAACTCAAATGATATGCACTCACTGATAAGTGGATATTAGCCCAGAAACATAAAGCACCCAAGATACAATTTCCAAAACACAAGAAATTCAAGAAAAGGGAAGACCAACATGTGGATACTTCATTCCTCCTTAAAATAGGGAAACAAAATACCCATGAAAGGAGTTACAGAGATAAAGTTTGGAGCTAAGACAAAGAATGGACTATCCAGAGACTACCCCATCCAGGGATCCATCCCATAATCAGCCACCAAACTCAGACACTATTGCATATGCCAGAAAGATTTTGTTGAAGGGACCCTGTTATAGCTGTCTCATATGAGGCTATGCCAGTGCCTGGCAAATACAGAAGTGGATGCTCACAGTCATCTATAGGATGGAACACAGGGCCCCCAATGGAGAAGCTATAGAATGCACCCAAGGAGCTGAAAGTGTCTTCAACCCTATAGGTGGAACAATAATATGAACTAACCAGTACCCCCAGAGCTCGTAGCTCTAGCTGCATATGTAGCAGAAGATGGCATATTTGGCCATCACTGGAAAGAGAGGCCTCTTGGTATTGCAAACTTTATATGCCCCAGTACAGGGGAATACCAGGGCAAAGAGTGGGAGGGTAGGGGAGCAGGGCAGAGGGAGGGTATAGGGAAATTTCGGGATAGCATTTGAAATGCATATAAAGAAAATATATAAAAATAATAAATAAAGGAAAGGGGAAGAAGAAGGAGACACTTTTCATTTAGAATTTTTTAAAGGATTATGGAGCTGAGAAGATGGCCTTTTTAACTTGCAGATGTCTTTTCAAGTAAAAGTGCTTGCTTCAAAGGCATGATTTATAATCTCAGTTCTGTTCTTAAAAATCACGGAAAAAGCCAGATGTGGTCCTTGTGGTCTCAGGATTCCTCCAGCAGGATGGGAGATGTAGGCATAAGAAGTGGCTAAAAGCTTGTGTGCCAAATGGCCTGGAATATGCAGTATATGCAGTATACTACAGCAGCAGAAAGAAGAGAATGCCTGCCTCAAAGAATGTTGGAGTAGAGAGCTGAACTTAAATAAAAGTGTCTTCTGACCTCCACATTTGTGCTATAGCATTTGCATGCCTGTACTCAAACACTCACAAATACATACAAACACACACTTGCACAGGGACACACACACACACACAGACACACAGAGAGAAAAATACTGTACACACACATGACCTGAATCTAAAGTAAAATTGTCCTCTGACATCCACACTTGTGCTATGGCTTTTGAATGACACAAGCACACACACACAAACATATACACACACACACAAACATACAAAAAAATGCACACATGAACACAAAAATTTAGTGAAGATATCACTGTTTATCTTTATATTTACAAAAATGTGTCTGTGCGTTGAGTGTGTATCTGTGTGTGTGTGTCAAGGGTCTGTGAGATGTACAAAGAGGAGACATGTGTAGAACTTGCACTTAACTGAATGTAGACAGGTTTCACCTTCCCTGTTCTTCATGTCAGATTCATGCACTCTTCCATGTTCCTGCTTCCCTTTCTCTGCCTCCTTGTGAAACCTTAGAGAATTCTGTGGACTCACCATCCACATCAGCTCCAGACAAGAACAAGTGTCACCACGTGGAGTCCTGTCAGCATGTTACTAGAGCACTAGTGACAAGATCACGTGGGACATGATAGATAAGTCAGTTCCTTTGTCTTCCCTTCCTTCTGACAAGAGGCAGATGTTCTGTGCAGATGTGGGCCTATGTGGTACCCTGTGGTACCACACACATTAAAAATTAGCATATACTAAATGGGAGAGTGATTTTTATCACCACAGAATGCAAGATGTGCTGAAAATTATCCATGTGACACAACTTATACAATTATGTGCGACAGAAAGCTCATTGTCGGGGCATTCCAGTGCAGGCAGTCCTTTGAGCTAGGGGTAGAATTCAGGCCAGAGACTGATATCAGCTTACTTATGGCCATATGTGCTTGTGAGTGTTGTTTGAAATTTTGTATCCAGGTAGGAAGTGTAAAAAAAAAACCAAACAAATAAAAAAAAGAACTTGTTCTCTGGTTGATGAAAGAATAAGGCAGGGGTGTGGCTCATTCAGTAAAATGAATACCTAGTGAGCAGGAGGACCTCAGTTCCTTCCCCAGGAAGAAAAGAATGGCACATGCTTGCCTGTGAATGTAGAGACCCAGATTCCTGGGAATCGCTAGGCAGCCAGCACACACACACACACACACACACACACACACACACACACACACATCCTAGAGTTTGTGCATGTATATATTTTCTATATACAGTGGCAGAATTGATTGTGTTCAGATTCATGGAGCAAATGAATTATGTGCACAAATGGATTTGTTTCTGTGTGTTGTGTGTGTTGCCTGCATGTGTGTGTTTCTGCTTCGACTCATAGTAGCTTCTATAATTTCATCAAGTCTATACTTTTATTCACCTTAGGCCAGGATTGGGTTCCAGTCTTGGGTGGATATTAGATATATCTCAGACATGAATTTTTATATGCAATCAGAATATACTCAGGTGTAAGATCTCCCAAACTGAAGAGTTAAGGATGGTCCCATCAACTCCAGTTCCCAGCCTATGTTCTCTCCCTCCCCTCCATAGTCCATCAGGCCTGACTCACACTGATGCAGTTCTCATGAAAGCCAGGAGGATGGAGCAAAACTAAATTCTTGCATTTTAGTGAATAGGGCTGATGTTTTACAGAGTAGCAAATATCCCCAAGTTCATGTATCTCTGGTGTGTTTGGAAGCTTCAAGGGTGTACTAGAGAAGTTCCGTTTGTGGATCAACACAGATCTAGTACTCAACAACTCACTTCATCGCTGTTCAGTGTAAAGTGAGCAGTTCAAACTGTGTAAAGAGTGCTCCTTCATAGAGAATATGGTGTCTGATTATTCAGGGGCATTTTGTAAAGAATATAGTATTCATACTTGGACTGAATTTTCTGGCACTCAGATGCATTTCCCAAACATTCTAAGTAAAGGATTAAATGCCAGGGGTTCTTTTCTCTCTTTCCCACAACTTGCCTCTAGGTTGTCATGCAGGATGAAGGTTTTAGGTACAGAAAAGTACTCTTCAAGCCACCAATAGAGAAATGCAAACATCACTCCAGACAGAGATGCTTGGATCTACATTGTGGTCCTGCCTGCAAAATATGCTAGGGCATCTGTGGCATAGTCCTGTGGAGCAACAACCAACATCTGAAGTGACATAAGGCCCACTCCAACAGATGGGACCTACACCTGACACTGCTTTGGTGACCAGGACCAGAGACTAGATAGCCCAGGGACCTAAAGTAAAACTATACTATTCCTTATAGCAGAAAGTGGAGGGCATAAAATGAATCTTGAGGTACCCTCAGGAAAAATACTTGTCATTTCTGCAAACCTAATTGTGACATTCATTTACAAATGCTGATGCAATATACAGCTCTCAGCTCAAAGGAAAAGTATATTATGGAGTCAAATATGAGGGAGAAAATATGAGTGAGACAGATGTAGGTTATTACAAATTCCATGGTACAATATGGAAGCAGTTTGATGAAGTACTTAGTGTCACAGAGCAAATAAGCTACAAATCAATCACTTCTTGTATACATTGATGCAAGTATTAATCGTGCCCAAACTATGCTGTTGGCATTAGCTGCTATCTGATGGCATTTGTCCTCTTTGGTTTGGAAGAAAACTGTGGTTTTGTTAAGATAATATTATGTGCAATTAAAAGAAAAAAATGTGCCAGTAGGACAGGTCCAACTTTATCTGACAGTGACAAGATGCTAGGTGATTCCAACACAGAGGGGCCAGGGAAGGGGTTCTTCTGAGCTAAAAAAAGCACACATAAACTGTAGTTAGGACTGTAACATTCCATTATATCCACACCACTGAAGTTCCAATCAGGTGATCAGTCTTTGCAGACCCAGCTTCTTTCTAGGAATCCCTGTCCCCACACACACAATGGCTCTCCCTCTCTCTACTCTAGCTCCCTGGAATCCAATAAGGTGTTGGTTGAGGGGCCAAGAAGTCAAACCACATCCTGTAACAAATTCACCAATGACTGTTATACACAGGATGCTGAAAGCTACTCAATAATGTTCTTTTAGGGTGAGTCTGGTGAAATAGCCTTTGGACTCGTCTATGGGACATGTCCCTCATTTCCTTCAGTAGTCTCAGTAGCCTCTACATGCTCTTAAGGAAGTAGGGGCAAAGTGCAATGAACATCAATCAAGTAAAGTCTCCATCATCGAGTAATCCATGCAGATCATTCATGAGTATCATTGACATTTGTCAATCATTGGTTGACAATGGTTTCTGACAGTTCACAGAAAGTTGAATATTCGCATCACAGAGAAGCCACACATAGTACTTGTAGTTTAAAAATAATACCAGGAATACTTGAATGAAAAAGTGTCCACTATTTGTGAGCAATCTGGGTGCATATACCTATATTGCCTATACATTAGAAAGGCTCAGAACATTGCTGAGTTACTACATACATAAATGCAGAATGTACCTGTTCATGGGTCTGAGTGTTCATTATTGCTATGATATCTATTCTTTCAATGTTGTCCTACATATTCCATGTAACATGAATAAGTGCTATAATGTTCATTTTACTTGGCTGTCTAATTACAAACTTTATAGATAAATGGATAGAGAAAGTAAAGCAAGGAACAGAGCAACATCACAGAAGAGGATTGCATAAAGAGAGACCTCCATAAAGACCTAAGATGTCTGAGCCAGAATGGTATTGGAATCAAGGTTGACAAGTCAGGAAAGACAGAAATCAACAGTCATACTGACACTCACACATGTACAGAAAACTGCCAACTTGTACCCAACATTTCTCTGTGTATGCCATGTTCAAATCAAACTTGTGCAGTAAGGATTATGTGTCAGAGAACAGTACTAATGTAAGCATATATGCATACCTACAAATCTATATTGTGGGTTGGAGGATGGCTCAGTGGTTAAGAGTACTGCATGCGCTTCTCAGAGGTCCTGAGTTCAATTCGCAGCAACCACCTGGTGGTTCACCCCTTCTGTTTGGGGATCTGGTTCACTCTTCTGGCATAGTGGTGTACATGAAGATAGAGCACGCACATAAAATAAACTAATAAATATTTAAAAAACAAACATAAGTTAAAATCTAGGTATCATATACAGATCATTGTATACAAATGTAAGGTTAGAGAATTTCTAACAGAATGTACAAAGGAAAATCTCTGTCACTGGGTAATAGTATATATATTTCGAAGAAAAGAAACCAAATAAAAACCAAAGTTGGTGAATTAATGAAGGTGAAATCATTTAAAAAAAACAAACAAACAAACAAACAAACAAACAAACAAACAAACAACACCGGGCGGTGGTGGCACACGCCTTTAATCCCAGCACTCGGGATATATGCTCTACCACTGAGCTACATCCCCGGCTATGATACTGGGGTGATTATAGCCAAAATCAAGATACAATGAACGTAAGAGCATTTATAGAGCCTGAAAGGATTCACATCACATCTTTGGGTATGATTTCTCACTTCTAGTTTAGTATTTTGATGGGATGTTTAGATTATTTATACTATGAGAAAAACATCTATTTTCAACGGAAATTAAGAAATATCAATAACAAGAAATGTTGTGCTCTGGAAAATATCACAGACTTACTATGAATTGAGGGATTTATGTCAAATTTATTATAATGTGTATCTGCAGGGTTAGGAAGGTCAGGCCAAGGTGGTGTTAGAGGTTGGGTAGATGGCATTGCAAGGTTGGTACAGTGAGGCTGGGGCTGCCTTTAGCCCTGTGTGCCTCCCTTCAGGGCTGCCTACCAGGAGCTCTCTGAGACCCAGACCCCACGGCTGCTGGAATGCAGGATAAAATTATTTCTTCAGCAAATATTTACATTTATAAAGGTACCGAGGAAGTATAAACCTTGAATATCAGATAGTGTTAAGGGGACAAGCATACAGAGGTGCCTTGATCCTGCCCCTGAAGGAAACAGTCTTTTGCCCACCCCTAGTTTTAAGAACTGGAGTGAAGCGGTTTCTCTCACTACTATGTTCACAGGCTGTGCATTTGGATGCCCTGATAGGTGGCAGTTGAATCTAACATCCAGAGTGCAGTATTATGCTAACGCATTAAAGTGATCTGGTTGGGTATCGCAGTGCCACAAAAGGACATCACAGAAAGGAGATTAACAAGTCGTACACTAGCCTAGACTGTGACAGGCATCATAGCTGCAAACACCCTCTTATTCTCTTATGGAGACTGGGGATCCCTGCATTGAACCATGTCCAGAAAGTTTACATCACAACCAGCATCAACAGTTCTTTATTCTCCAGTGTGGCTGTCTATGCTCAGTCGTTTTTCCTTTTTTAAAATTATTCTCATTTTTATGTTATTTTATTTATTTACATTCCAGTCATGGCCCACTGTCGATCCACTTCCCACAGTTCCTTTTCCCATTCCTCCTCCCTCTTGCCTATGAGAGCCCCCCTTTCCTCGCCCTTCCCTGAGGACTCAAATCTATCAAGGATTAAGCACATTTCCTCCCACTGATGCCAGACCAGGCAGACATCTGCTGTATATGAGTCAGGGGCCTCACATTGGCCCTGTATGCTCCTGGTTGGTGTCTCAGTCTCTGCGAGCTCCCTGAGGATCAGGGTTAGTTGAGTCTGCTGGTCTTCCTATGGGGTCGCTCTCTCTTTAAACTTTTTCAGTCCTTCCTGGATTTCAACCATAGGTTGGATCCAATGGTTGAGTATAAGTATCTGCCAGTGCCTCAGTCTGCTGTTCATAGAGCCTCTCAGAGGACAACCTTGTCAGGCTCCTGCATGTAAGCACACCATAGCATCAGTAATAGAGTCAGGCCTTGGTTCTCCATCCAAACACCAATGAAATGGATCCCAAGTTGGGCTGGTCACTGGACGCCTTTTCTTCAATCTCTTCTCCATTTTCTTCTCACAGATTTTTAGACAGAAAGAGTTTGGGGATCAGGGTTTTTGACAGTGTATTTTTAACCCCGTCTTTCTATGGGAGTTGGACACTTTGAGTTCCCTCTCACCATTGCTGGACATTTTGCCTAAGGTCACCTTCAAAGAGTCCAGAGTCTCATACCTCCTGGGTATATGGAGGTCCCCCTAATTTCCACTACCAGAGGCTGCATATTTCAATTCATTCTCTTGGCTGTCTGGGCTTCTCTCATGTCCCCTCGCATATCTGACCCTGTTCCTCCTTTCCCCTCTCCCTCTCTTCTCCCATTCAGGTTCTTCCCTCCCTCTGCCTATGTGATCATTATCTTCCCCCTTATAAGTGAGATTAAAGCCTCCTTACTTGGCCTTTCTGCATGTTACTATAGGATATGTACAACCTATATGTCCATAGGCTATATCCTAGGTATTCTGTTGTCTTTGGCTAATATCCACTTATCAGTGAGTACTTACCATGCAAGTACTCTGGGGTCTGAGTTACCTCATTCACAATGATATTTTCTAGTTCCACCCATGTGTCTGACAAATTCATAATGTCCATTGTTTAAAAAAATCCTTTATAGTATTCCCTTGTGTAAAATAACCACATTTTCTATATCCATTCTTTGTTTGAGGGACATCTGGGTTGTTTCCAGATTTTGGCTATTACAAATAAGGCTGCTATGGACATGGTGGAGCACCTGTCCTGTGGTATGATGGGGTGTCTTTTGGGTATATAACTAAGAGTGGTATAGGTAGAGAAGGAACTGAGATAGCAGAATCAACCTCATGTTTTTTTTTTTAAATATTTTTTATTAAGTATTTTCTTCAATTACATTTCCAATGCTATCCCAAAAGTCCCCCATACCCTCACCCCTACTTCCCAACCCACCCATTCCCATTTTTTGGCCCTGGTGTTCCCCTGTACTGGGGCATATAAAGTTTGCGTGTCCAATGGGCCTCTCTTTCCAGTGATGGCCGACCAGGCCATCTTTTGATACATATGTTTTTAATTAGATGTTTTCTTAATTTACATTTCAAATGTTATCCCCTTTCCTAGTTTCCTCTCCAAACATCCCCTATACCCTCACCCTCACCCTACGTCCCACCTACCCACTCCCACTTCTTGGCCCTGGTTTTCCACTATACTGTGGCCTAGAGTCTTCGCAAGACCAAGGGCCTCTCCTCACACTGATGGCCTACAAGTCTATCCTCAGCTACATATGCTGCTAGAGACATGAGTTCTGGGAATACTGGTTAGTCATATTGTTGTTTCTCCTATAAGGTTGCAGACCCCTTCAGCTCCTTGGGAACTTTCTTTAGCTCCTCCATTGGGGACCTTGTGTTCGATCCAATAGGTGACTGTGAACATACACTTTCTGTATTTGCAAGGCACTGGCATAGCCTCACCGGAGACATCTATATCAGGGTCCTGTCAGCAAAATCTTGTTGGTATATGCAATAGTGTCTGGGTTTGATGATTGTTTATGGGATGGATCCCCGGGTGGTGCAGTCTCTGAATGATCCTTCTTCAGTCTCAGCTCCAGGCTTTGTCTCTGTAGCTCCTTCCATGGGAATTTTGTTCAGCTTTCTAAGAAGAAATGAAGTATCCACACTTTGGTCTTCCTTTTTCTTGAGTTTCTTTTGTTTTGTAAATTGTATCTTGGTTATTCTAAGTTTCTGGGCTAATATCTACTGTGGGGCGCCGCTATCTTCCGGTGCTGAGTCATTTCCTCAGTACCGACTGGTAAACATCTAGTTTGCGCCTGCGCTGGAAATCCCCGCCCCGGGCAGCTCCGCCTCAGGGATGGGGTGATCAGTGTTGAGCCAATCATGGCTTGCCACGTCCGAGGCGGGGAGAATTTCCTATAAAAAGGAGGGGCTGGGACTGCCTGGGGTCTCCGGTTGTGAAGCTTATGCTCTCCCTCTCAAGACGCATAAAGCTTACTGCAGAAGAACCCTATTGTGTGTGGTGTCCTCATTCGCGGGCGAATCAGTGAACCTCACATCTGGTGCTGAAACCCGGGAAAACGAAGAACATCGTGAGCACCGTCGGAGATCCCTCGGTGACGGGGAGGGTCCAGAACTGCAGGAACTACGTCTCGGAAAGGTATGCCTGAATTTTACTTGACCCTTTCGCACTCCCTTCAACTAACCGGGCCGTGGGAGGGATTGCCCGAGGCCTTAATTATCGTCCTCGTGGCCTTGGTTGTATGGTTCCTAGCCCTCTTCTTTTGTGAACATAGAAGGTTGTGTTAAATTGAAGTTCTTACGATCTCGGAGACATAAAACTGCAGTCTCCTTTAGAGTATCATGGGGGCTTCTCAATCAGTACAAACTTCATTAAAAGAACTTCTCAAAAGAAGGGACCTGAAGCTTGGGGATAGAGTTCTTCGCCGCTTTGTTGAGGAAGTTGATCGAGTAGCTCCCTGGTATGCGGTGTCAGGATCTCTGACGCTGCTGTCATGGAATAAGCTAGGCAACGATCTAGAAACCTGTTCAGACCTCAGGTTGGGAGTTAAGGCCATATGGAAACTAGTTAAGAGTTGTCTTGAAGATGAGGCCTGTGAGGAGGAGCGAAAGAAAGGGCAAAAGGTTTTAGAAGCTATGCAGGAAGGTATGTCAGAATCCGAGCGTAGTGAGAGGATGGGTGTGCGCACAAAAACCGTAAAAAAGGCAAAAAAGGGAAGTGAAAAAGGACCTCCCGGGAGAAATAGAAAGGGAGAGAAGGGGAGCAGCAAGCCCGGGTTATATCCGACCCGAGAACTGGCTGCCCTCCACCTAAGAGATACCTCGGATTCTTCCGAAACCGAGGACAGTAAACTGACCTCGGAGGAAGAGGGCGAGTTAGAAGAAGAAGCAGTTAGATATAAAGGAGAAAGGTATCACCCAGATGAAGGCGGGCGACCTAAGTCAAGTAAGCCCGCGACCGGTGTCTCTTTTAAGGATAGGAGATTGTTGGCTGCCGCCATTCCCTCCGCTCCCCCACCTTATGAGGCCCGGTCATCTACAACTTCCTTTTTTCCCCAAAAGATCCTCCGCAAGCTACAATTAGCGTTTCCTGTTTATGAACAAGAAGGGGGGAGAATCTACGCTCCTGTAGACTTTAGTCAGATAAAAGATCTTGCAGAATCAGTAAGAAAATATGGTCCCAATGCTAATTTTACTATTATGATTCTTGAAAGAATGGCACAAACTGCCATGACACCTAGTGATTGGCAAATGGTGGTTAAGGCCGCCTTGCCTACTATGGGACAATACATAGAATGGAAAGCCTTGTGGCATGAGGCAGCCCAGTCCCAGGCCAGGGCCAACGCAATAGCCCTTACGCAAGAGCAGCGGGATTGGACATTTGACCTTTTAACAGGCCAAGGCCCGTGGGCCGCAGATCAAATTAATTACCATTGGGGGGCGTACGCCCAGATTTCCAGCACAGCCATACGGGCCTGGAAGTCACTTAATCGCAAGGGAGAAACCACCAATCAGCTTACAAAAATTGTTCAAGGGCCCCAGGAGCCCTTTGCCGACTTCGTCGCACGCATGATGGAGGCGGCAGGAAAAATCTTTGGGGACCCAGAGGGGATAGGACCCTTTATTGAGCAACTGATTTTTGAACAAGCCACCCAGGAATGCAGGAATGCCATTGCTCCTAGAAAATCAAAAGGGTTGCAAGAATGGCTAAGAGTGTGTAGAGAGCTTGGAGGTCCACTTAGCAATACTGGCCTCGCGGCCGCCATCATGTTAGCACAAAAGCATCCTCCACAAAAGAAGACCGGTGAACGGACCTGTTTTAATTGTGGTAAGCCTGGACATTTCAAAAGAGATTGCAAAGCCCCAGAAAAGAAAGGGGGGGTCTTGACCCTCTGCACGAGGTGTGGTAAAGGGTACCACAGAGCAGATCAATGTCGCTCAGTGCGAGATATACAGGGAAGGCTTTTGCCTCCATTAAATGTTCCTGCTCCCAATGTGCCAAAAAACGGGTCATTGGGCCCACGGTCCCAGGGCCCTCAAAGATATGGGAACCGGTTTGTCAGAACCTCCGGGATGGCGGAAGAAGCGACCCAGGAAGACCCACAAGGGTGGACCTGCGCGCCGCCTCCGACCTCCTACTAATGCCCCAAATGAGTATCCAACCAGTACCTATAGAGCCAATGTCACCTTTGCCCCCTGGGACCATGGGCCTTATCCTCGGACGAGGATCACTCACCTTACGGGGCCTAGTGGTCCATCCTGGGTTTGTTGACCATCTACACTCCCCCGAAATACAGGTCTTATGTTCTAGCCCCAGGGGCGTGTTTTCTATCAGTGCGGGGGATAGGATAGCTCAATTGCTGCTCCTCCCCGACACCCTCTGGGAGGGCTCCCCAGGCCCCAGTCCCAAAACGATGGGGTCGTCAGGAACTGATTCAGCCTACCTTGTTGTATCCCTGAATGAAAGGCCCAAACTCTGCCTCGAAGTAAATGGAAAAAGGTTTGAAGGTATTCTTGATACCGGGGCAGACAAAAGTATTATATCCACGCACTGGTGGCCAAAAGCTTGGCCCACTACGAAATCGTCCCACTCTCTACAAGGCCTGGGATATCATTCATGCCCTGCCATAAGCTCAATGAGTTTGACCTGGAAGGCTCCTGAGGGACAAAAGGGTAAATTCGAACCTTATGTGCTCCCGCTCCCAGTAAACCTTTGGGGGAGAGACATTATGCAACATTTGGGCCTAACCCTGTCCAATGAAAAAATTGTGTTGGGGGAAGGTTTGAACAAGGCAAAAAACATGATGCTAAAGATGGGCTACAGGACAGGTAAAGGATTAGGACGGTCAGAGCAAGGAGAAATTGAGCCTATTTCACCAGCAGGAAATATAGCCCGACAAGGACTGGGTTTTTCCTAGGGGCCATGGGGACGGTTCGGCCTATACCGTGGAAAACAGAGGACCCGGTGTGGGTCCCTCAATGGCCCCTATCCTCTGAAAAAATGGAGGCCGCAATACAATTAGTAAATGAACAACTAAAATTGGATCATATAGAACCTTCTACCTCCCCCTGGAATACTCCCATATTTGTTATTAAGAAAAGATCAGGGAAATGGAGGTTGCTCCATGACCTTAGAGCCATTAATGAACAAATGCATTTGTTCGGCCCTGTGCAAAGAGGCCTTCCTGTGCTCTCTGCCCTGCCCAGGGGTTGGAATTTAATTATAATAGATATTAAAGACTGTTTCTTTTCTATACCTCTATGTCCAATAGATAGGCCCAGATTTGCTTTCACCATACCCTCTGTTAATCATATGGAACCCGATAAAAGGTACCAATGGAAGGTTCTACCACAAGGAATGTCCAACAGCCCTACTATGTGCCAACTTTATGTGCAGGAGGCCCTTTCTCCAGTAAGGGATCAATTTCCCTCGTTAGTCATGCTCCATTATATGGACGACATCCTTCTGTGCCACAAGGACCTTGGCCTGCTTCAAAGGGCCTACCCCCTTTTACTTAAAACTTTGAGTCAATGGGGACTTCAAATAGCTGTAGAAAAGGTCCAAATTTCAAATACTGGACAGTTCCTGGGTACCATGGTGACACCAAATAACATCATACCTCAAAAATTAGAGATAAGAAGGGACCACCTCCATACCCTAAATGATTTTCAGAAATTGTTGGGGGACATTAACTGGCTTAGACCCTTTTTAAAAATCCCCACTTCGGAATTAAGATCTTTGTTCAATATCTTAGAAGGAGATTCGCACATCACGTCCCCCCGAACATTGACCCCAGCTGCTGATCTGGCCCTACAAAAGGTGGAAATGGCCCTGACACAAGCGCAGCTGCTCCGTATCGAAGAATCACAACCCTTTAGTCTGTGTGTCTTACAAACTGCCCATTTGCCAACTGCCGTTCTTTGGCAGAATGGGCCCCTGCTATGGGTTCACCCAAATGTATCCCCAGCAAAAATAATACATTGGTATCCTGAAGCCATAGCTCAGCTTGCACTCAGAGGCTATAAAGCAGCCATCACCCATTTCGGGCGTAGCCCCCACCTCTTGGTGGTGCCTTATACCTCTGTGCAAGTTCAGACCTTGGCCGCCACATCTAATGACTGGGCTATACTAGTTACAACTTTCCCTGGAAGCATAGACAATCACTATCCCAAACACCCGATCCTACACTTTGCCCAGAGCCAGTCAATTGTGTTCCCGCATGTAACGGTAAGAAACCCAATTAAGGAAGGGCTCATGGTGTATACCGATGGCTCCAAGAGTGGTGTAGGGGCCTTTGTGGTCAATGGCAAAATATGTTCCAAACAATATAAAGAAGCATCACCTCAAGTAATAGAGTGTCTAGTGGTTCTGGAGGTATTAAAAACCTTCTCTGAACCCCTCAATATTGTGTCAGATTCTAGTTATGTAGTAAATGCAGTAAACTTGCTGGAGGTGGCTGGAGTAATCAAACCCTCTAGCACTTTAGCACAAATTTTTCAAGAGATACAATTAATGTTGCTTCAAAGAAAATTCCCAGTTTTCATCACTCATATCAGGGCTCATTCAGGCCTACCTGGCCCCATGTCCCTGGGTAATGACTTGGCAGACAAAGCCACCAAATTAATAGCCACAGCCCTGTCATCCTCTGTGGAAGCTGCAAAAGGATTCCACAATCGCTTTCATGTAACGGCAGAAACGTTGCGCCGTCGCTTCTCCTTGACTAGGAAAGAAGCTCGTGACATCGTCACTAGCTGCCAAAATTGCTGTGAATTTCTGCCCCTCCCTCATGTGGGGATCAACCCCCGCGGCGTTCAGCCTTTACAAATATGGCAAATGGATGTCACACATGTCCCCTCCTTTGGCAAGTTACAATATCTTCATGTGTCCGTTGATACCTGCTCTGGCATTATTTTTGCATCTCCCCATGTGGGAGAAAAGGCAACGCATGCGATCCAACACTGCCTTGAGGCTTGGAGCGCTTGGGGACAACCTAAATTTATTAAAACTGATAACGGACCAGCTTATACTTCACAAAAATTTCAAAGCTTTTGTCGCCAAATGGGAGTAACGCATCTAACTGGTATCCCATATAACCCACAAGGTCAAGGTATTGTTGAGAGAGCACATCGGACCCTTAAATCTTATGTTGTTAAACAAAAAGGGGGCGCTGATGAAGCTATACCCCGTACGCCAAAAGTGTCTGTGTCATTGGCACTATTCACCCTCAATTTTTTAAATATGACGCACACGGCCATACTGCGGCAGAACGACATTGTTCTGAACCAACTAGACCCAAAGAATTAATAAAATGGAAAGATGTCTTAACCAACAAATGGAGAGGCCCGGATCCTATTCTAATAAGATCCAGGGGAGCTGTTTGTGTTTTCCCGCAGAACGAACAAAATCCATTCTGGGTCCCAGAAAGACTAACACGATCAATACCCCAAGATGATGAAGATCGCCCTGCTGATATTGGGAATCATCCTGCCTCTGCAAGTGATGTCCCAGGAAAAAGGGCTTCGATGGGGAATAATGTCAACATTCCCACTCCCCATGCCGGTGATGTATGATGCTCAGGTATTTCCCCGCCTTTTTTCTACCAATGAAAGTCATGGGCTTCCATATTTACCGTGGGATCCCCAGATTGAAAAGGTCACAGAACAGAGAAAACATAATTTGAGGGGGAGCTTATGTTTCTCCCTCGATAGTTCTTTGACCGAGTGCATTGGGTTATCCTATCAGTATGTTGTCCATATTCCCAATGCACTAATGAATGATACATTTTATGGTGGAGATCTTGTTGATCTGTCTGGAGATTGGCCCAAGGTAACAAAAATTATTAATCATACTGAGTATCAGCAACCAAGGTTAGCCCCCTTTTGTGTAGCAAAGGAAGAGCTGTCTTCCACCCTGCCTTGGGCCGGCTGCCAAGCGCGTCAAGTGGGGCGAGTTAATGATTATTTCACATTATCCCCACCCTTGATTAATGGTTCATATAATGTGGCAAGACGCAATGGCGAAGATAATCCCTCGGCCATTGGCTATCCCTTCAATTTGTGGCTTTTGTGTGGCATTAATGGAAGCTGCACCGATATTGCGCCTCTGGCATTAATAGAGGGAGGCTGGTCCCAAAGGGGTTTTATGCGATTCAGCCTAAATTCCTCCTCCACGTGGTGGGTGGGATCGCTTCAACAGTTTCAACATCCCCCTACGCCTGTTTGTGTTTGGCCCCCTTTTCTTTGGCTTGTTAGTAATTCTACCTTGCCTAATAATTTGACTGGCATTTATTGTCAAAATTATTCCTGCTTTTATGCTACATGCTGGGATGCCAAGGCTTTTTCCTTTGCCATGGTTGTCCGTTTGCCCCGCTTTGTTCCAGTCCCGGTGGTGGCCCCCAGCTCCCTGTCCCTTTTTAGGGAAAAGAGGGATTTTGGTGTCTCTGCAGTGATCGTAGGAATTGTGGCTACTGTAGGCATAACCGCCTCAGTAACTGCATCAGCTCTGGCCCTGTCAGGGACTGTGCAGACCGCAGACACTATTAATCAACTGTCGGCCGCTGTGTCTGCAGCAATTGAAGATAGCCATCTTGCCTATACCCAGCTCCGGGGAGGATTATTACTGGTTAATCAACGTATAGATTTGGTTCAAGAACAAATTGATATCCTCTGGCAACTCGCGCAGTTGGGATGTGAAGTCAGAATGCCAGGGTTATGCATCACATCAGTACAATATAATAATTTCACATATGCCGCTAATCTTTCTAAGAGTTTGTCCCAACAGCTGCTATATAATTGGACGTCTGATTTTGATCAAACCCTCCAGAAACTTAGATTGGCCATCGTCCAAATCAATTCCACCAGACTTGACCTCTCCTTGACCGAAGGCTTTTCGTCATGGATCTCTTCTGCTGTTTCTTATTTTAAGGAATGGGTGGGGGTGGGTTTGTTTGGAATTCTCCTTTGCTTCGGATCGGTATTTAGCCTATGGTTAACTTGCAAATTATATAAGAAAAATAATAGAGACAAAATCATGATATCCCAGGCGCTTGCTGCCCTGGAGCAGGGGCAATCTGCACAGGTATGGTTGGCGGCGCTTAAACAAAATTGATTTGCACCACTGGTCGCTGGCTGCCCGCGCCTTAGCGGGTGAGCTTCAGCAGCCCTAGAGGATTGTAGAGCAATGCATCGCACAGGTGGTCCCCCCGTTCCACCTGGGGAATATGCCGTCTAGTGGGGGTTTCCTGCCCTAGTCTTCCCCTCCTCGAAAAAATGGCAGAGGGACAGGTCGGAGCAACTTCGGGTCCCACTCAAGCCTAGTCGTTGCTTGCGGACATAGTTCTTACATCTCTGAGTAAGAGGATTCGGCCAATGTTCCCGTCCTCTCATACTGGGTGTCCAGTTGGTTTTATTAGACAAAAAAGGGGGAGATGTGGGGCGCCGCTATCTTCCGGTGCTGAGTCATTTCCTCAGTACCGACTGGTAAACATCTAGTTTGCGCCTGCGCTGGAAATCCCCGCCCCGGGCAGCTCCGCCTCAGGGATGGGGTGATCAGTGTTGAGCCAATCATGGCTTGCCACGTCCGAGGCGGGGAGAATTTCCTATAAAAAGGAGGGGCTGGGACTGCCTGGGGTCTCCGGTTGTGAAGCTTATGCTCTCCCTCTCAAGACGCATAAAGCTTGCTGCAGAAGAACCCTATTGTGTGTGGTGTCCTCATTTGCGGGCGAATCAGTGAACCTCACAATCTACTAAGCAGTGAATGCATATCATGTGTCTTCTTTTGTGATAGGATTATATCACTCAGGATGATATCCTCCATTTGCCTAAGAATTTCATAAATTCAGTGTTTTTAATAGCTGAGTAGTACTCCATTGTGTAAAGGTACCACATTTTCTGTATCCATTCCTCTGTTGAGGGATATCTGGATTCGTTCCAGATTCTAGTTATTATAGATAAGGCTGCTATGAACATAATGGAGTCCTTATTATAATTTGGAACATCTTCTGGGTATATGCCCAGGAGTGGTGCTGCTGAAACTTTCAGTAGTACTATGTCGAATTTTCTGAGGAACCGCCAAACTGATTTCCAGAGTGGTTATACCAGCTTACAATCCCACCAGCAGTTGAGGAGGGTTCCTCTTTTTCCACATCCTCTTCCTCTTTCTCCACATCCTCACCAGCATCTACTGTCACCTGAGTTTTTGATCTTAGCCATTCTGAATGGTGTGAGGTCGAATCTCAGGGTTGTTTTGATTTGCATTTCCCTGATGATTAAGGATGTTGAACAATTTTTCAAGTGCTTCATAGCCATTCAGTATTCCTCAGTTGAGGATTCTTTGCTTAGCTCTGTACCTCATTTTTGAAATAGGGTTATTTGGTTTTCTGGAGTCAGCTACTTGAGTTCTTTGTATTTATTGAATATTAGTCCCCTATTGGATTTTGGATTGTTAAAGATCCCTTCCCAATCTCTTGGTGGCCTTTTTGTCTTATTGAAAGTGTCTTTTGCCTTACAAAAGCTTTGCAATTTTATGAGGTCCCATTTGTCAATTCTTGATCTTACTGCACAAGCCATTGCTGTTTTGTTCAGGAATCTTTCCCCTGTATCCATATTTTCAAGGCTTTTCCCCACTTTCTCATCTATGACTTTCACTTTGTCTGGTTTTATGTGGACTTCCTTGATCCACTTAGACTTGAATTTGTACAAGGAGATAACAATGGATTAAAGCACATTCTTCTACATGATAGCTGCCAGTTGAGCCAGTACTATTTGTTGAAAATTCTCTTTTTTCCACTGGATGGTTTTAGCACCCTTGTCAAAGATTCAGTGACCATAGGTGTGTGGGTTCAATTCTGGGTCTTCAACTATATTCCATTGCTCTACCTTTTGCCAGGGCCAAAAGAATGGGAATGGGTGGGTAGGGAAGTGGGGGGCGCTATGGGGGACTTTTGGGATAGCATTGGAAATTTAACTGAGGAAAATATGTAATAAAATATTAAAAATTAAAAAAAAAGAAATGGGAGACATAACAACAGAAACCCAGGAAATTCAAAACATCATCATAATCTATTACAAAAGCCTATATTCTTCAAAAGTGGAAAATCTGGATCAAGTGGATGGGTTTCTAGACAGATACCACACAACAAACTTAAATCAAGATGAGATGAAATATCTAAACAGTCCCATAAATCCTGAGCAAATAATCATTAAAACCCTCCCACCAGAAAAATTCCTTGGCCAGATGGATTTACAGAAGAATTCTACCAGACCTTCTAAGAGCTAATACCAATACTCCTCAACCTATTCCCGGTTGTAGAAACTGAAGGAATACGACTTAATTCATTCTATGAAGTCACAATTAGTCTGATGCCTAAACCACACAAAGACCCAACAGAGAAAAAGATCTTATAAATACCAATGCTAAATTACTCAGTAAAATTCCCACAAACTGAATCTAAGAACACATCAAAACAATCATTCAACATGATATAGTTTTCTTCATCCCAGGGATGGAGGGACAGTGCAAGAAACGAAAATCCATCAATAATGCACTAAATATACTTGACTTTTCAAGGGAAAATACAACATGTTCATCTCATTAGATGCTCAAAAAGTCTTTAACAAAATACAATGCACCTGCATGTTAAAAGTCCTGGAGAGATCAGGAATTCATGACACCGACATAAACATACTTAAAGCAATATAGATCAAACCAACAGCCAACATCAAACTAAACGAAGAGAAGCCAGAAGCAAGCCCACTAAAATCTGGGACATGAAAAAGTTCCTCACTCTCTCCCTATTTATTCAATATGGTACTCAAAGTTCTAGCTAGAGTAATCAGACAACAAAAGGAGATCAAGGGGATAAAAATTGGAAAGGAAAATGTCTAAGTTTCACTCTTTGCAGATGATATGATAGTACATGTAAGAGACCCCAAAGTTCCACCAGAGAACTACTGCCATTGATAAACAATATCAGCAAAGAGGCTGGATATAAAATTATATCAAATCAGTATCCTTCCTTTGTACAAATGACAAACTGCCTAGGAAAGAAATTAGGGAAACAACACTCTTCCATATAGCCATAAATAGTATAAAATATCTTGTTGTAATCCTATGCAAGTAAGTAAAAGATGTGTATGACAGAAATTGAAATGCCTGAGAGGTCCAAGAAGACCTCAGAAGATGGAAATATCTTCCAAGCTCATGGATTGGCAAGATTAACATAGTGAAAATGGCCATCTTACCAAAAGCAACCTACAGATTCAATGCAATCCCCATCAAAATTCTAACACACAATTCTTCAAAGACAATGGAAAATCAATTCTCAACTTCATATGGAAAAAAAAAAAACAACCCAGGACAGCCAAACCAATTCTCAACAATAAAAGAACTTCTGGGGCAATCAGCATCCCTGACCTCAAGTTCTACTACAAAATACTAGTGATAAAGAACACATGGTATTGGTACAAAGACACACAGGTCAATCAATGGAATAGAGCAGAAGACCCAGATGCAAACCTATAAAACTATGGACACTTGAAATTTGACTAAGAAAAAACACATAAAGTTGAAAAAATGCATCTTCAATATATGGTGCAGCTCTAACTTTCCCTTTGTATGTAGCAGAATGAAAATAGATCCATATGTATCACCTTGCACAAAGTTCAAGTCCAAGTGGATCAAGAACCTCAATATAAAACCAGCTACACTGAATCTAATAGAAGAGAAAGTGATAAAGCACCTGAAACTCATTGGCAAGGGAAGAAATTTCCTAAACAGAACACCCGTGGTTCTGGATCTAAGATCAACAATTGACAAATGAGACCTCATGAAACAAAAAGCTACTGTAAGGCATAAGTGACCATCAATACATTAAATCACCAACCTACAGATTGGAAAAAAAAAAACTTCACTAAACCTACATAAGACTAATATTATATATATATATATATATATATATATATATATATCAAAAAATTAACCTCCAAAAAACAGAAAATTGCCTTAAATCACCAACCTACAGATTGGGGAAAATCTTCACTAATCTTACATCCTACAGAAGGCTAATAAGCAACATATATAGAAAGAACTCAAGAAGTTAACCTCCATTAAAACAAAATAACCCAATTAAAAATGGATCACAGAACTAAACAGAGAATTCACAACAGAGGAATCTCCAATGGCCAAGAAGCACTTAAACCAAGTTCACTGTCACTGTCCTTAGTCATTGGAGAAATGCAAATCAAAACAACCCTTGGTGTAAGAGATTCCACCTTACACCAATCAGAATTGCTGAAATTACAAACCAGGTTGAAACAGTGAGGCAGCCAGCCTCACTGTACCAACCTTGCAATTCCATCTAACCAATCTCTGTCCCACCTTGATATGACATTCGTAACCCTGCAGTAACACATTCTAATAAATTTGACATAATACCATCAATTCATAGTTATTTTACCATGATTTTCAGAGCACAAAATTTCTTGTTTTTAATATCATTTTCTTTCCATTGAAAATAGATACTTTTGTCATAGAAAAAATAATGTAAACATGCCATCAATATACTAAAGTAGAAGCCCTAAATCATACAGAAATACGTGATGAAGATCCTTTCAGGCTCTAGAAATGCTGCGTCACTCATAGTATCTTGATATAGGTCATAATCGAGTTGTTGGTAGATCTGGAGGTGTAGCTCAATGGTAGAGCACCTAGTTGGCATGCATGGGGTTCCGGGTTCGATTCCCGGCGCCACTAGATCTTTTCTTCTCCCCTTTCAGGTCTCTTTTGTCCTAGTGTGTCATAACCCAGAACACATTTCCATGCAGACCTCAAAAGACATATCAGAATGATACAAGAGCTCAACTATGAGCATGACAACAATGTTTCTCTAGAACCTTGACGATATTTCCATGGAGACCTCCAGAGTCTGGAGAGTCCAGCCTGTTCATGTCTCTAAGAATGTTTTGTTCACAGCTTGAGCAAATCGCTGCTTCGTGGGTGGTGGCAGTTTCTCTTATGAGCATGCTTTCTGAGGTGAACATAACAAGAGTGAGAGACTTCTGCTTAGAGAGAAAGGAAGGGGAGGGCTGGGCAGAGCATTCCTAGTTTCTGATTAGAGAGAGGGGAGGAGCATTGTGGTTGTCATGGGAACCTGAGGCCTTTGTGGATACTCTTTTCAATGGCTAACTAAAGGATGTAGTGCAGGCCGCATTCTCTGTAGACAAGCTTTTGGATTCCCAGAGGTGATCACTTTAATCTCCCTGAGGGTGGGAACAAGGAAGCAGGGGTCCCAGACCCAGGTAGGCTCCCTCCCACTTAGGGATTTGTTGCCAGTGTGTTGCTAGCAGCAGGAGAGGGACTTGGGACCATTCTTCCTCCTCAGAGGGAGCTGCTATGTACTGGGGTGCATAGGAGCCATTGCATGGGGGGACAAGAGGATGGGGAGATAGGACAGAATATAGTGTGCACGCTCTGATCCCAGTATTCCCTGTGTGAAACAGGCATGCCTGGTGGGAATTAAGTGGAAAATTCTAAACAATAGTCTAGGATTGTCCTGTATAGATGGCTCAGATGACTGACTGTTTACATATGCAGTCTCTCTCTCTCTCTGTCTCTCTTTCTCTCTCTCTCTCTGTCTCTGTCTCTGTCTCTCTGTCTCTGTCTCTGTCTCTCTGTCTCTGTCTCTGTCTCTGTCTCTGTCTCTGTCTCTCTCTCTCTCTCTCTCTCTCTCTCTCTCTCTCTTGCTTTCTCATTCTTGCTCGCTTGCTCTTGCTCGCTTGCTTGCTCCCTCCCTCCCTCCTCCTTTTGGAAGCTTTTCTAAGTTTCACAGAAATTCTCTAATGTATATGAGCTTTTCAACTTTTCTCCTAGTCGTGGACTTACTCTTTTTTTTCCACCAGGCATTTAGAATAGTAATCATTTCCAGATTTTAAGGGTTTCTTTCTCCAGTTCTCCAATTATGATTTTTATTTTGTGTCTTCTTTGTGAAATCTTCATCTCTCTCCCTGCCCCTAAGTGACAGAGATTTTGTTCTGTGTATTCTGTTAAACAGTATATCTGTCTTTTTAAAATATCTTTGCATATGATACAAAGGAGGCCCTAATTTATATTTGTTTTTAAAAATTGTGATTTATTTGATGTGTGAGTGCTCTATCTGCATTTACACCACCATTTCACAAGAGGGCATCAGATCTCCATATAGATGATTGGGAACCACCACGTGTTGCTGAGAATTGAACTCAGGACCTCTGAAAGAGTAGTCAGTGCTCTAAAACTTTGAACTTCCACGCTTGGGCTTTGGGAATTGAACCCAGTCTTCAGGCCTGATTACATGTGTGTTTTTAGACTGAACCATCTTGCCAGTCCTGTTTTCCTGTAGCCATTTGTATTAGTCACGGTTCTCAAGAGTCTCAGGACTAAGAGAATGAATATGTTTGTGTATACATAATACATGCATACATTTGTACATAAATACATACATAAACTAGTTTATTGGAATGACTTACAGGCTGTAGTATCACTAATCCTACAATGGCCAGCTATGAATGGGAAGTCTAAGAATCTATTCGTTGCAAGTCACACAAGGTTGGGTGCTTCATCTGGTCTTTTGCATAAGCTGGAATCCTGAAGAAGTTGCTCCAATAGGTATATGGCAAAGGAAGCACAAACAGGCAATAATAATAATAATCATGATAAACCTTTCCTTCTTCCACTGTCCTTATATGAGATTCCATCATAATGTTGGCCAAGACTACAGGTGTGCCTCAAGATCAGGATTAAAGGCAGGTATGGATTTGGAATTAGTGCATGTGTCATCCCAACTCAAGATCTGCATCAAAAACTTGTGTCTCCCAGCCTCAAGATCTGGGTCACAGGTGTGCCCTTTATTTCTTGATTTTAGTTCCTTTCGAGTTGGCAATGGACAATAGTGATCACAAATTACTAAAATATTCTAAATACTCCAGCTTTAGATTATGAAGCGTTTGTTTTCATCATCTCTATCAAATTGCATCCTTTTAATATTTAATTTTGCATTTTAACAGCCTAGAATGGAGTTGGTGTAGGTGAATGTTTCAAATTCATTGCAAAGTAAGTAGGTTGACTTGTATCATGTTTCAGAATTCCATATAGCTGTGATTAAGATCTACTCTAGATGATAAGTTTTGAAGATATTTTCATATAATAGTGTAAATTATTTTCAAGGATTTTTTTGGATCCAAAAGTAGTGTGTTACAATCTAATATTATTACTGATATTTTCCTTAACCTTTGTATCAGTTGGGTTTGTTGTGTAAGGCACTTTTTTTCATTTTTTTTTGGGGTATTTATTTCATTTACATTTCCAATGCTATCCCAAAAGTCCCACACACGCTCCCCCACCCACTCCGAACTACTTGGCCCTGTTGTTCCCCTGTACTGGGGCATAGAAAGTTTGCTAGACCAATGGGCCTCTCTTTCCACTGACGGCCAACTAGGCCATCTTCTGCTACATATGCAGCTAGAGCTACGGACTCTGGGGGTACTGATTAGTTCATATTGTTTTTCCACCTATAGGGTTGAAGACTCCTTCAGCTCCTTGGGTGCTTTATTTGCTTCTCCATTGGGGGCCCAGTGTTCCATTTTATAGATGACAATGAGCATCCACTACTGTATTCTACATGATAACCCCACCAGTTGTGCCAGCACCATTTGTTGAAAATGCTGTCTTTTTTCCACTGGATGGTTTTTGCTCCCTCGTCAAAGATCAAGTGACCATAGGTGTGTGGGTTCATTTCTGTGTCTTCAATTCTATTCCATTGGTCTACTTGTCTGTCGCTATACCAGTACCATGCAGTTTTTATCACAATTGCTCTGTAGTGCAGCTTTAGGTCAGGCATGGTGATTCCACCAGAGGTTCTTTTATCCTTGAGAAGAGTTTTTGCTATCCTAGGTTTTTTGCTGTGGTGGTGCACAGCAGTAGGATTTGCTGAAGGTGGCAGAGGCAGGAGGATCACGAGTTCAAGGCCCCTGGGCTACACTTTTTTTTTTTTTTTAATTCATTTTTAGCTGGGTGCCTGGTGCTAAGGAATGGCATAAGATTTCAAAAATGCCTAGTGTCTTAGTTAGGGTTTTACTGCTGTGAACAGACACCATGACCAAGGCAAGTCTTATAAAAAACAGCATTTACTTGGGGTTGGCTTACAGGTTCAGAGGTTTAGTCCATTATCATCAAGGTGGGAGCATGGCAATATCCAGGAAGGCATGGCGCAGGAGGAGCTGAGAGTTCTATGTCTTCATTCAAAGGCTGCTAGTGGAAGACTGACTTCCAGGCAACTAGGGTGAGGATCTTATACCCACACCCACAGTGACACACCCATTCTAACCAGGTCGCACCTATTCCAACAAGGCCACTCCTTCAGATAGTGCCACTCCCTGGTCCAAGGATATACAAACCATCACATTCCACTCCCTGGTCCCCATAGACTTGTTCAAACCATGAGTCTATGGGGGCCATACTAACATAGCATAATGCAAAATGCATTCAGTTCAACTTTCAAAGTCCTCATAGTCTATAGCAGTTTCAACAATGTTAAAAGTCCAAAGTTCAAGGGCTCTTCTGAGATTCATTCAACTTAATTAACTGTAATCCCCAAAGCAAGGCAGGAAACCAGCTGGGCAAACTCCAAACTTTGCATCTCCATGGCTGATGTCAAAGTGGTCTTCAGAACTCCACTCCTTTTTCATCTTTGTTGACTGCAACAAACTGCTTTCTCCTGGGCTGGTTCGACTCCCTGTTTGCAGCTTTCCTCAGCATGTATCCCTTGGCTCTGGCATCTTTAACATCTTTGAGTCTCCAAGGCAATTTTCCATGTTACAGATTCTTGTTTCAGTGTCTGGAATTCCACTTGATCTTTTGGACTCCTCCTAAGGGCTGGCATCACTTGTCCAGTTCTGCCTTCTGTAGCACTCTAAGCTCAGGTTGATCCACTCCAGTACAGCTGCTGTTCTTGGTGATCAACCTATGGTACTGATATCTGGGGTGTTCCACTCCAACTAGGCTTCACCAGTAGCCTCTCATAGACTCTCTTCAGGGTGCCAAGCCTCAAATCCTTTGCATGACCCCTTCAGTCCTGGGCCATCAACTACAGCCGAGGCTTCACCTTCTCCAATGGCATTCCCTGGCCTCTCACAGTGCTAAGCCTCAGCTTCTCTCCATGATCCCTTCATCCCTTCATAAGCATAACCACCTGAGTGACTCTTACACATTACCAAGTCCAGCCGCAGCATGAGGTACAACCTTGGGTATCTCTGGAACACAGCTTCTTTGTGCTCCCAGAAAACAATTTCCAGAAGATTTCACCTCAGTGATGCTGGTCTCTTCTTAATCACTACTATATTCCTTAGCTCCAGCTATCCAGCATCAATTTTGCCAGTAGTTACTTCCATTCTTAACTCTAGAGCCAGAGCCACATGGCTGAAGCTGCCAAGTTCTGCTGCTTACAGGAACAAGAACATGATCCCCTTGTACTATTACATTATCACTAGCTTTATGTTTTCTAAATCCTTCACTGCCTAAGCTTGGATATCCTGTTTCTTGCTCTGTAGATTGACCTTGAATGTAGAGATCACCATGCCTGTCTCATGGGATTAAAGGTGTGTACCACCATGCCTGGTTCTAAATTCAGCTGGGTAGTGTCTTGCCTCAAGCTCCCACTCCCTTAATCTGTTATTTCCTAGAACACAGGATTTTGCTCCATTTCACTTCCTGATATGGCTTTAATACTCGAACCATATATTTTATATTTTGCCTTTCTAAGCTTGCTATGCTTGTTCAAACTTCTCTTTGTGAGACTTAACCAGAGAACAAAATTTCTGCTGGGCTTTTTTGAAACTTCCTTTGTCAGTGCAATTAATGCGATTAATCCAAGTCTCTTCACATTAGCTCAGGCAGACTTTTCAGACAAGGGTAAAAAGTAGCCACATTCTTCACCAAAATACCACAAAAACAGTCTCTATGCCACATACTGAAATTCTTCTCCTTTGAAATCTCTTGGGCCAGGTCAACACATTTCAAATCACTCCCAGCAACAAAGTCTTCCATATTCCTACTAGGATGACCCATTAAGCCCCATTTAAAGCATTCCACTGAGTTCCAAATTCAAAGTCCAAAAATCCACATTCTTTCAAATAAAAGCATGGTCAGGCCTATCACAGCAATACCGAACTCCCAGTACCAACTTCTGTGTTAGTTAGGGTTTTAATGCTGTGAACAGACACCATGACCAAGGCAAGTCTTATAAAAAAACATTTAATTGGGGTTGGCTTGCAGGTTCAGAGGTTCAGTCCATTATCAACAAGGTGGGAGCATGGCAGTATCCAGGAAGTCATGGAGAAGGAGGAGCTGAGAGTTTTATGTCTTCATCCAAAGGTTACTGACTTCCAGGCAACTAGGGTGAGGATCTTATACCCACACCCACAGTGACACATCCATTCTAACCAGGTCACACCTATTCCAACAAGGCCACACCTTCACATGGAGCCACTCCCTGCTCCAAGGATATACAAACCATCACACCTGGCAAGGCAAGTGTTTTGGCACTGAGCTTCATCCTCAGGCAATAACTTCTTAGCCAAACTCATGTCCCAAATATCGGGGTAAGTATTAGTCATGAAGTCAACAAAATTGAGATTATCTCAAGTAAATTTATGTGAAAATCAATAAGGATATATATTTTAAACTATGACAAAGGGCTGGAGAGGTGACTCAGCTATGAAAAGCAGTTTTTGCTCTTCCAGAGGACCACAGTTTGCTTACCAGTACACACATTTGGTGACTCCCAACTGTATAGCTCCAGTTCCAGGGGCATTTAAGAGGTTCTCGTATGAACTCTGAAGGCCCCAGGGACACTCATGATGCACAGTCATACACACAGAGAAATCATGCATACACATGTTTAAAAAGCCAAACAATAAAAAGAAATCCTTTATCTAAAATAAATTGTCACATCAGACCAAATGTTAAGATCATGCATACTTTGGTTATCATATCAAATTTAACAGGCAAGTACTTAAACTGTAATCTCACTTTCTCAGAAGACTGAATGTAATTAACAGAGCACCATTATGTTTCATATTTATCACATGCATATATATACCCTCCTATTGCTTCCTCTTCTTAGATATGTGTGCCTCTGTATAAGTGCTTACCCTTTTGTGAACCTGATACGGGCCAGAGATACAATGATAAATAACTTAAGTGGTTGTGGGGAGAAAACGTGCAGAGTGTACTGTGCAAGGAGTGAGCTTTCAGGATGTCTCACACATAAACCTACACTAAATGTGGGTATTTCCACTCCTTCCACACGAAGAGACTGTGGTGTGCACACTTACAGCCTATCAGTCAGCTGTGAAGATGTGGGAAGAATGATGTCTGCAGATGTGTGTGATGGAAGGTTTTATACCGTTTGTGAGATGCATTACTAGATCACGGTTTGGAGACAAAAAAGTATCACTTTCCAGAAAGTAGAATTATGCTCTGTCAAAGGCAGGACTCATGCCAGGAGATACTTCTGCCCTCCCCTCAATGGTTGCAATTTCCCTGAGTGCCCATTCCTGGCTGTCATATGAGGATATTATTAAAACAGTATTTGAATCACATCTTCTTACCAAGTTCCATTGGTTTAAGAATGTTCCATTTTCTGTTACTGAGGAGCCTTCCTATGATTATGATATTTATTTATTAATATTCATTTCTGATCCTGTGTTCAAGCACGTCTTCGTATCAGCAATAGAGTTGAGGTTTGGTGTCTGCAGATGGCGTGCACCCCATGGTGAGTGGTCTCTGGATGGCCTTTCCTTCAGTCTCTGTTCCAATTTTTTTGTCCCTGTGTTTCCTCTAGATGGCAACAATTCTGGGTTAAAGATTTTTGAGAAGTGTGGATGTCCCCATCTCTAAAATGGGGGACATATCTATCTACTGGAGGTGGTCTCGTCAGGTTCTATCTCCCTGCTGGAAAAGGAGATAAGAATGGATCAATTTGCATTCTTCTACATGCTGACCTCCAGTTGAGCCAGCATCATTTGTTGAAAATGCTGTCATTTCCCCACTGGATGGTTTTAGCTCCCTTGTCAAAGATCAAATGACCATAGGTGTGTGGGTTCATTTCTGGGTCATCAATTCTGTTCCATTGATCCACCTGTCTGTCACTGTACCAATACCATGTGGTTTTATCACTATTGCTCTGTAGTACAGCTTGAGTTCAGGGATGGTGATTTCTCCAGAATTTCTTTTATTGTTGAGAATATTTTTCACTATCGTGGGTCTTTTGTTATTCCAAATGAATTTGAGAATTGCTGTTTCTAACTCTATGAACAATTGATTTGGAATTTTGATGGGGATTGTATTGAGTCTGTAAATTGCTTTTGGCAAGATAGCAATTTTTACTATATAAATCCTGCCAATACATGAGCATGGGAGATCTCTCCATTTTCTGAGGTCTTCTTTGATCTCTTTCTTCAGAGACTTGAAGTTCTTGTCATACAGCACTTTCACTTCATTATTTAGAATCACACCAAGGTATTTTATATTATTTGTGACTATTTTGAAGGGTGTTGTTTGCCTAATTTCTTTCTCATTCTGTTTATCCTTTGTGTAGAGGAAGGCTACTGATTTGTTTGAGTTAATTTTATATCGAGTCTCTTTGCTTAAGTTTATTTTATTAGCTGTAGAATTCTCTGGTAGAATTTTTGGGGTCGCTTATGTATACTATCATATCATCTGCAAATAATGATACCTTGACTTCGTCCTTCCCAATTTGTATCCCTTCGATCTCCTTTTGCTCTCTAATTGATCTAGCTATAACTTCAAGTACTGTATTATTAAATGGGAAGACAGTGTCTTGTCTTGTCCCTGTTTTTAATTCGATGTCTTCAAGTTTGTCTCTATTCAATTTGATGTTGGCTGTTGGTTTGCTGTCTATCGTGTTAATCATATTTAGGTATATGCCTTGAATTCCTGTTCTTTCCAAGAGTTTAAACATGAAGGGGTGTTGTATTTTGTCAAAGGCTTTTTCAGCATCCGATGAGATGGTCATGTGGTTTTTTTTCCTTTGAGATTATTTATGTTGTGGATTACGTTGTTGGATTTCCAAATATTGAACCATCACTGGGATGAAGCCTACTTGATCTTGGTGAATAATCGTTTTGATATATATAACAACAAAAATCCATTTTCATATCCCATGCTACAATACTAAACAATTCTGATTTTCTCTGCTATCTCTATTGTCTATGTCTAGCTGCTACCATTTCAATTTGCATGTGGCCACAGTGCACAGGGTGATTTTCTGTAGCTATTAGATCAAATGATCCTAATTTGTATTCCAAGCTCACTTAGAAAACAATTTTAAGAGAATCCTAGTATTGTGACCATAAATTCCCTAACAGTGTGTGTGTGTGTGTGTGTGTGTGTGTGTGTGTGCATGTGTGCGCATGTGAGCATGCATGCAGGTATGCACGCACATGTGCACTCATGTGCATGTGTTGTTTCTCCTGGTTACCATCTTTCTCTCTCTCTTTTTTCTGTTCCTTTATAGCTCCTATATCTTTAGTCTCGCTTCCTAAGTTAAGATTGAGGAGTAAAGAGAGGGGATTCTCTGGATGTCAGTCCTTATATCTAAATTATTCACATTCTTGACAACATCAGATGATAAACATGCAAAAGAGATTTAGATGCAAAGGGAGTACACGAATCTTGCCCTTTTCATAGGTGTTAATATACTGAACCAAATAAGGGTACTGCTGTTTAGTTTATATGTGGCTGTATATATTGAAATCCCTACTTCAAATACTCATTTAAAGTCTTGGTTGCCAACTACTGGATTCAGTTATTGAGAAGTAATTTGACCATGAAAGTTCTGCCATTATCACTAAATAAATTAATGATGATTAATCATGATTCATAATTTGATGGTAAGATTGGGGGTTAATGACAATCACAAAGGAACTCACACAATATGTACTCACTGATAAGTGGATATTAGCCCAAAAATTAGGATACCCATGATATAAGATAAAATTTGCTAAACACATGAAACTCAAGAAGAATGAAGTCCAAAGTGTGGACACTGTGCCCCTTCTTAGAATTGGGAACAAAACACCTATGGAAGGAGTTACAGAGACAAAGTTTGGAGCTGTGTCAAAAGGATGGACCATCTAGAGTCTGCCATATTCAGGGATCTACCCCATAATCAGCCTCCAAACGCTGATACCATTGCATACACTAGCAAGATTTTGCTGAAAGGACCTTGATATAGCTGTCCCTTGTGAGGCTATGCCGGGGCCTAGCAAACACAGAAGTGGATGCTCACAGTCAGCTATTGGATGGATCACAGAGCCCCCAATGGAGGAGCTAGAGAAAGTACCCATGGAGCTAAAGGGATCTGCAACCCTATAGGTGGAACAACATTATGAACTAACCAGTACCCCGGAGCTCTTGACTCTAGCTGCATATGTATCAAAAGATGGCCTAGTCGGCCATCACTAAAGAGAGGCCCATTGGACACACAAACTTTATATGCCCCAGTACAGGGGAACGCCAGGGCCAAAAAAAAATGGGAAGGGGTGTGTAGAGAAGTGGGAGGGAGGGTAGGGGGACTTTTGGGATAGCATTGGAAATGTAGTTGAGGAAAATACGTAATAAAAAAAAAATAAAAAAAAAGAATGGGGGTTAATGGAAACTTCTAGAAGTACCGCTTAGTTGGGCCAAGTAAATCACTGTGAGCATGATCTGACAGACAATAAATTGCCCCTGGTTCTCCTTTCTCTGCTTCTTAATCATTAGATGAACACACACACACACACACACACACACACACACACACACACACACACACACACACCTAAAATGCATACAGATACACAGGCATACACTTACCCATGGGTGTTCTCTCCCACCTTTGAACCTATACATCTTCTAAATCATCCTGACCATTATGTAGAAACAGAAAACATTCAGCACCTCAAGGACCCTCCTTCAGCACATGTGGAAAGAATAAGCAAAGCCCAGAAACTGAGTATGGGATCTGATGATGCTGCCTACACAGGAGCCCTGTTGGTGCACCAGAAGGCCAGGATGGAACAGCTTCAAAGAGAGCATGAGATGCAGAAGAAAAAGCTGAATAAACTCAAATCTGAGGTCAATGAGATGGAAAATAATGTAACTCAAAGGTACCTGAAGAGATCAAATTCCCTGTCCCAAATACCTTCACTCAAAGAAATGCACCAGTTGAGAAGTTGTAATGGACAACTCCAGATTGACATTGACTGCTTAACCAAAGAAATTGATTTTTTCCAAGCCCAAGGACCACATTTTAACCCCAGCACTATTAATAACTTTTATGACAGTATTGGATTTGTAGGCCCTGTGCCACCAAAACCCAAAGATCCAAGGTTCACCATCAAAGCACCAAAGATCCAAGACACAGAGGATAAGGAGGGTACTCAGGGGAATTGACTGCCTGTCTGTTTCTGAATCATCCAGTCTTAACCCACTGTGAACAGTGTGAGATGCCTCAACATTTCTGAGCCAAAGGCCCCATCTTCCTCTGAAACCATATCTAAATTTCAAGAACATTGCCTTTCATAGGGAAAGTTTCACTGCCACATAGTAGTTATTCCAGTTGAAAGTGTGATGAGACAGTGGTGTCAGCCCACAGAGCTAAAGATACCTCAGTCTAATGTCATGGGCAGTGACACTCATCACCTGAAAAGTGACCTGAGAGACAGGGCTGCCTGCTGTCTGTCCATGTCCAGTGTCACCATTTCAATGCCTAGGTGTTCCCAGGACTTCTCTCTTCTTATCACCACTGATCTTGATGGGAGGAAGGAACAGGATGAACATTTTTTGGGTGTTTTTAAAGCTTTTGGTGAAACACTACATACACAAAGAGAAAGAACAAGGCTTGACTCAAAACTCTGCTGCCACATAGTGCCAGTAGATGTGGGAAATGTCACAAATCTGGGGTACTTTTGGCCTTATCCTCTGTCTTCTCTGAGGACATGAAGCCAGTATCTAGGTCTGAGATAAAAGGAAAGCCATGTGTCTGTACAATCAGTAGTGCACTCAGCAAGTCTTTCCTAATGTACAGATCTGTCACATCTGCTTTGGTTTTTCCATTATCTTCTTATATTTTTATACATATAGTGTAATAGACTTTTGTTAACTAATGTCCTTTTTCCGTTTTAGTAAGCACGGCCATGTTCCTTTTTAATCCTTACCTGAGAAAAGCAATGCCGTAAGGTAGAAAGCATAAATGAAATGAAACTATGCATGATATAACTCCCCTCTCTCCTTCCTCCTCCTCCTGTCAATTGTCTTTTGGTGCCAGTGCTATGAGAAGACATGCAGCTGCTGCATGTGAGGCACGGCAGGCATGTCAGATGGTGACGGTCATGCTGTCCACTGACTTGAGCTGTGGGTGACCAAACATATCATCTTTGTCTTCTCTGGCAGCTTAAAGCAAAATGTATATAAACCCACTTCCATCTTACCCCATCTGTGTGGTATCCCATAGAACTCCATGGGAGGCTCCTGTGGGGAAAGTGCAGTTTGAGAAGCCGCCTCAGCAGCTGTTCCCACAGTATCTTCTTCCCAGGAAGAAGTGTAGCTGCCTTACTGTTGGGACGGTCATGGATATTTATAAAACATAGTCATCTTTATGATAACTGAACAAAAGCTAGAAAAAAGAAAACAAGCAGACTTGAACACTGAAGCAACCTCAGACATCTCTTTATTTTGATGATATACTTTTGCAAGGAAAATAAATATTCATGTGAACAAGAATGTATATAACTAAATAACATCAAGAAAAAATAACAGTATGCACTTTAAAAGAATTATGAAGGCGTAACTTCCGGCCTCCCTCTAGCTGCCATCTTGTGTCCCCACGTGTGTGCACCTTCTCTCAGCTGGTCTGCCTGTGACCCCCTGAGCGTGAACCTTAGTTCCCCACATGGCACCATTTCCACTCCAACAAGATTAAAGAAAGGATCATGAACCAGGAGAAACTCGCCAAACTGCAGGCACAAGTGCGCCTTGGTGGGAAAGGAACTGCTCGAAGAAGGAAGAAGGTGGTTCACATAACAGCCACAGCAGATGATAAAAAACTGCAGTTCTCCTTAAAGAAGTTAGGGGTAAACAATATCTCTGGTATTGAAGAGGTGAACATGTTTACAAACCAAGGAACTGTGATCCATTTTCACAACCCTAAAGTTCAGGCATCTCTGGCAGCAAACACCTTCACCATTACAGGCCACGCTGAGACAAAGCAGCTAACAGAAATGCTTCCCAGCATCCTCAACCAGCTCGGTGCAGACAGTCTGACTAGTTTAAGGAGACTGGCTGAAGCTCTGCCCAAACAATCTGTGGATGGAAAAGTGCCACTTGTTACTGGAGAGGATGATGATGATGGAGTTCCTGATCTGGTGGAGAGTTTTGATGAGGCTTCTAAGAATGAGGCAAACTGAATTGAAGCAACTTCTGAAGGTGATCCTTGCAGAAATTACAGGAGCTGCTATTTTATATCATGACTGCTTTTGAATTTTTTTGTTTATTATGGATGTGATGAAATCTAGATCTCTAATATTTTATGCCCAAGTCCCCTGGACACTGCAGCTCTTTTCAGTTTTTGCTTATACCTAATTGATTCTTTGCAGCAAATAAAGCTGAAGAAGCCTGGGAATAAGTTTTGGAAATAAATATATAAATAAAATTCTTTGCCTAGTTAAAAAAAAGAATTATGAAATTTTCTTTGCTTGGAATGGGGTTAAAGGAAGTGCTGAAATATAGAAAAAAAAGGAAATAATGTAGATAGTCCCATTGTAAATATTCACAAGCGGCTATGTTTTAAATAAACATGATTATTACAGATGAGCACTAAAAAGATCAGAGCCTTGCCTTCTGGGCTTTGCACCATGAGTATGGAAAGAGATACCACAACCATAGGTCACTAGTGAAAGGACCCCAAAACTCATAATTTGATGCATTTGGTTTTAAAAGTAGGCCTTGCTTTTCAGCTTCCTCTGTAGTTCTGTGTGAAGATTGATAAATCAGATTTTACTTGTTCTACTAATAAAATGGAATTTGGAAAAATTGAGTTGATGATTTTGAGGTTTAGCTGGGTTAATTATCTTTATAACAGATAAATTTTACAATTTATTTATACAAATTTTAAAAACCTGATATTCTAAAAATAGTTCAGCCCATGTCATTTTTCACTAGGTGGTCTTCATCCACAAGTGATCCTCAAAACTTCATGCTATGCCAAAGTGGGCATAATTCTCAATTTCCCTTTCTCCTAAAGTGGCTTAACACAAAATCTTCAGTTGATGGGAGCTACAGAAAAAGGTGGTATTCTATAGGGGAATTTCCCCTCATTAATTGATTGGCTAATAAAGATAAAAAGATGCCAATTGTTGTCAAAGAGGAGAAGGCGGGCCTTCAGGATTAGAGAGAGGAAGAGGGGACTCGGGAGGAAAACAGTCTTTTTTATGGTGAGGTGGGGAACAAGAAGAGCCAAGATGTAGATGGGGAATTGTTAGACCCGGTGGCAACCTCTGCCACCAGAAGATTTCTAACATGAAATAGTTGATGAGTTTAGGACGATAGATTCCACAGCCAGCGGTTGTGTCATCTGTTGAATTTAAACTAAGAATGTCTAGGGTTTTCCATTCGCAGCTATTTAGGTGGTCCAGAGTGAAAGAACATAGCTGGGAAGGATTCAGCCAGGCTTTGGAATGGGAAGAATGATCAAAGGACCGAGCTCCAGGGGAGAGGTAAACACAGAGAATAACAGGTTGAAGAGAGCATATCCACAGTTGGCCATGGGGTGGATGGCCTGGGATTTGCAAGTGGCACCTCCATGTTGTGTCCGGCCAGCAGATCACAGCCTGGGTTCTAGCCTGGAAAGGCATTTTGGAAACCTGTAAGAGAAGAGGGGCTAGGCGGCGAGAGAAGGGAATGAAGCTAAGACAAGATTGGGATCAAAGCTCAATTTTAATATTTTCAGACACTCAGTTATAAAGGAAGGGGGAGGGAACCCGATTTCCCGCCAAGTAACTCAGGGTCCAGTAGCAGGACGAACACGTGTGTGCCTCCAGGCAACAAAGCGACAGGGTCCAGCAGTAGGCGTGGCAGGACGAATCAAGCAGGTGGGGGAAAGGGAGACCACACCTCCAGACATTTCAGGAAAGACTGACCCAGTCAGCTTAACAAGAGGAAAAAGAGGAAAGAGAGCTAGTTTGGGGTGAGGTTTTGACCAGGACAGTGGCTTAGTAACAGACTGGCCATAGGAATCAGGACAAGATGGCTGCTTGGGGCTGAACAAACAGAGTGCTCGAGTCTGCCAATGCTGGAACCTAGACGAATTTAGCATAGTTCATTAAGAAAAACACCTACACACTATAGTATTCTATGACTTTCATTATCATTTCTAGAACCACCTCCTTTGACCAAGTAAATGTCATAACATTTCTCTGTCCTTTGGGACCAAAAAAAAAAAAAAAAAAAAAAAAAAAAAATCTACCTTTCTAATTCAAATTACCTAAGACCTTTTCTGTCTGATCTAGGTGTCCAGGCATATATCTTTGCAACTGAAGAGAACATAGACCACTATGATTAGGGCTTTCTGGAAGAATAGTAAAAAATAAATGAGCCCATACTCTTCACACTAGCCTTAAAGGTGGCCAAGAAAAAAAGGAAATGTTCCATTCTCTGGGCCCACACTTATGTAGGTGATAAGTTTGAGGAGGACAAAGGATTAGGCACCACCACCTAACCTGTTCAGAAGAATGATCACCTTGCTGTCAAGCCTGCCTCAGAGCCATGGGAGGTAGGACTATTCTAGACTATGATGCAGAGTTAGGACTCAATGTGTATTTCCTATGTAGTTCTACTTTGAACAGGTTAGCATGGGACATTTATTATTGCCTAGTTGGGTATTTGTTCCTATTCTACATGATCTCTTGTTCCTTTGAGGAATGTGGCCTTAGACCTTCGTCTTCTTCCAAAGAGGACATAACACTGAACTCCTTTCTCCAAGGAAAGGTGATAGTAGATATGCCTGTAAAATGGAGGGGGATTACTGATACAATCTAATGGGGGGTCCCCAAAACGAGAATACAGACAATGCCTGTAACTAAGCAGTCTCTTCAGTCAACACACCAGTATTAGAAAAGTCCCATGATTCCTGGCCAGTCCCTGACAACTGAATACTAATGTCAAGGGACACTTAGCATTCCATAGAGAAGAAACTTTCCATTGTATACAATACTCAAAAATTTAAAAATACCATCAAGGAAAGAATATTAATTGCTTTAGGTCAATAAGACCACAGAGTGACATGCCAAGGCAGAAAAATCACAGTAACACCAAATTTCTCACTGGAACCCTTTACAGGTAGAAAAGCACAGAACATCATCTTTAATGTTTTAAGAGTGAGGGTGTTATCAACCGTGATGACCATATCTACTAGGGATATCTTTTATTATTTATCAAGTATTAATGACATTTTAAGCAAACGCTTAAAGGATGACAGTTTTCATCATGAAAGCACAAGAAGAATTAGTTTAATTGGAGGATTATGAGAACAGAGAACTATGAAGAAGTCCATCAATTCCAACACAGTAAAACAGCAAATCCCTATACCAATAAAAGATAAAATAAATAATAATCTATAAAAAAGAGAACCAACAAAATCACAAGGAAATTTAGACACGTGTATATATACACGTGTATATATAAATATATGTATTATATATATAGCATTCTGCCTGCATGTATCCTACAGGGCAGAAGACAGCACCAGATCTCATTATAGATGGTTGTGAGCTACCATGTGGTTACTGGGAATTGAACTCAGGACCTTCAGAAGAGCGGGCAGTGCTCCTAACATCTGAGCCATCCCTTCAGTTCTAAACATCTCTTAATGATAGTTTTAAACATAAATGAGTTCTACTCACAAGTAAAGAAATGAAGACTAGCTGGCAGGGCTGAAAATGGGAGCAATTGTTCTGATGTCTGAAAGAAACACAATTGATTGGCACAGCCACTTATAGACAAAGAGTGAAAGGATGGAAGGCAATCTAACAAGTGAGTATCTATGGAAAATAAGCCAATAGTTGTTGTGATATGTGATGAAGTAGACTTTCAATCAAAATTAGAGAGAATAAAGATAGTAGCTAAATTTTAGTAAAAAGAAATTTTACTAATCTATCAAGAACATATAACTATTATGAACATAAAGATTCCAAATCTTTGGGCTCTCAGTTTCATATAATAAACACTAATATGAAAAGTCATATAGGTACTGGTACAATAAATATTAGTAATTTCAATAATAATTTCAATATCAGTAGTGATATTTCATTTTTCTTCATTAGCTAGGCTTCCTGTGTTGGTTCCTTGTCTGGTTTTTGTACTAAAATACCCTGGCAAGAGCAACATAAAAATGAAGGCTTTTCACATGCAAATCAAGAAGAACAAAGACCAAAGTGTGGACGCTTTGCCCCTTCTTAGAATTGGAAACAATCACCCATGGAAGGAGTTACAGAGACAAAGTTTGGAGCTGTATCAAAAGGATGGACCATCTAGAGACTGCCGCACACGGGGATTCATCCCATAATCAGCCTCCAAATGCAGACATCATTGCATATGCCAGCAAGATTTTGCAGAAAGGACCCAGATATAGCTGTCTCTTGTGAGGCTATTCTTGGGCCTAGCAAACATAGAAGTGGATGCTCACAGTCAGCTATTGGATGGATCACAGGGCCCCCAATGGAGGAGCTAGAGAAAGTACCCAAGGAGCTAAAGGGGTCTGCAACCCTATAGGTGGAACAACAATATGAACTAACCAGTACCCACAGTGCTCATGTCTCTAGCTGCATATGTAGCAGAAGATGGCCTAGTCAGCCATCATTGGAAAGAGAGGCCCCTTGGTCTTGCAAACTTTATATGCCTCAGAACAGGAGAACGCCCAGGGCCAAGAAGAGGGAGTGGGTGGGTAGGGGAGCAGGGGGGAGGGTTTGGGGAACTTTCAGGATAGCATTTGAAATGTAAATGAAGAAAATACCTAATAAAAATTGGAAAACAAACAAACAAAAAATGAAGGTTTTAATCTGGGCTCACCATTCTATAGTATGGTCCATTATAGCAGAGAGTGATGGGAACAGAGCTTTAGGCAGCTAGTAATTCTGCATCTACAATTGGCAAGTAGAGGGAGATGAATATTCCTATTTACAACCCCTTTCACTTTTTAATTCTGTCCAGGTACCCAGGTCATAAAATGTGCCGCCCACATTTAGGGTGAGTTTGCCTACCTCAGTTAAGCCAATTCCCACCCCCCACAAAAAGAAATCCCTGACTAACACACCCAGAGGCTAAGCTAATCTAGATAATCCCTCAAAGGCATGTCCACAGGATCCTTTTCTTCATGATTATAGGTCCCTTTGACAACCAAATAAAACATCCCATCATCCAAATTAAAATGAACAAAGAAACATCAGAGCTAGACTAGACCATATTTAGAATGGACTTAAGAGACCCCTACAGAATATTTTATTAGTAGATATGGCATACACATTTTTCTTGGCACCCCACTGAATCTCCTCTAAAATATACCACACTTCATTTTGAAATGCAAATGGTAACAGATGCAAATCAACATAGTTTGTTTTATTAAATATGGAAGAATTAAAACAGAAATCACTAACAGAAAAAACACAGAATTACAGAAATATGCATATGCTGATCAGTATACATACTTCACTAGGCTTAAAAGTTATCATACAGGGGCTAGTGAGATGGCTCAGTGGGTAAGAGCACCCGACTGCTCTTCCGAAGGTCCGGAGTTCAAATCCCAGCACCCACATGGTGGCTCACAACCATCCGTAACGAGATCTGACTCCCTTTCTGGAGTGTCTGAAGACAGCTACAGTGTACTTATATATAATAAATAAAAAAAAAGTTATCATACAAAGAGAGATTCATTATGCCATTTTCATTCATTCCTTTCCTTACATATTTACTTATTTCTATGCCCACGGCTCTTTTGTCTGCACATAGGTCTGTGCACCACATACATGTCTGGTCCCTGTAAAATTCAGAAGAGGGTGATAGATCCTACTTGGACAGGAGAGTTACACATAGTTGTCAGCTTGCATGTGGATCTGGAAATTGAACACAGGTCCTCTGTTATAGCAGCCAGTTCCTGTAACTGCTAAGCCATCGCTCCAGCCTTCCTTTTTCCTTGTTTATCCTCCTCTGCTGCTATCCTAGACCCCATGACTACAGGTTCCTTTCTTCCTTCAATAGTTATCCAATGGTGGTTGGAATGAGATGTCCCCCCTGTTCTCAGCATTTTAATACTTGGTCCCCAGTTGGTGATTGTTTGGGGGACTCTTAGGAGGTATGGCCTTGCTAAAGAAAATATGTCATTAGGGGCATGGTTTAAAAGCTAAAAGACTCAGCTTTTCAAATTCACTCTCTTGGCTTCCTGATGTCATTTGAGATGTGTGCTCAGAGGACCATGTCTGCTGCTTGCTGCCATAGGCACTTCCTCACCTTGATGAACTCTCATCCCTCAGGAATTATAAGTTGAATAAAATCATCCTTTAACCACTTGCCTTGGTTATGGTTTTTTATCACAGCAATAAAAAGTAACTGCTACACACCCACTTATGGTTTTATATGTTATGTACTCTATGATGCTTTTCTATTTTCCCCTGAAGACTTTTCTACTCTTATGCTTTATTTTCTGTAAGGTTGTGAGCCCAAGTCTGGTCCACCACTGGGCACAGACTCTTGGGGAGGCAGAGCCTGGGTAGTTTGACTGCACTTATCTGTAATCTCCTCCAGGGCCTGTCTTGGGCTGTAGGGAAGTGCCAAGGCACCACTGCAGGTGTGGGAAAAGTACAGTCTGAGATGTGGGAAAGCCAGAGGGGGTTCAGAGTTCCCTGGGGCCTGCGACAAGGCCAGGGCCATTGGGATCTTAGACACTTGGGCATCCAGGCACTGTTGGGAGTTACAGAAAGGCAGAGAACAGAGCCAGCGCCGGAGGGCTGGGCACAATGCCTAGCTTGAGTTCAGGAGATAAGGGGAGTTCCAGCTTGTCTCATGTGGGGTGATTGTCCTTATCTTGGCAGATGCAGGCTTGGTGAATGCAGGCTTGTGGACTGTTGTGGCTGGGTGCACAGAGAGACCTTCTACAGGAGACTAGGCTGCAGCTCTGAAGGCCTTCTTCATAGCTCCCCATGGTGGATCTTAATGAAGAGACGGTCCACAGTTCTAAACAGTTTATTTTCATGACAGAAAATAGATGTATAAAACCATACTCCACTTCTCAGGATGGGACTGACATTGAAGACTTTTTCAAGGGAGGAATTTCTGAGAAGGGAAGCTTATTGGCTAAGCCCTCCAGGCCTCTAGGTACCTCATTAGCTTGGAGAAATTTTTGTGTGTGCCTACATGATCATAGGACACTTTTCTTTAATGTGAGATGCATGGCATGTCAGGAGCCTGGAAGGGAGCTATGAGTCACCTAAGTCTCAGGTGTGTGACCACCGAGTCTCTGGGTCTCAACCTGCTCTACATTTCCAAAGTTCCTGGCATGGTTTTACGTTCCACACTTGTCAGTGTATCAACTGCTATACAAAGATTTTTCCAAGAATCAACCTGACTAAGGGATTCAAAATCATTCTGTGCAACTGTGCTCCAGCAGAATCATTGGGCTGAAAGTGAACTGCCCATGTGTTGCCACTTCTGTGAGCCATTAGACTATTGTGGCTTCAGGAGAATTATATGACCTTCCAAAAGCTTTCCAAATATGAAAATTTTATAGGAACCCAACTTGCTAACTGTGCCAGACAAAGAAATTGTTTAAGGCCATAGGGGCTACATTTAGGAGTCCAAATGTGTCTTTGTTTTGAATCTAGTCAAACACAGATAAAAGTATTTAAATACAAGTTGCATTCTCTGTAGCCAAGCTTATTCGTTTTCAGAGGTGAGCAATTGGATCCTCCTGAGGGTGGGAAGACAGATGCAGGGAACCCGGACCCACTTAGGCTCACTCCCACTTCTGGATTTATGGCCAGTGTGTTGCGTGCAGCAGGAGACGGACTTGGGAACATTACTCTTCCTCGGGGAGAGCTGCTTGGTACTGGGGTGCACTGGAGCCATTACAGGGGAGCGGAATGAGGAGGGTGAGATAGGACAGAATATACTGTGCACTCTCTGATCCCAGTATTCTCTGTGTGAAACAGCTATGAGAGGTGGTAATTAAGTGGAAAATTCTAAACAGTAGTATAGCATTTTCCTTTATAGATGTGTCAGATGATTTTTTTACATATGCAGCTGGCTAGAAGATTTTATCTTCCTTCACTATTTTGTTGTTGTTGTTGTTGTTGTTGTTGTTCTCTTTTCCTTTGTTGTCCTTTGTTCCTTTTTTCTTTTTTTATTAGATATTTTCTTCATTCACCTATAAATACTATCCTGAAAGTCCCCTATACCTTCCCCCCACCATGCTCCCCAACCCATCCACTCCTGCTTCCTGCCCCTGGCATTCCCTTGTACTGGGGCATATGATCTTTGCAATACCAAGGGCCTCTCCTCCCATTGATGGCCAACTAGGCCATCCTCTGCTACATATAAGAGAGGGATAAGAGAAACAGAGAAAGCCATCCCGTTGGAGTTAGGGTCCAAGCAAGCAGGAAGTTGCACCAAATGGGTCAGGAAGTAGCTGTGCTGGAGGTAGATGAGGGCAGTCTGAAGCCCTTCATAATAGGAAGGAGAATTCCAGAGTGTCAGAACAGGCAGGCTCAGGTTTTTCACTGGTATCTGAAAAAAAGAAAGGGGTAAAAAAAATCCGTTCCCAATCTGATGGTGGCCTTTTTGTCTTGTTGACAGCATCTTTTGCCTTACAGAAGCTTTGCAGTTTCATGATGTCCCATTTGTCAATTCTTGACCTTACAGCGCAAACCATTGCTGTTCTATTTACGAATTTTTCCCCTGTGCCCATATCTTCGAGGCATTTCCCCCCCCTACTTTCTCCTCTATTAATTTCAGTGTCTCTGGTCTTATGTGGAGGTCTTTGATCCACTTAGACTTTAGCTTTGTACAAGGAGATAAGAATGGAACAATTCGCATCCTTCTACATGATAACCGCCAGTTGTGCCAGCACCATTTGTTGAAAATGCTGTTTTTTTTCCACTGGATGTTTTTAGCTCCCTTGTGAAAGATCAAGTGACCATAGGTTTGTGGGTTCATTTCTGGGTCTTCAATTCTATTCCACTGATCTACCTGTCTGTCACTGTACTAGTACCATGCAGTTTTTTTCACAATTGCTCTGTAGTACAGCTTAATGTCAGGCATGGTGATTCAACCAGAGATTCTTTTATTGTTGAGAATAGATTTTACTATTCTAGGTTTTTTTATTTTTCCAGATGAATTTGCCAATTGCCCCCCCTATTTTTTTACTTTTTTACTTTTTATATATTTGGTTTTTTTATTGGTATTTATTTCATTTACATTTCCAATGCTATCCCAAAAGTCCCCCATACACTCCCCCACCCACTCTCCCAACCACCCACTCCCACTTCTTGGCCCTGGCGTTCCCCTGTACTGAAGCATATAAAGTTTGCACCATCAATGGGGTTGCAGATCCCTTTAGCTCCTTGGGTATTTTCTATAGCTCCTCCATTGGGGGCCCTGTGATCCATCCAATAGCTGACTGTGAGCATCCACTTATGTGTTTGCTAGGCTCCGGCATAGTCTCACAAGAGACAGCTCTATCTGGGTACTTTCAGCAAAATCTTGCTGGTGTATGCAATGTTGTCAGCATTTGGAAGGTGATTATGGGATGGATCCCTGGATATGGCAGTCTTTAGATGGTCCATCCTTTTGTCTCAGCTCCAAATTTTGTCTCTGCAACTCCTTCCATGGGTGTTTTTTTCCCAATTCTAAGAAGGGGCAAAGTGTCCACAAGTTGGTCTTCATTCTTCTTTATTTTCATGTGTTTTTCAAATTGTAACTTATATCTTGGGTATTCTAAGTTTCTGTGCTACTATCCACTTATCAGTGAGTACATATCATTTGAGTTCTTTTGTGATTGGGTTACCTTACTCAGGATGATGCCCTCAAGTCCATCCATATGCCTAGGAATTTCATAAATTCATTCTTTTTAATAGCTGAATCATACTCCATTGTGTAAATATACCACATTTTCTGTATCCATTCCTCCATTGAGGGGCATCTGGGTTATTTCCAGCTTCTGGCTGTTATAAATAAGTCTGCTATGAATATAGTGGAGCATGTGTTCTTACCGGTTGGGACATCTTCTGGATATATGCCCAGGAGAGGTATTGCAGGATCCTCTGGTAGTACTATGTCCAGTTTTCTGAGGAACCACCAGACTGATTTCCAGAGTGGTTGTACAAGCTTGCAATCCCACCAACAATCGAGGAGTGTTCCTCTTTCTCCACATTCTTGCCAGCATCTGCTGTCACCTGAATTTTTGATCTTAGTCATCTTGAGTGGTGTGAGGTGGAATCTCAGGGTTGTTTTGATTTGCATTTCCCTGATGATTAAGGATGTTGAACATTTTTTCAGGAGCTTCTCAGCCATTCAGTATTCCTCAGGTGAGAATTCTTTGTTTAGCTCTGAGCCCCATTTTTTAATGGGGTTATTTGATTTTCTGGAGTCCACCTTCTTGAGTTCTTTATATATATTGGATATTACTGCCCTATCTGATTTAGGATGGGATCACCAATTGCCCTTTCTATCTCAGTGAAGAATTGAGTTGGAATTTTGATGGGGATTGCATTGAATCTGTAGATTGCTTTCGGCAGCATAGCCATTTTTACTATATTAATCCTGTAGACCCATGAGCATGGGAGATATTTCCATCTTCTGAGATCTTCTTCAATTTCTTTCTTCAGAGACTTGAAGTTCTTGTCATACAGATCTTTCACTTCACTAGTTGCAGTCACACTAAGGTATTTTATACTATTTGTGACTATTTTGAAGGGTGTTGTTTCCCTAATTTCTTTCTCAGCCTGTTTATCCTTTGTGTAGAGAAAGGGGTAATATCCAATATATATAAAGATCTCATGAATCTGGACTCCAGAAATTCAAATAACCCCATAAAAAATGGGGATCATAACTAAACAAAGAATTCTCAACTGAGCAATACCGAATGGCTGAAAAGCACCTGAAAAAAATGCTCAACATCCTTAATCATCAGGGAAATGCAAATCAAAACAACCCTGAGATTCCACCTCACACCAGTCAGAAGGGCTAATATCAAAATTCCAGGTGACAGCAGATGCTGAAGAGGATGTGTAGAAAGAGGAACACTCCTCCCTCGATTGTAGGTGGGATTGCAAGCTTGTACAACCACTCTGGAATTCAGTCTGGCAGTCCCTCAGAAAATTGGACATAATTCTACCGGAAGAACTCAAATGATATGCACTCACTGATAAGTAGATATTAGCCCAGAAACATAAAGCACCCAAGATACAATGTTCAAAACACAAGAAATTCCAGAAAAGGGAAGACCAACATGTGGATACTTCATTCCTCCTTAGAATAGGGAAACAAAATATCCATGAAAGGAGTTACAGAGACAAAGTTTGGAGCTAAGACGAAAGAATGGATTATCCAGAGACGACCCCACCCACGAATCCATCCCATAATCAGCCACCAAACCCAGACACTATTGCATATGCCAGAAAGATTTTGTTGAAGGGACCCTGTTATAGCTGTCTCCTATGAGGCTATGCCAGTGCCTGGCAAATACAGAAGTGAATGCTCACAATCATCTATAAGATGGAACACTGGGCCTCCAATGGAGAAGCTATAGAATGCACCCAAGGAGCTGAAAGAGTCGTCAACCCTATAGGTGGAACAACAGTATGAACTAACCAGTACCCCCAGAGCTCGTAGCTCTAGCTGCATATGTAGCAGAAGATGGCATATTTGGCCATCACTGGAAAGAGAGGCCTCTTGGCATTGCAAACTTTATATGCCCCAGTACAGGGGAATACCAGGGCAAAGAGTGGGAGGGTAGGGGAGCAGGGCAGAGGGAGGGTATAGGGAACTTTCGGGATAGCATTTGAAATGCATATAAAGAAAATATATAAAAATAATAAATAAAGGAAAGGGGAAGAAGAAGGAGACACTTTTGATTTAGAATTTTTAAAAGGATTATGGAGCTGAGAAGATGGCCTTTTAAACTTGCAGATGTCTTCTCAAGTAAAAGTGCTTGCTTCAAAGGCATGATTTATGATATTAGTTCAGTTCTTTTAAAACAGGGGAAAAGCCAGATGTGGTCCTTGTAGTCTGCAGTCTCAGGATTCCTCCAGCAGGATGGGAGATGTAGGCATAAGAACTGACTAAAAGCTTGTATGCCAAATGGCCTGGAATATGCAGTATACTACACTAGTAGAAAGAAGAGAATGCCTGCCTCTAAGAATGTTGGAGTAGAGAGCTGAACTTAAATAAAAGTGTCCTCTGACCTCCACATTTGTGCTATAGCATTTGCAAGCCTGTACTCAAACACACACAAATACATACAAACACACACAAATACATACAAGCACACACTCGTACAGGCACTCACACACACACACAGAAACAGAGAGAGAAAAATACGGTACACACACATGACCTGAATCTAAAGTAACATGTCCTCTGACATCCACACTTGTGCTATGGCTATTGAATGATTCTAAACATAAAAGCACACACACACACACATACACACACACACAAACATACACAAAAATGCACACATGAACACAAAATTTTAGTGAAGTTATCACTGTATATCTTTATATTTACAAAAATGTGTCTGTGTGTTGGCTGTGTATCTGTGTGTGTGTCAAGGGTCTGTGAGATGCACAAAGAGGAGACATGCGTAGAACTTGCACTTAACTGAATGTAGACAGGTTTCACCTTCCCTGTTCTTTATGTGAGATTCATGCACTCTTCCATGTTCCTGCTTCCCTTTCTCTGCCTCCTAGTGAAAACTGAGAGAATTCTGTGGACTCGCCATCCACATCAGCTCCAGACAAGAACAGGTGTCACGTGGAGTCCTGTCAGCATGTTACCAGAGCACTAGTGACAAGATCACGTGTGTCATGATAGATAAGTCAGTTCCTTTGTCTTCCCTTCCTTCTGACCAGAGGCAGATGTTCTGTGCAGATGTGGGCCTATGTGAGACAGTACCCTGTGGTACCACACACATTAAAAATTAGCATATACTAAATGGGAGAGTGATTTTATCACCACAGAATGCAAGATGTGCTGAAAATTATCCATGTGACACAACTTATACAATTATGTGTGACAGAAAGCTCATTGTCGGGGCATTCCAGTACAGGCAGTCCTTTGAGCTAGGGGTAGAATTCAGGCCAGTGACTGATATCAGCTTACTTATGGCCATATGTGCTTGTGAGTGTTGTTTGAAATTTTGTATCCAGGTAGGAAGTGTAAAAAAACAAAACAACAACAACAAAAAAAAGAACTTGTTCTCTGGTTGATGAAAGAATAAGGCAGGGGTGTGGCTCATTCAGTAAAATGAATACCTAGTGAGCAGGAGAACCTCAGTTCCTTCCCCAGGAAGAAAAGAATGGCACATGCTTGCCTGTGAATGTAGAGACCCAGATTCCTGGGAATCGCTAGGCAGCCAGCACACACACACACACACACACACACACACATTTCCTAGAGTTTGTACATGTATATATTTTCTATAAACAGTGGCAGAATTGATTGTATTCAGATTCATGGAGCAAAGAATTATGTGCACAAGTGGATTTGCTTCTGTGTGTTGAGTGTGTTGCCTGCATGTGTGTGTTTCTGCTTAGACTCATAGTAGCTTCTATAATTTCATCAAGTCTATATATTCACCTAAGAACAGGATTGGGTTCCAATATTGGGTGGATATTAGATATGCATCAGACATGAATTTTTATATGCAATCAGAATATACTTAGGTGAAAGATCTCCCAAACTGAAGAGTTAAGGAAGGTCCCATCATGTCCAGTTCCCAGCCTATGTTCTCTCCCTCCCCTCCATAGTCCATCAGGCCTGACTCACACTGATGCAGTTCTCATGAAAGCCAGGAGGATGGAGCAAAACTAAATTCTTGCATTTTAGTGAATAGGGCTGATGTTTTACAGAGTAGCAAATATCCCCAAGTTAATGTATCTCTGGCGTGTTTGGAAGCTTCAAGGGTGTACTAGAGAAGTTCCGTTTGTGGATCACCACAGACCTAGTACTCAACAACTCACTTCATCGCTGCCCAGGCAAAAGTGAGCAATTAAAACTGTGTAAACAGTGCTCCTTCATAGAGAATATGGTGTCTGATTATTCAGGGACATTTTGTAAAGAATATAGTATTGATACTTGGACTGAATTCTCTGGCACTCAGATGCATTTCCCAAACATTCTAAGTAAAGGATTAAATGCCAGGGGTTCTTTTCTCTCTTTCCCACAACTTGCCTCTAGGTTGTCAGGCAGGATGAAGGTTTTAGGTACAGAAAAGTACTCTTCAAGCCACCAATAGAGAAATGCAAACATCACTCCAGCCAGAGAGGCTTGGATCTACATTGTGGTCCTGCCTGCAAAATATGCCAGGGCATCTATGGCATAGTCCTGTGGAGCAACAACCAACATCTGAAGTGACATAAGGCCCACTCCAACAGATGGGACCTACACCTGACACTGCTTTGGTGACCAAGACCAGAGACTAGATAGCCCAGGGACCTAAAGTAAAACTAGATACTATTGGTCATTTCCGAAAGTGGAGTGGATAAAATGAATCTTGGGGTACCCTCAGGAAAAATACTTGTCATTTCTGCAGACCTAATTGTGACATTCAGCTTCAAATGCTGATGCAATACACAGCTCTCAGCTCAAAGGAAAAGTATATTATGGAGTCAAATATGAGGGAGAAAATATGAGTGAGACAGATGTAGGTTATTACAAATTCCATGGTACAATATGGAAGCAGTTTGATGAAGTACTTAGTGTCACAGAGCAAATAAGCTACAAATCAATCACTTCTTGTATACATTGATGCAAGTATTAAGCATGCCAAAACTATGCTGTTGGCATTAGCTGCTATCTGATGAAATTTGTCCTCTTTGGTTTGGTAGAGAACTGTGGTTTTGTTAAGATAATATTATGTGCAAATAAAAGAAAAAAAATGTGCCAGTAGGACTGGTCCAACTTTATCTGACAGTGACAAGATGCTAGGTGATTCCAACACAGAGGGGCCAGGGAAGGGGTTCTTCTGAGCTAAAGAAAGCACACATAAACTGTAGTTAGGACTGCAACATTCCATTATATCCACACCACTGAAGTTCCAATCAGGTGATCAGTCTTTGCAGACCCAGCTTCTTTCTAGGAATCCCTGTTCCCACACACACAATGGGTCTCCCTCTCTCTACTCTAGCTCCCTGGTATCCAATAAGGTGTTGGTTGAGGGGCCAAAAAGTCAAACCACATCCTGTAACAAGTTCACCAATGACTGTTATACACAGGATGTTGAAAGTTACTCAGTCATGTTCTTTTAGGGTGAGTCTAGAGAAATAGCCTTTGGACTCGTCTCTGGGACATGTCCCTCATTTCCTTCAGTAGACTCAGTAGCCTCTACATGCTCTTAAGGAAGTAGGGGCAAAGTGCAATGAACATCAATCAAGTAAAGTCTCCATCATCGAGTAATCCATGCCGATCATTCATGAGTATCATTGACATTTGGTTTCTGACAGTTCACAGAAAGTTGAATATTCGCATCACAGAGAAGGCCACACATAGTACTTGTAGTTTAAAAATAATACCAGGAATACTTGAATGAAAAAGTGTCCACTATTTGTGAACAATCTGGGTGCATATACCTATATTGCCTATACATTAGAAAGGCTCAAAACATTGCTGAGTTACTACATACATAATTTCAGAATGTATCTGTTCATGGGTCTGAGTGTTCATTATTGCTATGATATCTATTCTTTCAAAGGAGTTCCTACATATTCCATGTAACATGAATAAGTGCTCTAATGTTCATTTTACTTGGCTGTCTAATTACAAACTTTATAGATAAATGGATAGAGAAAGTCAAGCAAGGAACAGAGCAACATCACAGAAGAAGATTGCATAAAGAGAGATCTCCATAAAGACCTAAGATGTCTGAGCCAGAATGGTATTGAAATCAAGGTTGACAAGTCAGGAAAGACAGAAATCAATAGTCATACTGACACTCACACATGTACAGAAAACTGCCAACTTGTACCCAACATTTCTCTGTGTATCCCATGTTCAAATCAAACTTGTGCAGTAAGGATTATGTGTCAGAGAACAGTACTAATGTAAGCATATATGCATACCTACAAATCTATATTGTGGGTTGGAGGATGGCTCAGTGGTTAAGAGTACTGCATGCTCTTCTCAGAGGTCCTGAGTTCAATTCCCAGCAACCACTTGGTGGTTTACCCCTTCTGTTTGGGGATCTGGTTCACTCTTCTGGCATAGTGGTGTACATGAAGATAGAGCACGCACATAAAATAAACTAATAAATATTTAAAAAACAAACATAAGTTAAAATCTAGGTATCATATACAGATCATTGTATACAAATGTAAGGTTAGAGAATTTCTAACAGAATGTACAAAGGTAAATCTCTGTCACTGGGTAATAGTATATATATTTCCCAGACAAGAAACCAAATAAAAACCAAACTTGGTGAATTAATGAAGGTGAAATCATTTAAAAAACAAACAAACAAACAAACAAACAAACAAACAAACAAACAAACAACACCGGGTGGTGGTGGCACACGCCTTTAATCGCAGCACTCTGGATGCAGAGGCAGGCGGATTTCTGAGTTCGAGGCCAGCCTGGTCTACAAAGTGAGTTCCAGGACAGCCAGGGCTATACAGAGAAAACCTGTCTCAAAAAACCAAAAAAAAAAAAAAAAAAAAAAAAAAAAAAAAAAAAAAACTTGTTTGAGGCATGACCAGGCTGGACTCACCAAACCATGGAGGTCTCCATGGAAATATCCTCAAATTTATAGAGGAACATTGTTGTCATGCTCATAGATGAGCCCTTTTATTATCCTCAGTGTGAGGCTCTAAGTAGCATGAGACCCGGAAGTAAAGGGAAGCTTGGGAGATGCCGGGAATCGAACCCGGGATCCCATACATGCTAAGCATATGCTCTACCACTGAGCTACATCCCCGGCTATGATACTGGGGTGATTATAGCCTATATCAAGATACAATGAACTTAACAGCATTTATAGAGCCTGAAAGGATTCACATCACATCTTTGCGTATGATTTCTCACTTCAAGTTTAGTATTTTGATGGGATGTTTAGATTATTTATACTATGAGAAAAACATCTATTTTCAACGGAAATTAAGAAAAATCAATAACAAGAAATGTTGTGCTCTGGAAAACATCACAGACTTACTATGAATTAAGGGTGTTATGTCAAATTTATTATAATGTGTATCTGCAGGGTTAGGAAGGTCAGGCCAAGGTGGCGTTAGAGGTTGGGTAGATGGAATTGCAAGGTTGGTACAGTGAGGCTGGGGCTGCCTTTAGCCCTGTGAGCCTCCCTTCAGGGCTGCCTACCAGGAGGAGCTCTCTGAGATCCAGACCCCACGGTGCTGGAATGCAGGATAAAATTATTTCTTCAGCAAATATTTACATTTATAAAGGTACCGAGGAAGTATAAACCTTGAATATCAGATAGTGTTAAGGGGACAAGCATACAGAGGTGCCTTGATCCTGCCCCTGAAGGAGACAGTCTTTTGCCCACCCCTAGTTTTAAGAACTGGAGTGAAGCGGTTTCTCTCACTACTATGTTCACAGGCTGTGCATTTGGATGCCCTGATAGGTGGCAGTTGAATCTAACATCCAGAGTGCAGTATTATGCTAACGCATTAAAGTGATCTGGTTGGATATCGCAGTGCCACAAAAGGACATCACAGAAAGGAGATTAACAAGTGGTACACTAGCCTAGACTGTGACAGGCATCATAGCTGCAAACACCCTCTTATTCTCTTATGGAGACTGGGGATCCCTGCATTGAACCATGTCCAGAAAGTTTACATCCCAACCAGCATCAACAGTTCTTTATTCTCCAGTGTGGCTGTCTATGCTCAGTCGTTTTTCCTTTTTTAAAATTATTCTCATTTTTATGTTATTTTATTTATTTACATTCCAGTCATGGCCCACCGTCAATCCACCTCCCACAGTTCCTTATCCCATTCCTCCTCCCTCTTGCCTAAGAGAGCCCCCCCCCTTCCTCTCCCTTCTCTGAGGACTCAAATCTATCAAATTTAAGCACATTTTCTCCCACTGATGCCAGACCAGGCAGACATCTGCTGTATATGAGTCAGGGGCCTCACATTGGCCCTGTATGCTCCTGGTTGGTGTCTCAGTCTCTGCGAGCTCCCTGAGGATCAGGGTTCGTTGAGTCTGCTGGTCTTCCTATGGGGTCCCTCTCTCTTTAAACTTTTTCAGTCCTTCCTGGATTTCAACCATAGGTTGGATCCAATGGTTGAGTATAAGTATCTGCCAGTGCCTCAGTCTGCTGTTCATAGAGCCTCTCAGAGGACAACCTTGTCAGGCTCCTGCATGTAAGCACACCATAGCATCAGTAATAGAGTCAGGCCTTGGTTCTCCATCCAAACACCAATGAAATGGATCCCAAGTTGGGCTGGTCACTGGACGCCTTTTCTTCAATCTCTTCTCCATTTTCTTCTCACAGATTTTTAGACAGAAACAGTTTGGGGATCAGGGTTTTTGACAGTGTATTTTTAACCCCGTCTTTCTATGGGAGTTGGACACTTTGAGTTCCCTCTCACCATTGCTGGACATTTTGCCTAAGGTCACCTTCAAAGAGTCCAGAGTCTCATACCTCCTGGGTATATGGAGGTGCCCCTAATTTCCACTACCAGAGGCTGCATATTTCAATTCATTCTCTTGGCTGTCTGGGCTTCTCTCCTGTCCCCTCGCATATCTGACCCTGTTCCTCCTTTCCCCTCTCCCTCTCTTCTCCCATTCAGGTTCTTCCCTCCCTCTGCCTATGTGATCATTATCTTCCCCCTTATAAGTGAGATTAAAGCCTCTTTACTTGGCCTTTCTGCATGTTACTATAGGATATGTACAACCTATATGTCCATAGGCTATAACTTAGGTATTCTGTTGTCTTTGGCTAATATCCACTTATCAGTGAGTACTTACCATGCAAGTACTCTGGGGTCTGAGTTACCTCATTCACAATGATATTTTCTAGTTCCACCCATGTGTCTGACAAATTCATAATGTCCTTTGTTTAAAAAAATCCTTTATAGTATTCCCTTGTGTAAAATAACCACATTTTCTACATCCATTCTTTGTTTGAGGGACATCTGGGTTGTTTCCAGATTTTGGCTATTACAAATAAGGCTGCTATGGACATGGTGGAGCACCTGTCCTGTGGTATGATGGGGTGTCTTTTGGGTATATAACTAAGAGTGGTATAGGTAGAGAAGGAACTGAGATAGCAGAATCAACCTCATGGTTTTTTTAAAATATTTTTTATTAAGTATTTTCCTCAATTACATTTCCAATGCTATCCCAAAAGTCCCCCATACCCTCATCCCCACTTCCCAACCCACCCATTCCCATTTTTTTGGCCCTGGTGTTCTCCTGTACTGGGGCATATAAAGTTTGCCTGTCCAATGGGCCTCTCTTTCCAGTGATGGCCGACTAGGCCATCTTTTGATACATATGTTTTTAATTAGATGTTTTCTTAATTTACATTTCAAATGTTATCCCCTTTCCTAGTTTCCTCTCCAAACATCCCCTATACCCTCACCCTCACCCTACGTCCCACCTACCCACTCCCACTTCCTGGCCCTGGTTTTCCACTATACTGTGGCCTAGAGTCTTCACAAGACCAAGGGCCTCTCCTCACACTGATGGTCTACAAGTGTATCCTCGGCTACATATGCTGCTAGAGACATGAGCTCTGGGAATACTAGTTAGTCATATTGTTGTTTCTCCTATAAGGTTGCAGACCCCTTCAGCTCCTTGGGAACTTTCTTTAGCTCCTTCATTGGGGACCCTGTGTTCCATCCAATAAGTGACTGTGAACATACACTTCTGTATTTGCCAGGCACTGGCATAGCCTCACTGGAGACATCTATATCAGGGTCCTGTCAGCAAAATCTTGTTGGTATATGCAATAGTGTCTGGGTTTGATGATTGTTTATGGGATGGATCCCCGGGTGGTGCAGTCTCTGAATGATCCTTCTTCAGTCTCAGCTCCAGGCTTTGTCTCTGTAGGTCCTTCCATGGGAATTTTGTTCAGCTTTCTAAGAAGAAATGAAGTATCCACACTTTGGTCTTCCTTTTTCTTGAGTTTCATTTGTTTTGTAAATTGTATCTTGGTTATTCTAAGTTTTGGGCTAATATCTACTAAGCAGTGAATGCATATCATGTGTCTTCTTTTGTGATAGGATTATATCACTCAGGATGATATCCTCCATTTGCCTAAGAATTTCATAAATTCAGTGTTTTTAATATCTGAGTAGTACTCCATTGTGTAAAGGTACCACATTTTCTGTATCCATTCCTCTGTTGAGGGATATCTGGATTCTTTCCAGATTCTAGCTATTATAGATAAGGCTGCTATGAACATAATGGAGCATGAGTCCTTATTACAATTTGGAGCATCTTCTGGGTATATGCCCAGGAGTGGTGCTGCTGAAACTTTCAGTAGTACTATGTCGAATTTTCTGAGATACTGCCAAACTGATTTCCAGAGTGGTTATAAAAGCTTGCAATCCCACCAGCAGTTGAGGAGGGTTCCTCTTTTTCCACATCCTCTTCCTCTTTCTCCACGTCCTCACCAACATCTGCTGTCACCTGAGTTTTTGATTTTAGCCATTCTGAATGGTGTGAGGTGGAATCTCAGGGTTGTTTTGATTTGCATTTCCCTGATGATTAAGGATGTTGAACATTTTTTCAAGTGCTTCATAGCCATTCAGTATTCCTCAGTTGAGGATTCTTTGCTTAGCTCTGTACCTCATTTTTGAAATAGGGTTATTTGGTTTTCTGGAGTCAGCTACTTGAGTTCTTTGTATTTATTGAATATTAGTCCCCTATTGGATTTTGGATTGTTAAAGATCCCTTCCCAATCTCTTGGTGGCCTTTTTGTCTTATTGAAAGTGTCTTTTGCCTTACAAAAGCTTTGCAATTTTATGAGGTCCCATTTGTCAATTCTTGATCTTACTGCACAAGCCATTGCTGTTTTGTTCAGGAATCTTTCCCCTGTATCCATATTTTCAAGGCTTTTCCCCACTTTCTCTTCTATGACTTTCACTTTGTCTGGTTTTATGTGGACTTCCTTGATCCACTTAGACTTGAATTTGTACAAGGAGATAACAATGGATTAAAGCACATTCTTCTACATGATAGCTGCCAGTTGAGCCAGTACTATTTGTTGAAAATTCTCTTTTTTCCACTGGATGGTTTTAGCACCTTTGTCAAAGATTAAGTGACCATAGGTGTGTGGGTTCAATTCTGGGTCTTCAACTATATTCCATTGATCTACCTGTCTATAGCTGGACCAGTACCATGCAGATTTTGTCACAATTGCTCTGTAGTACAGCTTGAGGTTAGAGATGGTGATCCCATCAGAGGTACTTTTATTATTGAGAATACTTTTTATACCCTAGGCTTTTTATTATTTAAGATGAATTTGCAAATTGCCCTTTCTAACTCAGTGAATAATTAGGTTGGAATTTTGATGGGGATTGCATTGAATCTGTAGATTGCTTTTGGCAAGATACCCATTTTTACTATATTAATCCTGCCAATCCATGAGAATGGAAGATCTCTACATCTGAGATCTTCTTTGATTTCTTTCTTCAGAGATTTGTAGTTCTTATCACACAGATCTTTCACTTGCTTAGTTAGAGTCACACCAAGGTATCTTATATTATTTGTGACTATTGTGAAGAGTGTTGTTTCCCTAACTTCTTTCTCAGCCTGTTTATTCTTTGTGTAGAGAAAGGGCAATGATTTCTTTGAGTTAATTTAGTATCCAGATACTTCACTGAAGCTGTTTATCACGTTTAGGAGTTCTCTCTTATAAATTTAGGGGTCACTTACATATACCATAATATCATCTGCAAATAGTGATATTTTAACTTCTTCCTTTCCAATTTGTATTCCTTTGATCTCCTTTTGTTGTCTAATTGCTCTGGCTAGGTCTTCTAGTACTATATTAAATAGGTAGGGAGAAAGTAGGCAGCCTAAAGACACTGCTCAACTTCACCCATTTTAGAAATGCTACAAAGAATGCAATACAAATAAGATTCAGTGACTTGGAAGAAAGACAACAAGTACTGGCAGAGATGTTTAGGTAGTAAGGGAGAGTGAGAGCAACTAAAAAAGTGAAGACAGAAACAAAAGGAGAGGGAAGGAGAGAGGGGACCAAAGGTCAAGTGTGGGGAAGGGTTAAGGAGTAGCAGGCCATTCATTGACAAAGGGAACCAAGTGCTTAGGCAGTGGTGGATAATTGCTGATACTCAAACAACATAGTGCTAAGAAAATATGTGTCAGTATATCTCTGTGAGTCATGATTTTTTTTTTTTTGCTTTATATTTCACTCTGGAGGATTTCCTTAAATTTCCCCTTTTATTAAAAATAAATTCACTTTTCCTCCCCTAAAAGATCCTAATTTAGGCTTCCACTCGCTGTACTCCTCTCAGATCCACTCCATAGTCCCTCTCATCTGGATCCACTGCCTTCCTGTCTCTCATTACAAAAGCACAGGCTTCTATGATATGCATCAAAACATACCAAAAGTAACTTAAAATAAGATAAAACAAAACTACCACATAGAAAATGGACAAGACAACAGAAGAGAAGACCCCAAGTGTAGGCACAAGAATTAGAAACCCACCTATTCACACACTCAGAGGTCCCATAACAAGAGAAACCTGAAAGCTATAATATATATGCAGACTTCCTGGTGTAGATTTTGTGACTTTATAACAGAATTGATATTAAAATCCTTTCTGATATTAAAACTGCAATGAGAACTCTGTCAGTCTCCACTTGTCACAAGTTAATTGATTCAGAGATACAAAGCAATTATTTACAGCTTTGAACACATTCCCAGGGTAGTAAAACAATTAAGAAAGGTTGTAAAACAGAAGTGACAATTAATTTTAGGTGCAAGGACAGAAAATAAAATATTGACTGGGTTTATTTATAATAAAAATTTCAGTGGCAACTTAGTTATGTTTCTTAAGTCTCCAGGCACCTGTAGAGCTAGTGACAGATAATGAATATCTAGTCTTTTTTTAATGTGTGACATTGTACAAGCTTTTATTAAACTATTTGTTTGACAAGTTTCCACACTTCAATAGGAAGCATCAAAACTCAGTAAAAGTCTGTATAGAAACGCAAAATGTTTTGGAACATACAAGGTAATATGGGGCAAGGTTGTTAAAAGGATAAAGGTAACGATCCAATTTAATACTATTTTTTTCTGTTTTTCAACAATGTGTTGTGATAGCGAATTGACTTACAAAATTTACCAGTCTTAATACCTATGAGTAACAAGCATGCTGAGAAAGGGGTCATGGGCATGCTCCTCTTCCCAGATTCTCAAATAAAATAAAATATTTAGAATATACATAACCAAAAAGGGAAATATCCTCTACAATGAAACTTTGAATGTGTGAAGAAAGATATTAAGGAAGATACTAGAATTTCTCTCTTCTATCTCTTGTATTCTATTGGGGATGCTTGTATCTATGACTCCTGATCTCTTTCCTAGGTAATTCAAAGCACCCATTTCCCCACATCACACAGTTATCCTCTCATATTGCCATTCTATGGTTTGATGCTGACTTTGTCCTAGTATTTAGCAATGAAATTCATTCCATCTTCATCAGATGACTCTGGAGAATTTCCTGGTTCTGAAAGTTGCATTCTGAGCCTGTGTATAGGACACAGACAGGGAGGGTACCAGGAAAGGAAAAGGTCTCATTTCCACTCTGTGTTTCATTCCCTGCCATTGCTGTGTATGTTCAGGTTTGTGTGATGAGCTAGGAAGAGGAAGGCATTGTGGATACCTTCCACTGATGTAGTCTGCTCCAACAGGACACCATCATTCCCTCCTCTGGGTTTGAGATGCTTTTTCCTCCTGGTTTCCTCTATTTCAAGTGTTTATTTCCCTGTGTACTACCATCCAGTGTGACAGAGAAGGGTTTGATCTCTGCATCCCAGAAGCAGGAGCTCATTGAGAAGAATGCAGCATCTTGTAGAGTCTCCCAGACAGAGACAGTGAAAAGAAATGTGGATGCAGGTTAGTTACCTTCCACCATAGTTATCTACTCAATAAGTTAACCATATCCCTCCTTATGTTCATCTGCAGACTTTTGAGGTTCAGTGTGAATTCCATGTGTAAAAACACCCTGCCATCTCAAACAGATGGAGGGGCCAGGGCACTTCAGATTAATTTTATTATATCATGATTTCCAAAACTCATAGGTGTTCGATTAGTGGTCCTCACATGTAGTGTATGTGTGATGCATTCCCAGGTCTTTCCAGTGTCATCATCACTATTGTTCTTTCACAATCCTCCCATGGAGAGGTGAGTTTGTGCTATCCAGGCTCATGCCCCAGGAGGGTAGCTCTTCCAGTCACTTCCTCAGGGAACTTTTGAAAATGCTAAAGCAACACACACACACACACACACACACACGAACACACACACTAGTTAATTTGAAATTGACCTGGCTACTTCAAAGTCTTGACACTCCTAACCTTCCCTTGCTGCCCCGGCCCAATCAGGGAAGTAGCCAGTTGACACCCAAAATTATACATGGCTGGTTGACTTTATCTCCTGAACCTCCTATGTCCATCCATCCATCTTTCTCTTTTCCCCCTAAGTCATGTTAATTCCTTTCTTCTCCCTCCTGCTTCCTTCTATCCCTGGCAACACTAAGGGTGATGACCCATCTCCATCCATTGGTCGCTGGCATCTATATTAAAACCCAACTGGAGACAAGGACCTGTAATTTTTTGACACACAAATTCCTGATTGAGCCAAATTATTTGATTAAATCTCCAATACCCAGCATAATAGTAAAGTCTCCAATTCATATAATCTGTAGGTTTAGAGGATTACATGAGCCTTCAACAAAGTTACTCTACATCTATTGATGGCCACAACACGTCACATCACATCACACCACACAACACCACAGCAAAGCACACCATACCACATTACATCATATCATACCACATTACACCGTAACACTCCACAGCACAGCACATCACACCCCTGCATATCACAGCACACTATAACACAACACACCAACTCACATTGAACACAACACCACACACCACAGCACACCATACCACATTATACCAATCACATCACCATACAGCACAGTATATAAAATCACTGAAACTTCTTTCCCAAGCACCACACACATTGATACAAAGAGGAAATAATATTTGCAGATTGTTTATCCTTTTCCTTCTTTCTTTATTTGGTACTATCTTCCAAATGTTTCTCTTTTCCCTCTATACACTTGCCTCCTTTTTGTGAACTTCCTTTAGTCCTGTTTACCAGTATGTGCCATATTAGCAAACAGGTATTCCTTGTGATTGTGTCTTTTTATCCCATTATAATCCTACAGAACAATTTATCTACACATAGAAAAGTTCGATATCGGGGCCTGGCAAACACAGAAGTGGATGCTCACAGTCAGCTAGTGGATGGATCACAGGGCCCCCAATGGAGGAGCTAGAGAAAGTACCCAAGGAGCTAAAGGGATCTGCAACCCTATTGGTGGAACAACAATATGAACTAACCAGTACCCCGGAGCTCTTGACTCTAGCTGCATATGTATCAAAAGATGGCCTAGCCGGCCATCAGTGGAAAGAGAGGCCCACTGGACAAGCAAACTTTATATGCCCCAGTACAGGGGAACCCCAGGGCCAAAAAGGGGGAGTAGGTGGGTAGGGAAGTGGGGAGGAGGGTATGAGGGACTTTTGGGATAGCATTGGAAATGTAATTGAGGAAAAGATGTAATAAAAATATTTTAAAAAATAAAAAAATAATGGAATACAGAAAAGCAAAAAAAAAGTTCGATATCTGTTTTATCTCAACAACTACTGTGCCACATTCTGTAGACTATGTGACTTCTTGAAATAAATTGATTGTCATGTGTGTTTGTTTGTGTGTGTTTCTTCTACAAAAACCAGAGTGCTGCTTTCAATATGATTTCAATATGTTTTTCTTTGATTCCATTTTCTGGAGTTTGACTACGTCATCCATATCTTTTCAAAGATTTCTTTGGGTTCATACTATATCTGATTTATTCAAAAAATTTAGACTTATCTCTTTAATTCTGTTGTGTGTTCTTCCACAAGTAGATGTACTTTCTGCTTTCATGTCCCATTCTTTTGAGAATTTTTTATATATTTTATATGAGTACACTACAGCTGTCTTCAGACACTCCAGAAGAGTGCAACAGATCACATTACAGATATTTTTGAGCAACCACGTGGTTGCTGGAATTTGAACTCAGGACCTTTGGAAGAACAGTCATTATTCTTAACCACTGAGCCATCTCTCCAGCTCATGTCACATATTTTATTGACCTCTCTGTTTTCATCCTCCTCAAACCTTCTATTCTTTTGTTTATGAGCCATTTTTCTGGATTCATGCCCTGCACACACACACACACACACACACACACACACACACACACACACACACACACACACAGAGCCATATACACACACACACATGCACACATAAATAGGCACAAACACAGCCACACTCACAATGCACATATAGTACTTGATTCAATAAATGAGAGAAAACATGGGAGAGTTTAACTTACCGACTGTGTTTTTTCACTGAGCTTCTTGAAAGGGTAGGCCTTCTGCTACATTTATTTGTGTATAAGATGATTATTCTTTCCATATCCCTCGGGTTTTTCCTTATATAGAGTTTCTGCTGCTGTGATAAAAACACAGTGGCCAAAAGCAAGTTGGGAAGGAAAGGTTTTATTTGTCTTAGACTTCCACATCACTGTTCTTCATCCAAGGAAGTGTGGGCAGGAAATCACACACAGCAGGAACCTGGGGACAGGAGCTGATGCAGAAGCCATAGAGGGGAGCAGCTCACTGGCTGAATCACATGGCTTGCTCAGTCCGTTTTTCTTTTTTTTTTTTTTTTTTTTTTTTAGTTTTATTTTTTTTTATTTTTTTTTTAATATTTTTATTACATATTTTCCTCAATTACATTTCCAATACTATCCCAAAAGTCCCCCATAGCGCCCCCCACTTCCCTACCCACCCATTCCCATTCTTTTGGCCCTGGCTTTCCCCTATATTGGGGCATATAAAGTTTGCAAGTCCAATGGGCCTCTCTTTCCATTGATGGCCGACTAGGCCATCTTTCGATACATATGCAGCTAGAGACAAGAGCTCCAGGGTTCTGGTTAGTACATCATGTTGTTCCAACAATAGGGTTGCAGATCCCTTTAGCTCCTTGGGTACTTTCTCTAGCTTCTCCATTGGGAGCCCTGTGATACATCCAATAGCTGACTGTGAACATCCACTCCTGTGTTTGCTAGGCCCCGGCATCGTCTCACAAGAGACAGCTATATTTGGGTCCTTTCAGCAAGATCTTACTAGTGTATGCAATGGTGTCAGCGTTTAGAAGCTGATTATGGGACGGATCCCTGGATACAGCAGTCTCTAAATGGTCCATCCTTTCATCACAGCTACGAACTTTGTCTCTGTAACTCCTTCCCTGGGTGTTTTGTTCCCAATTCTAAGAAGGTGCACAATGTCCACACTTTGGTCTTCATTCTTCTTGAGTTTCATGTGTTTATCAAATTGTATCTTATATCTTGGGTATCCTAAGTTTTGGGCTAATATCCACTTATCAATGAATACATATTGTGTGAGATCTTTTGTGATTGTGTTACTTCACTCAAGATGATGCCCTCCAGGTCTATGAAGCCACAATTACTCTGATACCTAAACCACAAAAAGACCCAACAAAGATAGAAAACTTCAGACCAATATCCCTTATGAATATTGATGCAAAAATCCTCAATAAAGTTCTTGCTAACCGAATCCAAGAACACATCAAAACAATCATCCATCCTGACCAAGTAGGTTTCATCCCAGGGATGCAGGGATGGTTCAATATACGGAAATCCATCAACGTAATCCAGTATATAAACAAACTCAAAGACAAAAACCACATGGTCAGTCCGTTTTTCTATAGAAGGCAGGACCACCTTCCATCAGTCACTCATTAAGCAAATGCTCTACAGGCTTGCCTACACAATGTTCTTAGGGAGGCATGTTCTCAGTTGAGGCTCTGCCCTCTCTGATGACTCTACCTTGTATTAAGGTGACACAGAACCAGCCAACACACTTGTGTATGCTTTATCTCTTCCTTTAGTGTGTATCCTTCTGTGGTTTGGTTTTCTTTTAAATCTTCTTCTAACTGGCCCAGAACTCCATATGGAGACCAGGCTGACCTTGGACATTTTGTGATCTTCCAGCCTCTGCCTCCTGGTGGTTGAGGTCAGTATAGCCACATACCATACTTGGGGTATATTCTTCTTACACACTCATTTCCACTTTTATATTTATATTGTCTCTTGTTATATATAGTGGTTAACTTGGTTTTCTTTTCATCTTAAGAGTACCCTATCATTTTGTAAAGAAGAGCTCATTAAGTAGACAAGTGTAAACTATGTTTGCTGTCAGGAAGGAGGGAAGAGAGGGATAAGAGGAACAGGAAAAGCCATCCCGTTGGAGGTAGGGTCCAAGCAAGCAGGAAGGTGCACCAAATGGGTCAGTAAGTAGCTGTGCTGGAGGTAGATGAGAGCAGTCTGACGCCCTTCATGATAGGAAGGAAAATTCCAGAGTGTCAGAACAGGCAGGCTCAGGTTTTTCACTGGTATCTGAAAAAAAAAAAAAAAGAAAGGGGTAAAAATCCATTCCCAACCTGATGGTGACCTTTTTGACTTGTTGACAGTGTCTTTTGCCTTACAGAAGCATTGCAATTTTATGAGGTCCCATTTTCAATTCTTGATCTTACAGTGCAAGCCATTGCTGTTCTGTTTAGGAATTTTTCCCTTGTGCCCATATCTTTGAGGCTTTTCCTACTTTCTCCTCTATAAGTTTCACTGTCTCTTATCTTATGTGGAGGTCTTTGATCCACTTAGACTTGAGCTTTGTACAAGGAGATAAGAATGGAACAATGTGCATCCTTCTACATGATAACCGCCAGTTGTGCCAGCACCATTTGTTGAAAATGCTGTCTTTTTTGTACTAGATGGTTTTAGCTCCCTTGTTAAAGTTCAAGTGACCATAGCTGTGTGGATTCATTTCTGGGTCTTCAATTCTATTCCACTGATCTTCCTGTCTGTCACTGTACCAATACCATGCAGTTTTTATCACAATTGCTCTGTAGTACAGCTTAATGTCAGGCATGGTGATTCCACCAGAGGTTCTTTTATCCTTGAGAAGAGTTTTTGCTATTCTAGGTTTCTTTTTTTTATTTTTCCAGATGAATTTGCCAATTGCCCTTTCTATCTCAGTAAGAATTGAGTTAGAATTTTGATGGGGAATGCATTGAATCTATAGATTGCTTTCGGCAGGATAGCCATTTTTACTCTATTAATCCTGCCAACCCATGAGCATGGGAGATCTTTCCATCTTCTGAGATCTTCAATTTCTTTCTTCAGAGACTTGAAGTTCTTGTCATACATATATTTCACTTCCTTAGTAAGAGTCACACCAAGGTATATTATATTATTTGTGACTATTTTCAAGGGTGTTGTTTCCCTAATTTCTTTCTCAGTCCGTTTATCCTTTGTGTAGAGAAAGGGGTAATATCCAATATATACAAAGAGCTCATGAATCTGGACTCCAGAAATTCAAATAACCCCATTAAAAATGGGGTTCAGAGCTAAACAAAGAATTCTCACCTGAGGAATACCATATGGCTGAGAAGCACCTGAAAAAATGTTCAACATCACTAATCAGCAGTGAAATGCAAATCAAAACAACCCTGAGATTCTACCTCATACCAGTCAGAAGGGCTAAGATCAAAAATTCTCGTAACAGCAGATATTGGTGAGGATGTGAAGAAAAAGAAAACTCCTCCACTGCTATTTGGATTGCAAGCTTGTACAACCACTCTGGAAGTCAGTATGGCAGTTCCTCAGAAAATTGGACATAATTCTACGGTATGATACAGCAATACCCCACCCCCCCGGGCATATATCCAGAAGATGTTACAACTGGTAATAAGAACACATGCTCCACTATGCTCATAGCAGCCTTATTTATATAGCCAGAAGCTGGAAAGAACCCAGATGTCTCTCAACAGAAGAATGGATACAGAATATGTGGTACATTTACACAATGGAGTACTAATCAGCTATTTAAAACAAAGGATTTATGAAATTCTTGGACAAATGGATGTATCTGGAGGATATTATCCTTAGTGAGGTAACCCAATCACAAAAGGAGTCATGAGATATGCACTCACTGATAACTGGATATTAGCCCAGAAACATAGAACACGCAAGATACAATTTCCAAAACACAAGAAATTCAAGAAAAGGGAAGACCAATGGGTGGATACTTCATTCCTCCTTAGAATAGGGAACAAAATACCCATGAAAGGAGTTACAGAGACAACGTTTGGAGCTAAGACAAAAGGATGGACTATCCAGAGACTACCCCACCTAGAGTTCCATCCCATAATCAGCCACCAAACCCAGACACTATTGCATATGCCAGAAAGATTTTGTTGAAGGGACCCTGTTATAGCTGTCTCTTATGAGGCTATGCCAATGCCTGGCAAATACAGATGTGGATGCTCACTATCATCTATAAGATGGAATACTGGGCCACCAATGGAGAAGCTATAGAATGCACCCAAGGAGCTGAAAGGGTCTGCAACCTTATAGGTAGAACAACAGTATGAACTAACCAGTACCCCCAGAGCTCGTAGCTCTAGCTGCATATGGAGCAGAAGATGGCATATTTGGCCATCACTGGGAAGAGAGGCCTCTTGGTATTACAAACTTTATATGCCCCAGTACAGGGGAATGCCAGGACCAAGAAGCAGGAGTGGGCGGGTAGGGGAGCAGGGCAGAGGGATGGTATAGGGAACTTTCTGGATAGCATTTGAAATGCATATAAAGAAAATATATAAAAAATAAATAAATAAAGGAAAGGGGAAGAAGAAGGAGACATTTTTTATTTAGAATTTTTAAAAGGATTATGGAGCTGAGAAGATGGCCTTTTTAACTTGCAGATGTCTTCACAAGTAAAAGTGCTTGCTTCGAAGGCATGATTTATAATCTGAGTTCTGTTCTTATAAATCACGGAAAAAGCCAGATGTGTTCCTTGCGGTCTGTAGTCTCAGGATTCCTCCAGCAGGATGGGAGATGTAGGCATAAGAAGTGGCTAAAAGCTTGTGTGCTAAATGGCCTGGAATATGCAGTATATGCAGTGTACTACAGCATCAGAAAGAAGAGAATGCCTGCCTCTAAGAAAGTTGGAGTAGAGAGCTGAACTTAAATAAAAGTGTCCTCTGACCTCCACATTTGTGCTATAGCATTTGCATGCCTGTACTCAAACACACACAAATACATACAAACACACACTTGCACAGGGACACGCACACACACAGACACACAGAGAGAAAAATACTGTACACACACATGACCTGAATCTAAAGTAAAATTGTCCTCTGACATCCACACTTGTGCTATGGCTTTTGAATGACTCTAAACACACAAGCACACACACACACACACACATACACACAAACATACACAAAAATGCACAAATGAACACAAAAATTTAGTGAAGTTATCACTGTATATCTTTATATTTACAAAAATGTGTCTGTGTGTTGGGTGTGTATCTGTGTGTGTGTGTGTCAAGGGTCTGTGAGATGCACAAAGAGGAGACATGTGTAGAGCTTACACTTAACTGAATGTAGACAGGCTTCACCTTCCTTGCTCTTCATGTGAGATTCATGATCTCTTCCACATTCTTGTTTTCCCTTTCTCTACCTCCTAGTGTAACCTGAGAGAAATCTGTGGACTCACCATCCACATCAGCTCCAGACAAGAACAGGTGTCACGTGGAGTCCTGTAAGTATGTTACCAGATCACTAGTGACAAGATCACGTGGGACATGATAGATAAGTCAGTTCCTTTGTCTTCCCTTCCTTCTGACCAGAGGCACATGTTCTGTGCAGATGAGGACCTATGTGAGAAAGTACCCTGTGGTACCACACACATTAAAAATTAGCATATACTAAGTTGAATAGTGATTTTATCACCACAGAATGCAAGATGTGCTGAAAATTATCCATGTGACACAACTTATACAATTATGTGCGACAGAAAGCTCATTGTCAGGTCATTCCAGTGCAGGCATTCCTTTGAGCTAGGGGTAGAATTCAGGCCAGTGACTGATATCAGCTTACTTATGGTCATATGTGCTTCTGAGTGTTGTTTGAAATTTTGTATCCAGGTAGGAAGTATAAAAATACTTGTTCTCTGGTTGATGAAAGAATAAGGCAGGGGTGTGGCCCAATCAGTAAAATGAATACCTAATGAGCAGGAGGACCTCAGTTCCTTCCCCAGGAAGAAAAGAATGGCACATGCTTGCCTGTGAATGTAGAGACCCAAATTAATGAGGCTCCCTAAGCAGCCAGCCTAACCTACCTGGGGTGTTCCAGGCCAGCGACAAACCTCGTCTAAGGCAAATGGCACCTGGGGTGCAAAAATGGAGGCACTCTTCTGCCTCTTGCCACATGCAACGTGCGTACACACACACACACACACACACACACACACACACACACACTTCCTAGAGTTTGTATATGTATGTATTTTCTATAAACAGTGGCAGTATTGGTTGTGTTCAGATTCATGAAGCAAATGAGTTATGTGCAAAAGTGGATTTGCTTCTGTGTGTTGAGTGTGTTGCCTGCATTTGTGTGTTCCTGCTTAGACTCATAGTAGCTTCTATTATTTCATCAAGTCTATACTTTATATTCACCTTAGGCCAGGATTGGGTTCCAATCTCGGGTGTATAGTGGATATGTCTGAGACATAAATTTTTATATGCAATCAGAATATACTCAGGTGAAAGATCTCCCAAACTGAAGAGTTAAGGAAGGTCCCATCAACTCCAGTTCCCAGCCTATGTTCTCTCCCTCCCCTCCATAGTCCATCAGGCCTGACTCACACTGATGCAGTTCTCATGAAAGCCACAAGGTGGGAGCAAAACTAAATTCTTACATTTTAGTGAATATGGCTGATGTTTTACAGAGTAGCAAATATCCCCAAGTTCATGTATCTCTGGTGTGAGTAGAAGCTTCAAGGGTGTAATAGAGAAGTTCCGTTTGTGGATCACCACAGATCTAGTACTCAACAACTCACTTCATCACTGCTCAGGGTAAAGTGAGCAATTCAAACTGTGTATACAGTGCTCCTTCATAGATAATATGGTGTCTGATTATTCAGGGGCATTTTGTAGAGAATATAGTATTGTACTTGAACTGAATTCTCTGGCACTCAGATGTGTTTCCCAAGCATTCTAAGTAAAGGATTAATTGCCAGGGGTTCTTTTCTTTCTTTCCCAGAACTTGCCTGTAGGTTGTCAGGCACCATGAAGGTTTTAGGTACAGAAAATACTCTGCAAGCCACCAATAGAGAAATGCAAACATCAGTCCAGCCACAGATGCTTGGATCGACATTGTGGCCTTGCCTGCAAAATATGCTAGGGCATCTGTGACATAGTCCTATGGGAGTCAACAACCAACATCTGAAGTGACATAAGGCCCACTCCAACAGATGGCACCTACACCTGACACTGCTTTGGTTTCCAAGTCCAGAGACCAGATAGTCCAGGGACATAGAGTAAAACTAGATACTATCTGTCATAATAGAAAGGGGGAGGGGATAAAATGAACCTTTGGGTACCCTCAGGTAAATATCTCATGATGATGGTAGAGAACATCAAGAGGAATTTTAATAACTCACTTAAAGAAATATAGAGGAACACTGCTAAAGTGTTACAAGTCCTTAAAGAAGAACAGGAACACACATCCAAACAGGTGATAGAAATGAAAAAAATCATACTAGATCTAAAAAGGGAAGTAGACACCATAAAGAAAACCCAAATTGAGGCAAAGCTGGAGATAGAAACACTAGGAAAGAAATCTGCAACCATAGATGGAAGCATCAGCAACAGAATACAAGAGATGGAAGGGAGAGTATCAGGTGCAGAAGATTCCATAGAGCACATAGGCACAACCATCAAAGAAAATACAAAACGCAAAAACATCCTAACTCAAAACATCCAGGAAATCCAGGACACAATGAGAAGACCAAACCTACGGATAATAGGAGAAGATGAGAATGAAGATTTTCAACTTAAAGGGCCAGCAAATATCTTCAACAAAATTATAGAATAAAACTTCCCAAATCTAAAGAAAGAGATGCCCATGAACATACAAGAAGCCTACAGAACTCCAAATAGACTGGACCAGAAAAGAAATTCCTACTGACACATAATAATCAGAACAACAAATGCTCTAAATAAAAATAGAATATTCAAAGCAGTAAGGGAAAAGGGTCAAGTAACATATAAAGGCAAGCCTATCAGAATTACACCAGATTTTTCACCAGAGACTATGAAAGCCAGAAGAGCTTGGACAGATGTTATACAGAAACTAAGAGAACACAAATGCCAACCCAGGATAGTCTAACCAGCCAAAATTTCAATAACCTTAGATGGAGAAACAAAAGTATTCCAGGAAAGAACCAGATTCACACATTATCTTTCCACGAATCCAGCCCTTCAAAGGAATAACAGAAAAAAACCAATACAAGGATGGAAACCACGTCCTAGAAAAAGCAAGAAGGTAATCCCTCAACAAACCTAAAATAAGACAGCCACAAGAACCGAATGCCAACTTTAACAACAACAAATATAGGAAGCAACAATTACTTTTCCTTAATATCTCTTAATATCAATGGACTCAACTCCCCAATAAAAGACATAGACTAATAGACTGACTACACAAACAGGACCCAACATCTTGCTGCTTACAGGAAACCTATCTCAGGGAAAAAGATACACACTACCACAGAGTGAAAGGCTGGAAAACAATTTTCCAAGCAATGGTCTGAAGAAACAAGCTGGAGTAGCCATTCTAATATCTAATAAAATCGACTTCCAACCCATGGTATTCAAAAAAGACAAGGAGGGGCACTTCATACTCATCAAAGGTAAAATCTTCCAAGAGGAACTCTCAATTCTGAATATCTATGCTCCAAATACAAGGGCAGCCACATTCATTAAAGAACCTTTAGTAAAGCTCAAAGCACACATTGCACCTCACACAATAATAGTGGGGGACTTCAACACACCACTTTCACCAATGGACAGATCATGGAAACAGAAACTAAACAGGGACACAGTGAAACTAACAGAAGTTATGAAACAAATGGATCTAATAGATATCTACAGAACATTTTATCCTAAAACAAAAGGATATACCTTCTTCTCAGCACCTCATGGTACCTTCTCCAAAATTGACCACATAATTGGACACAAAACAAGCCTCAACAGATACAAAAATCTTGAAATCGTCCCATGCATCCTATCAGATCACCATAGACTAAGGCTGATCTTCAATAACAAAATAAATAATAGAAAAGCCAACATTCATGTGGAAACTGAACAACACTCTCCTCAGTGATACCTTGGTCAAGGAAGGAATAAAGAAAGAAATTAAGGACTTTTTGGAGTTTAATGAAAATGAAGCCACTCCGGCACCCTCCCAGCCAGAGGACAGAGGTTCGAGCTGCAGGGAGCACCATCTTGGCTCCAGGACTCCGCCAAACTTAGTCTGCACAGGTGAGAGTGAGGACCACAGAGGCTGACAGCTTCTGGGACAGGCGGGAGCCACAGAGCGGCTGAGGCAGCACCCTTTTGGGGCCGCAGACATCCGGCACCCTCCCAGCTGGAGGACAGAGGTCCGCCCTGCAGGGAGCGCCATCTTGGCTCCGGGACTCCGCTGAACTTAGTCTGCACAGGTGAGAGTGAGGAACACAGAGGCAGACAACTTCTGGGACAGGCGGGAGCCACAGAGCGGCTGAGGCAGCACCCTTTTGGGGCCGCAGACATCGGCACCCTCCCAGCTAGAAGACAGTGATTTGCCCTGCACAGGAGCCCTCTGCCTCAGGAGCAGGGAGCACATCTTGGATCCAGTACTCCACCGAACTTAGGAACTTAGTCTGCACAGGTGAGAGTGTGCACCACAGAAGCTGACAGCTTCTGTGACCTGCCAAAGCAACACAGCATCTGGGAAAGGTCCTGTTTTCCGCCTTCTTCTTTGGCCAGGAGAAGGTCCAAACACCAGATATCTGTACACCTTCCCTTTAAGAGGAAAGCTTGTCAGCAGAGAGTGCTCTAACCACTGAAACTCAGAGGAGAGAGCCTGTCTCCCAGGTCTGCTGACAGACGGTACTCAGAATCACCAGAAGAACAACCTCTGAACAGAGACAACTATAACAACTCCAGAGATTACCAGATGGCGAGAGGTAAACGTAAGAATCTTACTAACAGAAACCAAGACCACTCACCATCATCAGAACCCAGCACTCCCACTTCACCCAGTCCAGGGCACCCCAACACACCTGAAAAGCTAGACCTGGATTTAAAAGCATATCTCATGATGATGGTAGAGGACATCAAGAAGGACTTTAATAACTCACTTAAAGAACTACAGGAGAACATGGCTAAAGAGTTACAAGTCCTTAAAGAAAAACAGGACAACACATCCAATCACAGGATGGAAATGAACAAAACCATACTAGACCTAAAGAGGGAAGTAGACACAATAAAGAAAACCCAAAATGAGGCAACACTGGAGATAGAAACCCTAGGAAAGAAATCTGGAACCATAGATGCGAGCATCAGCAACAGAATACAAGAGATGGAAGAGAGAATCTCAGGTGCAGAAGATTCCATAGAGAACATTGGCACAACAATCAAGGAAAATGGAAAATGCAAAAAGATCCTAACTCAAAACATCCAGGAAATACAGGACTCAATGAGAAGACCAAACCTACAGATAATAGGAGTGGATGAGAATGAAGATTTTCAACTCAAAGGACAAGCAAACATCTTCAACAAAATTATAGAAGAAAACTTCCCAAATCTAAAGAAAGAGATGCCCATGAACATACAAGAGGCCTACAGAACTCCAAATAGGCTGGACCAGGAAAGAAATACCGCCCGACACATAATAATCAGAACAACAAATGCACTAAATAAAGATAGAATACTAAAAGCAGTAAGAGAAAAAGGCCAAGTAACATATAAAGGCAAGCCTATCAGAATTACACCAGATTTTTCACCAGAGACTATGAAAGCCAGAAGATCCTGGACAGATGTTATACAGACACTAAAAGAACACAAATTCCAGCCCAGGCTACTATACCCAGCCAAACTCTCAATTACCATAGATGGAGAAACCAAAGTATTCCACGACAAAACCAAATTCACACATTATCTCTCCAAGAATCCAGCCCTTCAAAGGATAATAACAGAAAAAAACCAATACAAGGACAGGAACCACGCCCTAAAAACAACAAGAAGGTAATCCCTCAACGAACCTAAAAGAAGACAGCCACAAGAACAGAATGCCAACTTTAACAACAAAAATAACAGGAAACAACAATTACTTTTCCTTAATATCTCTTAATATCAATGGACTCAACTCCCCGATAAAAAGACATACACTAACAAACTGGCTACACAAACAAGACCCAACATTTTGCTGCTTGCAGGAAACTCATCTCAGAGAAAAAGATAGACACTACCTCAGAATGAAAGGCTGGAAAACAATTTTCCAAGCAAATGGTATGAAGAAACAAGCTGGAGTAGCCATTCTAATATCTGATAAGATTGACTTCCAACCCAAAGTCATTAAAAAAGACAGGGGGGGACACTTCATACTCATCAAAGGTAAAATCCTCCAAGAGGAACTATCAATCCTGTATATCTATGCTCCAAATATAAAGGCAGCCACATTCATTAAAGAAACTTTAGTAAATCTCAAAGCACACATTGCACCTCATACTATAATAGTGGGAGACTTCAACACACCACTTTCACCAATGGACAGATCGTGGAAACAGAAACTAAACAGGGACACAGTGAAACTAATGGAACTTTTGAATCAAATGGATCTGGCAGATAACTACAGAATATTTTACCCTAAAACAAAAGGATATACCTTCTTCTCAGCACCTCATGGTACCTTCTCCAAAATTGACCATGTAATTGGTCACAAAATAGGCCTCAACAGATAAAAAAATATTGAAATTGTCCCAGGCATCCTATCAGATCACCATAGACTAAGGCTGATCTTCAATAACAAAATAAATAATAGAAAGCCAACCTTCACGTGGAAACTGAACAACACTCTTCTCAATGATACCTTGGTCAAGGAAGGAATAAAGAAAGAAATTAAGGACTTTTTACAGTTCAATGAAAATGAAGCCACAACATACCCAAACTTATGGGACGCAATGAAAGCATTTCTAAGAGGAAAACTCATAGCTCCGAGTGCCTCCAAAAAGAAACTAGAGAGAGCACACATTAGCAGCTTGACAACACACCTAAAAGCACTAGAACAAAAGGAAGCAAACTCACCAAAGAGGAGTAGACAGCAGGAAATAATAAAACTCAGGGGCGAAATCAATCAAGTGGAAACAAGAAGAACTATTCAAAGAATCAACCAATCAAGGAGCTGGTTCTTTGAGAAAATCAACAAGATAGATAGACCCTTAGCCAGACTCACTAGAGGGCAAAGGGAAAGCATTCTAATTAACAAAATCAGAAATGAAAAAGGAGACATAACAACAGATCCTGAAGACATCCAAAACACCATCAGATCCTTCTACCAAAGGCTATACTCAACAAAACTGGAGAACCTGGATGAAATGGAGAAATTCCTAGACAGATACCAGGTACCAAAGTTGAATCAAGATCAGGTTAATGATCTAAACAGCCCTATATCCCCCAAAGAAATAGAAGCAGTCATTAATAGTCTCCCAACTAAATAAAGCCCAGGACCAGATGGGTTTAGTGCAGAGTTCTATCAGACCTTCGAAGAAGATCTAATCCCAGTTCTTCACAAACTATTCCACAAAATAGAAACAGAAGGTACTCTACCCAACTCATTCTATGAAGCCACAATTACTCTGATACCTAAACCACAAAAAGACCCAACAAAGATAGAAAACTTCAGACCAATATCCCTTATGAATATTGATGCAAAAATCCTCAATAAAGTTCTTGCTAACCGAATCCAAGAACACATCAAAACAATCATCCATCCTGACCAAGTAGGTTTCATCCCAGGGATGCATGATGGTTCAATATACGGAAATCCATCAATGTAATCCAGTATATAAACAAACTCAAAGACAAAAACCACATGGTCATCTCCTTAGATGCGGAAAAAGCATTTGACAAGATCCAACACCCATTCATGATAAAAGTCTTGGAAAGATCAGGAATTCAAGGCCCATACCTAAACATGATAAAAGCAATCTACAGCAAACCAGTAGCCAACATCAAAGTAAATGGTGAGAAGCTTGAAGCAATCCCTCTAAAATCAGGGACTAGACAAGGCTGTCCACTTTCTCCCTACCTATTCAACATTGTACTTGAAGTCCTAGCCAGAGCAATTCGACAACCAAAGGAGATCAAAGGGATACAAATTGGAAAAGACGAAGTCAAAATATCACTTTTTGCAGATGATATGATATTATATATAAGTGACCCTAAAAATTCCAACAGAGAACTCCTAAACCTAATAAACAGCTTCGGTGAAGTAGCTGGATATAAAATTAACTCAAACAAATCAATGGCTTTTCTCTACACAAAGAATAAACAGGCTGAGAAAGAAATTAGGGAAACAACACCCTTCTCAATAGTCACAAATAATATAAAATATCTTGGCGTGACTCTAACTAAGGAAGTGAAAGATCTGTATAATAAAAACTTCAAGTCTCTGAAGAAAGAAATTCTGGAAGATCTCAGAAGGTGGAAAGATCTCCCATGCTCATGGATTGGCAGGATCAACATTTTAAAAATGGCTATCTTGCCAAAAGCAATCTACAGATTCAATGCAATCCCCATCAAAATTCCAACTCAATTCTTCAACGAATTAGAAAGTGCAATCTGCAAATTCATCTGGAATAACAAAAAAACTAGGATAGCAAAAAATCTTCTCAAGGATAAAAGAACCTCTGGTGGAATCACCATGCCTGACCTAAAGCTTTACTACAGAGCAATTGTGATAAAAACTGCGTGGTACTGGTATAGTGACAGACAAATAGACCAATGGAATAGAATTGAAGACCCAGATATGAACCCACACACCTATGGTCATTTGATCTTCGACAAGGGAGCTAAAACCATCCAGTGGAAGAAAGACAGCATTTTCAACAAATGGTGCTGGCACAACTGGTTGTTATCATGTAGAAGAATGCGAATCGATCCATTCCTATCTCCTTGTACTAAGGTGAAGTCTAAGTGGATCAAGGAACTTCACATAAAACCAGAGACACTGAAACTTATAGAGGAGAAAGTGGGGAAAAGCCTTGAAGATATGGGCACAGGGGAAAAATTCTTGAATAGAACAGCAATGGCTTGTGCTGTAAGATTGAGAATTGACAAGTGGGACCTAATGAAACTGCAAAGCTTCTGCAAGGCAAAAGACACCATCAATAAGACAAAAAAAACCACCAACAGATTGGGAAAAGATCTTTACCTATCCTAAATCAGATAAGGGACTAATATCCAATATATATAAAGAACTCAAGAAGGTGGACTCCAGAAAGTCAAATAACCCCATTAAAAAATGGGACTCAGAACTGAACAAAGAATTCTCACCTGAGGAATACCGAATGTCAGAGAAGCACCTGAAAAAATGTTCAACATCCTTAATCATCAGGGAAATGCAAATCAAAACAACCCTGAGATTCCACCTCACACCAGTCAGAATGTCTAAGATCAAAAATTCAGGTGACAGCAGATGCTGGCGAGGATGTGGAGAAAGAGGAACACTCCTCCATTGTTGGTGGGATTGCAAGCTTGTACAACCACTCTGGAAATCAGTCTGGCGGTTCCTCAGAAAATTGGACATAGTACTACCGGAGGATCCAGCAATACCTCTCCTGGGCATATATCCAGAATATGTCCCAACCAGTAAGAAGGACACATGCTCCACTATGTTCATAGCAGCCCTATTTATAATAGCCAGAAGCTGGAAAGAGCCCAGATGTCCCTCAACAGAGGAATGGATACAGAAATTATGGTACATTTACACAATGGAGTACTACTCAGCTATTAAAAGGAATGAATTTATGAAATTCCTAGCCAAGTGGATGGATCTGGAGGGCATCATCTTGAGTGAGGTAACACAATCACAAAGGAACTCACACAATATGTATTCACTGATAAGTGGATATTAGCCCAAAACTTAGGATACCCAAGATATAAGATACAATTTGCTAAACGCATGAAACTCAAGAAGAATGAAGACCAAAATGTGGACAATATGCCCCTTCTTAGAATTGGGAACAAAACACCCATGGAAGGAGTTACAGAGACAATGTTTTGAGCTGTGATGAAAGGATGGACCATCTAGAGACTGCTGTATCCAGGGATCCATCCCATAATCAGCTTCCAAACGCTGACATCATTGCATACACTAGCAAGATTTTGCTGAAAGGACCCAAATATAGCTGTCTCTTGTGAGAATGTGCTGGGGCCTAGCAAACACAGAAGTGGATGCTCACAGTCAGCTATTGGATGGATCACAGGGCCCCCAATGGAGGAGCCAGAGAAAGTACCCAAGGAGCTAAAGGGATCTGCAACCTTATAGGTAGAACAACATTATGAACTAACCAGTACCCCGGAGCTCTTGACTATAGCTGCATATGCAAAGATGACCTAGTTGGCCATCAGTGGAAACAGAGGCCCATTGGACTTGCAAACTTTATATGTGCCAGTACAGGAGAATGCCAGGGCCAAGAAGTGGGAGTGGGTGGGTAGGGGAGTGGGGGGAGGGTATGGGTGACTTTTGTTATAGCATTGGAAATGTAAATGAGGAAAATACCTAATAAAATGTATTTAAAAAAAACTTGCTTGAGGCATGACCAGGCTGGACTCACCAGACTATGCAGGTCTCCATGGAAATATCGTCAAAGTTATAGAGGAACATTGTTGTCATGGTCATAGATGAGCCCTTTTATTATCCTCACGATCCTATGGAGGTATCCATGGAAATGTGTTCTAGGTTATGACACTCTAAGTCGCACGAGACCCGGAAGAAAAGAAAAAAGCTCTGGAGATGCCGGGAATTGAACCCGGGACCCCATACATGCAAAGCATGTGCTCTACCACTGAGCTACATCCCCAGCTCGAGCAGTGGTCTGATTACAGCCTATATCAAGATACAATGAATGTAATAGCATTTACAGAGCCTGAAAGGATTCGCAACACATCTTTGAGTATGATTTATCACTTCTAGTTTAGTATTTTGATGCGATGTTTAGATTATTTGCTCTATGAGAAAAAAAAATCTATTTTCAATGGAGATTAAGTGATATCAATAACAAGAAATGTTGTGCTCTGGAAAACATCACAGCCTTACTATACATTGAGGGTATTATGTCCAATTTATTATAATGTGATTCTACAGGGTTAGGAAGGTCATACCAAGGTGGGGCAGAGGTTGGGAAGATGGCATTGCAAGGTTGGTACAGTGAGGCTGGGACCGCCTTTAGCACTGTGAGCCTCCCTTCAGGGCTGCCTACCAGGAGCTCTCTGAGTCCCAGCCCCCACGACAGCTGGAATGAAGTATAAAATTATTTCTTCAGCAAAAATTTACATTTATAAAGGTACCAAGGAAGAATAACCCTTGAGATCAGTCAGTGTCATGGGGACAAGCATACAGAAGTGCCGTGATCCGGTCCCTGAAGGAACCAGTCTTTTGTCCTCCCCCTAGCTCATAAGAACTCCTGTGAAGCCTTTTCTTTCACTACTGCATTCACAGTCTTTTCATTTGGCAGATGAGTCACTGACATCCAGGGTGCGGAGTTATGCTGATGGCATTAAAGCTATCTGTTTGGATAGCACAGGGCCACAAAAGGAAGGACATCTCAGAGAGGAGATTGCTGTGACAGGCGTCATAGCTTCAAACATCCTCTTATTCTGCGTTTGGAGACTGGGGTCCCTGCATTGGTACCTTTATAAATGTAAATTTTTGCTGAAGAAATAATTTTATCCTGCATTCGAGCAGCCGTGGGGTCTGGGACTCAGAGAGCTCCTCCTGGTAGGCAGCCCTGAAGGGAGGCACACGGGGCTAAAGGCAGCCCCAGCCTCACTGTACCAACCTTGCAATGCCATCTACCCAACCTCTAACGCCACCTTGGTATGACCTTTCTAACCCTGCAGAAACACATTATGATTAATTTGACATGATACCCTCAATTCATAGTAGGTCTGTCATGTTTTTCAGAGCACCAAATTTCTTCTTATTAATATCATTTTCTTTCCAACGAAGATAGATTGTTTTCTCATAGAGTAAATAACATAAGATCCAATAAAAATACCAAACTAGAGGCCATAAATCATACAGAAAGATGTGCTACAGGTCCTTTGAGGCTCTATAGAGGTTGCTTCACTCATTGTATCTTCATATAGGCTGTAATCAGACCACGACCAGGCCTGGGGATGTAGCTCAGAGGTAGAGCACATGCTTCGCATGTATGGGGTCCTGGGTTCAATTCCCGGCATCTCCACAGCTTTCCTTTTCTTCCAGTTCTCTTGCGACATAGAGCGTCATAACCTAGAACACATTTCCATGGATACCTCCATAGGATCGTGAGGATAATAAAAGGGCTCATTTATGACCGTGACAACAATGTTCTTCTATAACTTTGACGATATTTCCATGGAGACCTGCATAGTCTGGTGAGTCCACCCTGGTCATGCCTCATGCAAGTTTTTTTTGTGTTTTTTGTTTTCTTTTTGTTTTTTTAAAGCTATGGTAGTTTTTATTTTTTTTAATGATTTCACCTTCTCTAATTCACCAGTTTTGGTTTATATTTGGTGTCTTGTCTGTGAAATCTTCACCTGGAGTCCAGTGACAGAGATTTTCCTTTGTACATTCTGTTAGAAATTCTCTAAGCATACACAAAGATCGGTATATGATTCATAGATTTTAACTTATGTTTGTTTTTAAATATTTATTAGTTTATTTTATGTGAGTGCTCTTTCTTCATGTACACCACTATTCCAGAAGAGTGAACCAGATCCCCTTATAGAAGGGGTGAACCACCAGGTGGTTGCTGGGAATTGAACTCAGGACCTCTGAGAAGAGCATGCAGTACTCTTAACCACTGAGCCATCCTCCAACCCCCAATATAGATTTGTAGGTATGCATATATGCTTACCTTAGTCCTATTTTCTGACACATAATCCTTACTGCACAAGTTTGATTCCAGCATGGGATGCACAGAGAAATATTGCATACAAGTTGGGAGGTGTTTGTACATGTGTGAGTGTCAGTATGACTGTTGATTTCTGTCTTTCCTGACTTGTCAACCTTGATTCCAATACCATTCTGGCTCAGACATCTTAGGTCTTTATGGAGGTCTCTCTTTACGCAATCTTCTTCTGTGATGTTGCCCTGTTTCTTGCTTTACTTTCTCTATCCATTTATCTATGAAGATTGTAATTAGACACCCAAGTAAAATAAACATTATAGCACTTATTCATGTTACATGGAATATGTAGAACAACTTTGAAACAACTATAATTATAGAACAGCTATAGATATCATAGCAATAATGAACACTCAGACCCATGAACAGTTACATTCTGCATTTATGTATGTAGTAACTCAGCAATGTTCTGAGCCTTTCTAATGTATAGGCAATATAGGTATATGCACCCAGATTGCTCACAAATAGTGGACACCTTTTCATTCATGTATTCTTGGTATTATTTTTAAACTACAAGTACTATGTGTGGCCTTCTCTGTGATGCGAATATTCAATTTTCTGTGAACTGTCAGAAACCAAATGTCAATGACGCACATGAATGATCTGCATGGATTACTTGATGATGGAGACTACTTGATGTTCATTGCAGTTGCCCCTACTTCCTTAAGAGCATGTACAGGCTACTGAGTCTACTGAAGGAAATGAGGGACATGTCCCAGAGATGAGTCCACAGGCTATTTCTCTAGACTCACCCTAAAAGAACATTATTGAGTAGCTTTCAGCATCTTGTGTATAACAGTCATTGGTGAACTTGTTACAGGATGTGTTTTGACTTCTTGGCCCCTCACCAACACCTTATTGGATACCAGGGAACTAGAGTAGAGAGAGGGAGAGCCATTGTGTGTGTGGGGACAGGGATTCCTAGAAAGAAGCTGGGTCTGCAAAGACTGATCGCCTGATTGGAACTTCAGTGGTGTGGATATAATGGAATGTTGCAGTCCTAACTACAGTTTATGTGTGCTTTTTTAGCTCAGAAGAACCCCTTCCCTGGCCCCTCTATGTTGGAATCACCTAGAATCTTGTCACTGTCAGATAAAGTCGGACCTGTCCTACTGGCACAAATTTTTCTTTTAAGTTCACATTATATTATCATAACAAAACCATTGTTTTCTACCAAACAAAAGACTGTAAGTGTTATCAGATAGCACCTAATGCCAACAGCATAGTTTTGGCCTGTTTAATAGTTGAATTAATGTATACAAGAAGTGATTGATTGGTAGCTAATTTGTTCTGTGACTATAAACACTTCATCACCCATATTGTACCATGGAATTTGTAGTAACCTACATCTGTCTCACTCATGTTTTCTCCCTAATATTTGACTACAGAATAAAATTTTCCTTTGAGCTGAGAGCTGTGTATTGCATCAGCATTTGTAGGTGTGTGGTTGTCCACATCCTGGTGTGTGAGTGGATGTCTCTGAGGATTCCAGGAACATTCTCTATGTGGGACATTAAGGGTTAAATAGTGACCTAATGGAATCACAGTCAGATGCAAGCTTATATGAGGACCACATGTGGCATAGTGTTCTCTTCCCTCTGCATTACTTAGCCAATGTCATTACCTTGATTCCTAACTGATGCCTGTGGTGTTTCGAAGAGACTAAAAATATAGGCATGAAAGTTAGTTAAAGCACTAATTGCTTTGATGATAGCTATGAAGTGTTATAATTTTATTACTGTGTCTTAAATGGTGATCTGGCCTTTGGTGCCTTGCTTGTTTATTCTCCATAATGATTTAGAGCACGATGATTCAGAGCACCCATTTCCCCACATCACACAGTTATCCCCTCATATTGTCATTCTATGGCTTGATGCTGACCTTGTCCTAGTATTTAGCAATGAAATTCATTCCATCTTCATCAGATGCCTCTGGAGAATTTCCTGGTTCTGAAAGTTGCATTCTGAGCCTGTGTATAGGACACAGACAGGGAGGGTACCAGGAAAGGAAAAGGTCTCATTTCCACTGTGTTTCATTCCCTGGCATTGCTGTGTATGTTCAGGGTTGTGTGATGAGCTAGGAAGAGAAAGGCATCCTGTATAACTTCCACTGAAGAATTCTGCTCCGACAGGACACCATCATTCCCTCTGGGATTTAGATGCTTTCTCATCCTGGTTTCCTCTATTTCATGTGTTTATTTCCCTGTGTACTACCATCCAGTGTGACATAGAAAGGTTTGACCTCTGCATCCCAGAAGCAGGAGCTCATTGAGAAGAATGCAGCATCCTATAGAGTCTCCCAGTCAGATAGAGTGAAAAGAAATGTGGATGCAGGTTAGTTCTCTTCCACCATAGTTATCTACTCAATAGGTTAACCATATCCCTCCTCATGTTCATCTGCAGACTTTTGAGGTTCAGTGTGAATTCCATGTGTAAAAACACCCTGCCATCTCAAACAGATGGAGGGGCCAAGGCACTTGGGAGCAATTCTATTAAGTCGGGATTCCCAGAATTTACAGGTGTTAGATTAGTGTTCTTCACATGTGGAGCTTGTGTGCTGCATTCCCAGGTCTTTCTGGTGTCATTGTCATTATTGTTCCTTCACAATCCTCCCATGGAGAGGTGAGTTTGAGCTGCACAGGCTCATGCCCCAGGAAGGTAGCACTTCCACCCACTCACTCAGGGAAACATTGAAAATGCTGAAGCAATACACACACACACACACACACACATTTCCTAGAGTGTACATATATATATATATATATTCTATAAACAGTGGCAGTATTGATTGTGTTCAGATTCTGTGCACAAGTGGAGTTGCTTCTGTGTGTTCAGTGTGTTGCCGGCATGTGTGTGTTCCTGCTTAGACTCACAGTAGCTTCTATAATTTCATCAAGTCGATACTTTATCTTTACCTTAGACCAGGATTGGGTTCCAATATTTGGACACATGATATGTCTGAGACATGAATTTTAATATGCAATCAGAATATACTCAGGTGAAAGATCTCCTAAACTGAAGAGTTAAGGAAGGTCCCATCATGTCCAGTTCCCAGCCTACGTTCTCTCCCTCCCCTCCATAGTCCATCAGGCCTGACTCACACTGATGCAGTTCTCATGAAAGTCACGAGGTGGGAGCAAAACTAAATTCTTGCATTTTAGTGAATAGGGCTGATGTTTTACAGAGTAGCACATATCCCCAAGTTCATGTATCTCTGGTGTGCTTGGAAGCTTCAAGGGTGTACTAGAGAAGTTCCGTTTGTGGATCACCACAGACCTAGTACTCAACAACTCACTTCATCGCTGCCCAGGGTAAAGTGAGCAATTCAAACTGTGTAAACGGTGCCCATCATAGAGAATATGGTGTCTGATTATTCAGGGGCATCTTGTAGAGAATATACTTGGACTGAATTCTCTGGCACTCAGATGCGTTTCCCAAACATTCTAAGTAAAGGATTAAATGCCAGGGGTTCTTTTCTCTCTTTCCCACAACTTGCCTCTAGGTTGTCAGGCAGGTTGAAGGTTTTAGGTACAGAAAAGCACTCTTCAAGCCACCAATAGAGAAATGCAAACATCAGTCCAGCCAGAGAGGCTTGGATCTACATTGTGGTAGATCCTGCCTGCAAAATATGCTAGGGCATCTGTGGCATAGTCCTGTGGAGCAACAACCAACATCTGAAGTGACATAAGTCCCACTCCAACAGATGGGACCTACACCTGACACTGCTTTGGTGACCAAGACCAGAGACTAGATAGACCAGGGACCTAGAGTAAAATTAGCTAAAATTAGTAAAATTATTGGTCATAACAGAAAGGGGAGGGGATAAAATGAATCTTGGTTACCCTCAGGTAAAGTACTTTTCATTTCTGCACACCTAATTGTGACATTCATTCTGCTGCATTTATTCAGACCTGGCTTGTACATTGACAAACTATGTAGACAACCCTGGGTTATAAGACATAACCCAGCAAAATATGGGTGACAACAATTTGGTAATAGTCTCTTCTGGCCAATATTGAAGCCACTTGTTTGTGTTTGGATTATATTGTCTGTTTAGAACATGATCTCCTGTTTACATTGCATGTGCTAAGCCTGTTTATATTTGCCTTCTCATGTCATTTCTGGTGGCATAAAGACCGTATTGTGATGGGGCTGCTGTAAGTCTCCTGTTCATTGCTTCTGGGGTCTTGTGCTGAATGAGATTGTTAGCTCAGGTCTGATCCTGTGTCTCTCAGGGTTAATGTTTTCTGCTCTGGACGATATGGAGCTGAATGTCTATACAGTCAGTTAGCTTCTCTCCTGTGGAGTCACTGCTGGTCTAATTAGGTATGTGTCTTAGTTAGGGTTTTACTGCTGTGAACAGACACCATGGCCAAGGCAACTTTTATAAGGACAACATTTACTTGGGGGTGGTTTACATGTTCAGAGGTTCAGTCCATTGCATTCAAGGTGTGAGCATGGCAGTGTCCAGGCAGGCATGGTGCAGGAGGAGCTGTGAGTTCTACCTCTTCATCTGAAGGTGCTGGTGGAAGACTGACTTCCAGGCAGCTAGGGTGAAGGATTTAATCCCGTGACACACCTACCTCAACAAGGCCACATCTCCTAACAGTGCCACTCCCTGGCCCACTCATATACACACTCTCACAGTAGGTAAGTCGTAGCTAGCTGCCAATGAAAAGGACTTCAGTTGAGATAAATGCAGAAGAAGCAGATTGGGAATGCTCCATTCCATGGTCTTCACAGGCACCTAAGAGGACAAGGATGTGAGAAGGAATAGAAGTGTTACCTAAGAAGATGTGCATTCCCTCAAGTAGCTTTAATGTGACTGCATGTGCTGTCTGTGGATAGATAGGTTACACACATTATTAATACACTACCATATTACCTAGCTTTCCTTACTAAAGCTTACCCTCATTCTGAAGTTGTACATTTCTCTAGGAGGAAAGAGGCAAATTAAAAAGTCAGGTACCAGTGAGGCCAAGCAAGAGATGACAGCATCTCCTAAACCATATATCTAGATTACCTTTCTTGCTGAGTCTAGAAACACAGCTGGTTAAACCCAAGTAGCCTACAGAGATAATGATGTATGATTTCCTAAAGACATTTCAAGTCATAAACAACTGACGTGCTTATTGGGAGCAGACTTCTTAATATAGTAAGCCTTAGGATTACCATATTAGCACCTCCCTTCTCCTAAATCTGCAAACCACACATTGCAAAATTCCCTAACAAGTTCATTCACAGATGGGCTATCTTTAAGAGTTAAAAAAAAGCTATCTCATGCAGTTTTACTTTAGTTTTAAATGCCACGTACATTTTATTCTTTGCTTTACACCTTACAGTATGATATGCGTTGAGACATATAACTTCACACTCCACAGGCTCACAAATATGAGCATCTTAATGACACCTAAGGGCACTCCCTCTTTAAAAGCAATGCCCATGAAATTCTTGTGCTAACTTCTTTTTTTTTAATTTTTAATATTTTTTATTACATATTTTCCTCAATTACATTTCCAATGCTATCCCAAAAGTCCCCCATCACCCCCCCACTTCCCTACCCACCCATTCCCATTCTTTTGGCCCTGGCATTCCCCTATATTGGGGCATATAAAGTTTGCAAGTCCAATGGGCCTCTCTTTCCAGTGATGGCCGACTAGGCCATCTTTCGATACATATGCAGCTAGAGACAAGAGCTCCGGGGTACTGGTTAGTTCATCATGTTGTTCCAACTATAGGGTTGCAGATCCCTTTAGCTCCTTGGGTACTTTCTCTAGCTTCTCCATTGGGAGCCCTGTGATACATCCAATAGCTGACTGTGAGCATCCACTCCTGTGTTTGCTAGGCCCCTGCATAGTCTCACAAGAGACAGCTATATTTGGGTCCTTTCAGCAAAATCTTGCTAGTGTATGCAATGGTGTCCGCGTTTAGAAGCTGATTATGGGATGGATCCCTGGATATGGCAGTCTCTAGATGGTCCATCCTTTCATCACAGCTCGAAACGTTGCCTCTGTAACTCCTTCCATGGGTGTTTTGTTCCCAATTCTAAGAAGGGGCACAGTGTCCACATTTTGGTCTTCATTCTTCTTGAGTTTCATGCGTTTAGCAAATTGTATCTTATATCTTGGGTATCCTAAGTTTTGGGCTAATATCCACTTATCAGTGAATACATATTGTGTGAGTTCCTTTGTGATTGTGTTACCTCACTCAAGATGATGCCCTCCAGGTCCATCCATTTGGCTAGGAATTTCATAAATTCATTCTTTTTAATAGCTGAGTAGTACTCCATTGTGTAAATGTACCATAATTTCTGTATCCATTCCTCTGTTGAGGGACATCTGGGTTCTTTCCAGCTTCTGGCTATTATAAATAGGGCTGCTATGAACATAGTGGAGCATGTGTCCTTCTTACCGGTTGGGACATCTTCTGGATATATGCCCAGGAGAGGTATTGCTGGATCCTCCGGTAGTACTATGTCCAATTTTTTGAGGAACCGCCAGACTGATTTCCAGAGTGGTTGTACGAGCTTGCAATCCCACCAACAATGGAGGAGTGTTCCTCTTTCTCCACATCCTCGCCAGCATCTGCTGTCACCTGAATTTTTGTTCTTAGACATTCTGACTGGTGTGAGGTGGAATCTCAGGGTTGTTTTGATTTGCATTTCCCTGATGATTAAGGATGTTGAACATTTTTTCAGGTGCTTCTCTGCCATTCGGTATTCTTCAAGTGAGAATTCTTTGTTCAGTTCTGAGCCCCATTTTTTAATGGGGTTATTTGACTTTCTGGAGTCCACCTTCTTGAGTTCTTTATATATATTGGATATTAGTCCCTTATCTGATTTAGGATAGGTAAAGATCCTTTCCCAATCTGTTGGTGGGTTTTTTTTTTTTGTCTTATTGATGGTGTCTTTTGCCTTGCAGAAGCTTTGCAGTTTCATGAGGTCCCACTTGTCAATTCTCGATCTTATAGCACAAGCCATTGCTGTTCTATTCAAGAATTTTTTGTGCTAACTTCTATACTGTCCTTTGCCTCTGTGACTATCTGTCCTAGTACTTCATAGAGTTCATAATGTTGCTTCACTGTGGCTGAGGCTCTTTCAGAAATTATTTTCTAAGATGGAATCAGTGACCTAGATTTATATGAGAGAAATTCCCTGCAGAGAAGGGAACAGAACTCCTGCTTGGGCTGACTTCCTACTGCTGCAGACTAGAAGGGCTGTAGATATTTGATTAGCATTGATGAATAAGCTCTCTCTCTCTCTCTCTCTCTCTCTCTCTCTCTCTCTCTCTCTCTCTCTCTCTCTCTCTCCCAATCTCTCTCTCTTTCTCTCAATCTCTCTCTCTTTCTCCCCCCCCCTCTCTCTCGTTCTCTCTGAAGAAGTGGCAGGAAGCGCTACTCACCTGGAGCAATAAGAGGTGTAACACAAATTCATCTCCACATGTAAGTATTGGGAAGGAACAGTATTGACAATGACACCAGAAAGACCTGGGAATGAAGCACACATGCACCACATGTGAGGACCACTAATCTAACACCTGTAAATTCTGGGAATCCCGATATAATAGAATTGCTCCCGAATGCCTTGGCCCATCCATCTGTTTGAGATGGCAGGGTGTTTTTACACATGGAATCACAGTGAACCTCAAAAGTCTGCAGATGAAAATGAGGGATATGGTTAACCTATTGAGTAGATAACTATGGTGGAAGAGAACTAACCTGCATCCATATTTCTTTTCACTCTATCTGGCTGGGAGACTCTATAGGATGCTGCATTCTTCTCAATGAGCTCCTGATTCTGGGATGCAGAGACCAGCCCTTTCTCTGTCACACTGGATGGTAGTACACAGGGAAATAAACACTTGAAATAGAGGAAACCAGGATGAGAAAGCATCTAAAACCCAGAGGAGGGAATGATGGTGTCCTGTTGGAGCAGACTACATCAGTGGAAGGTATACAGGATGCCTTTCTTTTCCTAGCTCATCACACAACCCTGAACATACACATCAATGCCAGGGAATGAAACACAGTGGAAATGTGACCTTGTCCATTTACCATAAACTTTCCGGGTACCAGAAAATTCATAGCACTAAGTGTTTTCATAAAGAAATTGGCCAGATTCCATACAATCAATTTAACACCACACCAGAAAACTCTAGAACAGCAAGAAGCAAACACCAGAGAGGAGCACATGGCAAGAAATTGTCAAACTAGGGGCTGAAATCAACCAGTTAGAAACATCGAGAAAGATATATAGAAACAACAAAACCAAGACCTGGTTCATTGAGAAAATCCACAAGATTGAAAGACGCTTAGGCAAACTAACCAGAGGACAGAGAGGCAGTATCCAAATGAATAAAATCAGAAATGAAATGGGAGACATAACAACAGAAACCCAGGAAATTCAAAACATCATCATAATCTATTACAAAAGCCTATATTCTTCAAAAGTGGAAAATGTGGATGAAGTGGATGGGTTTCTAGACAGATACCACACAACAAACTTAAATCAAGATGAGATGAAATATCTAAACAGTCCCATAAATCCTGAGCAAATAATCATTAAAACCCTCCCACCAGAAAAATTCCTTGGCCAGATGGATTTACAGAAGAATTCTACCAGACCTTCAAAGAGCTAATACCAATACTCCTCAACCTATTCCCGGTTGTAGAAACTGAAGGAATACTACTTAATTCATTCTATGAAGTCACAATTAGTCTGATGCCTAAACCACACAAAGACCCAACAGAGAAAAAGATCTTATAAATACCAATGCTAAATTACTCAGTAAAATTCCCACAAACTGAATCTAAGAACACATCAAAACAATCATTCAACATGATATAGTTTTCTTCATCCCAGGGATGGAGGGACAGTGCAAGAAACGAAAATCCATCAATAATACACTAAATATACTTGACTTTTCAAGGGAAAATACAACATGATCATCTCATTAGATGCTCAAAAAGTCTTTAACAAAATACAATGCACCTGTATGTTAAAAGTCCTGGAGAGATCAGGAATTCATGACACCTACATAAACATACTTAAAGCAATATAGATCAAACCAACAGCCAGCATCAAACTAAACGAAGAGAAGCCAGAAGCAAGCCCACTAAAATCTGGGACATGAAAAAGTTCCTCACTCTCTCCCTATTTATTCAATATGGTACTCAAAGTTCTAGCTAGAGTAATCAGACAACAAAAGGAGATCAAGGGGATACAAATTAGAAAGGAAAATGTCTAAGTTTCACTCTTTGCAGATGATATGATAGTACATGTAAGAGACCCCAAAGTTCCACCAGAGAACTACTGCCATTGATAAACAATATCAGCAAAGAGGCTGGATATAAAATTATGTCAAATCAGTATCCTTCCTTTGTACAAATGACAAACTGCCTAGGAAAGAAATTAGGGAAACAACACTCTTCCATATAGCCATAAATAGTATAAAATATCTTGTTGTAATCCTATGCAAGTAAGTAAAAGATGTGTATGACAGAAATTGAAATGCTTGAGAAGTCCAAGAAGACCTCAGAAGATGGAAATATCTTCCAAGCTCATGGATTGGCAAGATTAACATAGTAAAAATGGCCATCTTACCAAAAGCAACCTACAGATTCAATGCAATCCCCATCAAAATTCTAACACACAATTCTTCAAAGACAATGGAAAATCAATTCTCAACTTCATATGGAAAAAAAAACAAAAACAACCCAGGACAACCAAACCAATTCTCAACAATAAAAGAACTTCTGGGGCAGTCAGCATCCCTGACCTCAAGTTCTACTACAAAATACTAGTGATAAAGAACACATGGTATTGGTACAAAGACACACAGGTCAATCAATGGAATAGAGCAGAAGACCCAGATGCAAACCTATACAACTATGGACACTTGAAATTTGACTAAGAAAAAAACCCATAAAGTTGAAAAAATGCATCTTCAATATATGGTGCTGCTCTAACTTTCCCTTTGTAGGTAGCAGAATGAAAATAGATCCATATGCATCACCTTGCACAAAGTTCAAGTCCAAGTGGATCAAGAACCTCAATATAAAACCAGCTACACTGAATCTAATAGAAGAGAAAGTGATAAAGCACCTGAAACTCCTTGGCAAGGGAAGAAATTTCCTAAACAGAACACCCGTGGTTCTGGATCTAAGATCAACAATTGGAAAAAAAAAAACTTCACTAAACCTACATAAGGCTAATATTTTATATATATATATATATATATATATATATATATATATATATATATATATATATATATATATATATATCAAAAAATTAACCTCCAAATAAACGAAAATAACCTTAAATCACCAACCTACAGATTGGGAAAAATCTTCACTAACCCTACATCCTACAGAAGGCTAATATGCAATATATATAAAAAGAACTCAAGAGTTTAACCTCCATAAAAACAAAATAACCCAATTAAAAAATGGATCACAGAACTAAACAGAGAATTCACAACAGAGGAATCTCCAATGGCCAAGAAGCACTTAAACAAAGTTCACTGTCACTGTCCTTAGTCATTGTAGAAATGCAAATCAAAACAACCCTTGGTGTAAGAGATTCCACCTTACACCAATCAGAATTGCTAAAATTACAAACAAGGTTGATACAGTTAGGCAGCCAGCCTCACTGTACCAACCTTGCAATTCCATCTAACCAATCTCTGTCCCACCTTGGTATGACATTCGTAACCCTGCAGTAACACATTCTAATAAATTTGACATAATACCATCAATTCATAGTTATTTTACCATGTTTTTCAGAGCACAAAATTTCTTGTTTTTAATATCATTTTCTTTCCATTGAAAATAGATACTTTTGTCATAGAATAAATAATGTAAACATCCCATCAATATACTAAAGTAGAAGCCATAAATCATACAGAAATATGTGATGAAGATCCTTTCAGGCTCTAGAAATGCTGCTTCACTCATAGTATCTTGATATAGGTCATAATCGAGTTGTTGGTAAGTCTGGAGGTGTAGCTCAATGGTAGAGCACTAGTTAGCATGCATGGGGTTCCAGGTTCGATTCCCTGCGCCGCCAGATCTTTTCTTCTCCCCTTTCAGGTCTCTTGTGTCCTAGTGTGTCATAACCCAGAACACATTTCCATGCAGACCTCAAAAGACATATCAGAATGATACAAGAGCTCAACTATGAGCATGACAACAATGTTTCTCTAGAACCTTGACGATATTTCCATGGAGACCTCCAGAGTCTGGAGAGTCCAGCCTGTTCATGTCTCTAAGAATGTTTTGTTCACAGCTTGAGCAAATAGCTGCTTCGTGGGTGGTGGCAGTTTCTCTTATGAGCATGCTTTCTGAGGTGAACATAACAAGAGTGAGAGACTTCTGCTTAGAGAGAAAGGAAGGGGAGGGCTGGGCAGAGCATTCCTAGTTTCTGATTAGAGAGAGGGGAGGAGCACTGTGGTTGTCATGGGAACCTGAGGCCTTTGTGGACACTCTTTTCAATGGCTAACTAAAGGATGTAGTGCAAGCTGCATTCTCTGTAGCCAAGCTTTTGGATTCCCAGAGGTGATCACTTTAATCTCCCTGAGGATGGGAACAAGGAAGCAGGGATCCCAGACCCAGGTAGGCTCCCTCCCACTTAGGGATTTGTGGCCAGTGTGTTGCTAGCAGCAGGAGAGGGACTTGGGACCATTCTTCCTCCTCAGAGGGAGCTGCTCTGTACTGGGGTGCATAGGAGCCATTGCATGGGGGGGACAAGAGGATGGGGAGATAGGACAGAATATAGTGTGCACGCTCTGATCCCTGTATTCCCTGCGTGAAACAGGCATGCCTGGTGGGAATTAAGTGGAAAATTCTAAACAATAGTCTAGGATTGTCCTGTATAGATGGCTCAGATGACTGACTGTTTACATATGGAGTCTCTCTCTCTCTCAGTCTCTGTCTCTGTCTCTGTCTCTGTCTCTCTCTCTCTCTGTCTCTCTTGCTCTCTCATTCTTGCTTTCTTGCTCTTGCTCTCTTGCTTGCTCCCTCCCTCCCTCCCTCCCTCCCTCCCTCCCTCCCTCCCTCCCTCCCTCCCTCCCTCCCTTCCTCCCTCCCTCTCTCCATTGCTCCCTCTCTTCTTCTCTCTTTGTTTCTCCTTCCTCCTGGTCATCATTGTCTCCCTCCTCCTCCTTATATTTTTTAGTCTTCGTTTTGTAGGTTGAGGTTTGGATTTGTTTTGAGACAGGGTTTTCCTGTGTCCTAGTTGTCTTAGAAGTAAAAGTTTTATGATGAGATTACAATTATGGTACACGGTGTACTTTGGAATAATTTGAAATTTTAAGTTGCCAACTTTTGTGGTACTCACTCTACCACATGTCCCCGATTCTCCACAGAAGCCTCCACCATGCTGCTGTCTGCACACCTACTGTCTTAATGTTGCTAATAAATCTCTTATAAAGTGAACAATCTTACTAAATATCCCAGTGCACAACGGCACACCTGAAACCTTTTACATTTTTCAATTTCTGTTTTCTAATTGACTTTTGGAAGCTTTTCTGCAAGTTTCACAGAAATTCTCTAATGTATATGAGCTTTTCACCTTTTCTTCTAGTCGTGGACTTACTCTCTTTTTTTCCACCAGGCATTTAGAATAGTAATCATTTTCAGATTTTAAGGGTTTCTTTCTCCAGTTCTCCAATTATGATTTTTATTTTGTATCTTCTTTGTGAAATCTTCATCTCTCTCCCTGCCCCTAAGTGACAGAGATTTTGTTCTGTGTATTCTGTTAAACAGTGTATCTGTCTTTTTAAAATATCTTTGCATAGGATACAAAGGAGGCCCTAGTTTATATTTGTTTTTAAAAATTGTGATTTATTTGATGTGTGAGTGCTCTATCTGCATGTACACCACCATTTCACAAGAGGGCATCAGATCTCCATATAGATGATTGTGAGCCACCACGTGTTGCTGAGAATTGAACTCAGGACCTCTGAAAGAGTAGTCAGTGCTCTAAAACTTTGAACTTCCATGCTTGGGCTTTGGGAATTGAACCCAGTCTTCAGGCCTGATTACATGTGTGTCTACAGACTGAACCATCTTGCCAGTCCTGTTTTCCTGTACCCATTTGTATTAGTCACGGTTCTCAAGAGTCTCAGGACTAAGAGAATGAATATGTTTGTGTATACATAATACATGCATACATTTGTACATAAATACATACATAAACTAATTTATTGGAATGACTTACAGGTTGTAATACAACCAATCCTACAATGGCCAGCTATGAATGGGAAGTCTAAGAATCTATTAGTTGCAAGTCACACAAGGTTGGGTGCTTCATCTGGTCTTTTGCATAACCTGGAATCCTGAAGAAGTTGCTCCAATAAGCATACTGGCAAAGGCTGCACAAGCAGGCAATAATAATAATAATAATAATAATAATAATGATAAACCTTTCCTTCTTCCACTGTCCTTATATGAGATTCCATCATAATGTTGGCCAAGACTACAGGTGTGCCTCAAGATCAGGATTAAAGGCAGGTATGGATTTGGAATTAGTACATGTGTCATTCCAACTCAAGATCTGCATCAAAAACTTGTGTCTCCCAGCCTCAAGATCTGGGTCACAGGTGTGCCCTTTATTTCTTGATTTTAGTTCCTTTCAAGTTGGCAATGGACAATAGTGATCAAAAATTACTAAAATATTCTAAATACTCCAGCTTTAGATTATGAAGCGTTTGTTTTCATCATCTCTATCAAATTGCATCCTTTTAATATTTAATTTTGCATTTTAACAGCCTAGTATGGAGTTGGTGTAGGTGAATGTTTCAAATTCATTGCAAAGTAAGTAGGTTGACTTGTATCATGTTTCAGAATTCCATATAGCTGTGATTAAGATCTACTCCTCTAGATGATAAGGTTTGAAGATATTTTCATATAATAGTGTAAATCAATTTCAAGGATTTTTTGCATCCAAAAGTAGTGTGTTACAATCTAATATTATTACTGATATTTTCCTTAACCTTTGTATCAGTTGGGTTTGTTCTGTAAGGCACATTTTTTTTCATTTTTTTATTGGGTATTTATTTCATTTACATTTCCAATGCTATCCCAAAAGTCCCCCACACGCTCCCCCACACACCCACTCCGAACTTCTTGGCCATGGCATTCCCCTGTATTAAGGCATGTAAAGTTTGCACGACCAATGGGCCTCTCTTTGCACTGACGGCCGACTAGGCCATCTTCTGATTCATATGCAGCTAGAGACACGAGTTCCAAGGGGGTACTGGTTAGTTCATATTGTTGTTCCACCTATAGGATTGCAGAGTCCTTTAGCTCCTTGGGTACTTTCTCTAGCTCCTCCAATCGGGGCCCTGTGATCCATCCAATAGCTGACTGTGAGCATCCACTTATGTGTTTGCTAGGCCCCGGCATAGTCTCACAAGAGACAGCTCTATCTGGGTCCTTTCAGCAAAATCTTACTAGTGTATGCAATGGTGTCAGCGTTTGGAAGCTGATTATGGGATGAACCCCCGGGTATGGTAGCCTCTAGATGGTCCATCCTTTCGTCTCAGCTCCAAACTTTGTCTCTGTAACTCCTTTCCATGGGTGTTTTGTTCCCAATTCTAAGAAGGGGCAAAGTGTCCACACTTTGGTCTTTGTTCTTCTTGAGTTTCATGTGTTTAGCAAATTGTTTTTTTTTTCTTTTTTTTTTTGAATATTTTTTTATTACGTATTTTCCTCAATTATATTTCCCATGCTATGCCAAAAGTCCCCCATACCCCCCCCCACTTCCCTACTCACCCATTCCCATTCTCTTGGCCCTGGCATTCCTCTGTATTGGGGCATATAAAGTTTGCAAGTCCAATCGGCCTCTCTTTCCAGTAATGGCCAACTAGGCCATCTTTCGATACATATGCAGCTAGAGACAAGAGCTCCAGGGTACTGGTTAATTCATAATGTTGTTCTACCTATAGGGTTGCAGATCCCTTTAGCTCCTTGGGTACTTTCTCTAGCTTCTCCATTGGGAGCCCTGTGATACATCCAATAGCTGACTGTGAACATCCACTCCTGTGTTTGTTAGGCCCCGGCATAGTCTCACTAGAGACAGCTATATCTGGGTCCTTTCAGCAAAATCTTGCTAGTGTATGCAATGGTGTCAGCGTTTGGAAGCTGATTATGGGATGGATCCCTGGATATGGCAGTCTTTAGATGGTCCATCCTTTCATCACAGCTCCAAACTTTGTCTCTGTAACTCCTTCCATGGATGTTTAGTTCCCAATTCTAAGAAGGGGCAAAGTGTCCACACTTTGGTCTTCATTCTTCTTGAGTTTCATGTGTTTTGCCAATTGTATCTTATATCTTGGGTATTCTAAGTTTCTGGGCTAATATCCACTTATCAGTGAGTACATATTATGTGAGTTCTTTTGTGATTGGGTTACCTCACTCAGGATGATGCCCTCCAGGTCCATCCATTTGCCTAGGAATTTCATAAATTCATTTTTTAATAGCTGAGTAGTACTCCATTGTGTAAATGTACCACATTTTCTGTATCCATTCATCTGTTGAGGGGCATCTGGGTCCTTTCCAGCTTCTGGCTAATATAAATAAGGCTGCTATGAACATAGTGATCATGTGTCCTTCTTACAGGTTGGGACATCTTCTGGATATATGCCCAGGAGAGGTATTGTGGGATCCTCCAGTAGTACTATGTCCAATTTTCTGAGGAACCGCCAGACTGATTTCCAGAGTGGTTGTACAAGCTTGCAATCCCACCAACAATGGAGGAGTGTTCCTCCTCCTCCACATCCTCTCCAGCATCAGCTGTCACCTGAATTTTTTATCTTGGCCATTCTTACTGTTCTGAGTTGGAATTTCAGGGTTGTTTTGATTTGCATTTCCCTGATGATTAAGGATGTTGAACATTTTTTCAGGTGCTTCTCTGCCATTCTGTATTCCTCAGGTGAGAATTCTTTGTTCAGTTCTGAGTCCCATTTTTTAATGGGGTTATTTGACTTTCTGGAGTCCACCTTCTTGAGTTCTTTATATATATTGGATATTAGTCGCTTATCTGATTTAGGATAGGTAAAGATCCTTATCCAATCTGTTGGTGTTTTTTTTTGTCTTATTGATGGTGTCTTTTGCCTTGCAGAAGCTTTGCAGTTTCATGAGGTCCCACTTGTCAATTCTCGATCTTACAGCACAAGCCATTGCTGTTCTATTCAAGAATTTTTCCCCTGTGCCCATATCTTCAAGGCTTTTCCCCACTTTCTCCTCTATAAGTTTCAGTGTCTCTGGTTTTATGTGAAGTTCCTTGATCCACTTAGACTTGACCTTAGTACAAGGAGATAGGAATGGATCAATTCGCATTCTTCTACATGATAACCACCAGTTGTGCCAGCACCATTTGTTGAAAATGCTGTCTTTTTTCCACTGGATGGTTTTTGCTCCCTTGTCAAAGATCACGTGACCATAGGTGTGTGGGTTCATTTCTGGGTCTTCAATTCAATTCCATTGGTCTACTTGTCTGTCGCTATACCAGTACCATGCAGTTTTTATCACAATTGCTCTGTAGTGCAGCTTTAGGTCAGGCATGGTGATTCCACCAGAGGTTCTTTTATCCTTGAGAAGAGTTTTTGCTATCCTAGGTTTTTTGCTGTGGTGGTGCACAGCAGTAGGATTTCCTGAAGGAGGCAGAGGCAGGAGGATCACGAGTTCGAGGCCACCTGGGCTACACGTTTTTTTTTTTTTAATTCATTTTTTAGCTGGGTGCCTGGTCCTAAGGAATGGCATAAGACTTCAAAAATGCCTGGTGTCTTAGTTAGGGTTTTACTGCTGTGAACAGACACCATAACCAAGGCAAGTCTTATAAAAAACAACATTTAATTGGGGCTGGCTTACAGGTTCAGAGGTTCAGTCCATTATCATCAAGGTGGGAGCATGGCAGTATCCAGGCAGGCATGGTGAAGGAGGAGCCGAGAGTTCTATGTCTTCATCCAAAGGCTGCTAGTGGAAGACTGACTTCCAGGCAATTAGGGTGAGGATATTATACCCACACCCACAGTGACACACCCATTCTAATCAGGTCACACCTATTCCAACAAGGCCACACCTTCACATGGTGCCACTCCCTGGTCCAAGGATATACAAACCATCACACCTGGCAAGGCAAGTGTTTTAGCACTGAGCTTCTTCCTCAGGCAATAACTTCTTAGCCAAACTCATGTCCCAAATATCGGGGTAGGTATTAGTCGTGAAGTCAACAAAATTGAGATGGTCTCAAGTAAATTTATGTGAAAAACAATAAAGATATATATTTTAAACTACGGCAAAGGGCTTGAGAGGTGACTCAGCTATGAAAAGCAGTTTTTGCTCTACCAAAGGACCACAGTTTGCTTACCAGTACCACACTTGGTGGCTCCCAACTGTATGTAGCTCCAGTTCCAGGGGCATTTAAGAGGTTCTCTTATGAACTGTGAAGGCCCCAGGGACACAAATTATGCTCAGTCATAAACACAGAGAAATCATGCATACACATGTTTAAGAAGCCAAACAATAAAAAGAAATCCTTAAACTAAAAGAAATTGTCACATCAGACCAAATGTTAAGATCATGCATACTTTGGTTATCATATCGAATTTAACAGGCAAGTACTTAAACTGTAATCTCACTTTCTCAGAAGATTGCATGTAATTAAAAAAGCACCATTATGTTTCATATTTATCACGTGCATATACCCTCCTATTGCTTCCTCTTCTTAGATATGTGTGCCTCTGTATAAGTGCTTACCCTTTTGTGAACCTGATAAGGGCCAGAGATACAATGATAAATAACTTAAGTGGTTGTGGGGAGAAAACGTGCAGAGTGTACTGTGCAATGAGTGAGCTTTCAGGATGTCTCACACATAAACCTACACTAAATGTGGGTATTTCCACTCCTTCCACACGAAGAGACTGTGGTGTGCACACTTACAGCCTATCAGTCAGCTGTGAAGCTGTGGGAAGAATGATGTCTGCAGATATGTGTGATGGAAGGTTTTATACCGTTTGTGAGATTCATTACTAGATCACGGTTTGGAGACAAAAAAGTACCACTTTCCAGAAAGTAGAATTATGCTCTGTCAAAGGCAGGACTCATGCCAGGAGATACTTCTGCCCTCCCCTCAATGGTTGCAATTTCCCTGAGTGCCCATTCCTGGCTGTCATATGAGCATATTATTAAAACAGTATTTGAATCACATCTTCTTACCAAGTTCCATTGGTTTAAGAATGTTCCATTTTCTGTTACTGAGGAGCCTTCCTATGATTATGATATTTATTTATTAATATTCATTTCTGATCCTGTGTTCAAACACGTCTTTGTATCAGCAATAGAGTTGAGGTTTGGTGTCTGCAGATGGCGTGGACCCCATGGTGGGTGGTCTCTGGATGGCCTTTCCTTCAGTCTCTGTTCCAATTTTTTGTCCCTGTGTTTCCTCTAGATGGCAACAATTCTGGGTTAAAGATTTTTGAGAAGTGTGGATGTCCCCATCTCTAAAATGGGGGACATATCTATCTACTGGAGGTGGTCTCGTCAGGTTCTATCTCCCTGCTGGACAAGGAGATAAGAATGGATCAATTTGCATTCTTCTACATGCTGACCTCCAGTTGAGCCAGCACCATTTGTTGAAAATGGTGTCTTTTCCCCACTGGATGGTTTTAGCTCCCTTGTCAAAGATCAAATGACCATAGGTGTGTGGGTTCATTTCTGGGTCATCAATTCTGTTCCATTGATCCACCTGTCTGTCACTGTACCAATACCATGTGATTTTATTACTATTGCTCTGTAGTACAGCTTGAGTTCAGGGATGGTGATTCCTCCAGAATTTCTTTTATTGTTGAGAATAGTTTTCACTATCGTGGGTCTTTTATTATTCCAAATGAATTTGAGAATTGCTGTTTCTAACTCTATGAACAATTGATTTGGAATTTTGATGGGGATTGTATTGAGTCTGTAAATTGCTTTTGGCAAGATAGCAATTTTTACTATATAAATCCTGCCAATGCATGAGCATGGGAGATCTCTCCATTTTCTGAGGTCTTCTTTGATCTCTTTCTTCAGAGACTTGAAGTTCTTGTCATACAGCACTTTCACTTCATTAGTTAGAATCACACCAAGGTATTTTATATTATTTGTGACTATTTTGAAGGGTGTTGTTTGCCTAACTTCTTTCTCATTCTGTTTATCCTTTGTGTAGAGGAAGGTTACTGATTTGTTTGAGTTAATTTTATATCCAGTCACTTTGCTTATGTTTATTTTTTTATTAGCTGTAGGACTTCTCTGGTAGAATTTTTGGGGTCGCTTATGTATACTATCATATCATCTGCAAATAATGATAACTTGACTTCGTCCTTCCCAATTTGTATCCCTTCGATCTCCTTTTGCTCTCTAATTGATCTAGCTATAACTTCAAGTACTGTATTATTAAATGGGAAGACAGTGTCTTGTCTTGTCCCTGTTTTTAATTCGATGTCTTCAAGTTTGTCTCTATTCAATTTGATGTTGGCTGTTGGTTTGCTGTCTATCGTTTTTATCACATTTAGGTATATGCCTTGAATTCCTGTTCTTTCCAAGAGTTTAAACATGAAGGGGTGTTATATTTTGTCAAAGGATTTTTCCAGCATCCGATGAGATGGTCATGTGGTTTTTTTCCTTTGAGATTATTTATGTTGTGGATTAAGTTGTTGGATTTCCATATATTGAACCACCCCTGGGATGAAGCCTACTTGATCATGGTGAACAATCGTTTTGATATATATAACAACAAAAATCCCTTTTCATATCCCATTCTACACTACTAACCAATTCTGATATTCTCTGCTATCTCTATTGTCTATGTCTAGCTGCTACCATTTCAGTTTGTATATGGCCACAGTGCACAGGGTGATTTTCTGTAGCTATTAGATCACATGATCCTAACGTGTATTCCAAGCTCACTTAGAAAACAATTTTGAGAGAATCCTAGTATTGTGACCATATATTCCCTAAACAGTGTGTGTGTATCCACATGTGAGCATGCATGAAGGTATGCATGCACATGTGCACTCATGTGCATGTGTTGTTTCTCTTGGTTACCATCCTTCTCTCCTCTTTTTTCTGTCCCTTTATAGCTCCTATATCTTTAGTCTCGCTTCCTAAGTTAAGATTGAGGAGTAAAGAGAGGGGATTCTATGGACGTCAGTCCTTATATCTAAATTATTCACATTCTTCTCAACATCAGATGATAAACATGCAAAAGAGATTTAGATGCAAAGGGAGTACACGAATCTTGCCCTTTTCATAGGTGTTAATATACTGAACCAAATAAGTGTGTTGCTGTTTAGTTTATATGTGGCTGTATAGACTGAAATGCCTACTTCAAATACTCATTTAAAGTCTTGGTCACCAACTACAGGATTTAGTTACTGAGAAGTAATTTGACCATGAAAGTTCTGCCATTATCACTAAATTAATAAATGATGATTAATCATGATTCATAATTTGATGGTAAGATTGGGGGTTAATGGAAACTTCTAGAAGTATGGCTTAGTTGGACCAAGTAGATCACTGTGGACATGATCAGACAGACAATATATTGCCCCTGGTTCTCCTTTCTCTGCTTCTTAATCATTAGATGAACAGTTCTGATACACCACACACACACAGACACACAGAAACACACACACACACACACACACACACACACACACACACACACACCTAGAAATGCATACAGATACACAGGCATACACCACCCAGGGGTGGTCTCTCCCACCTTTGAACCTATACATCTTCTAAATCATCCTGACCATTATGTAGAAACAGAGAACATTAGTACCTCAAGGACCCTCCTTCAGCACATGTGGAAAGAATAAGCAAAGCCCAGAAACTGAGTATGGGATCTGATGATGCTGCCTACACAGGAGCCCTGTTGGTGCACCAGAAGGCCAGGATGGAACAGCTTCAAAGAGAGCATGAGATGCAGAAGAAAAAGCTGAATAAACTCAAATCTGAGGTCAATGAGATGGAAAATAATGTAACTCAAAGGTACCTGAAGAGATCAAATTCCATATCCCAAATACCTTCACTCAAAGAAATGCACCAGTTGAGAAGTTGTAATGGACAACTCCAGATTGACATTGACTGCTTAACCAAAGAAATTGATCTTTTCCAAGCTCAAGGACCACATTTTAACCCCAGCACTATTCATAACTTTTATGACAGTATTGGATTTGTAGACCCTGTGCCACCAAAACCCAAAGATCCAAGTTCACCATCAAAGCACCAAAGATCCAAGACACAGAGGATAAGGAGGGTACTCAGGGGAATTGCACTGCCTGTCTGTTTCTGAATCATCCAGCCTTAACCCACTGTGAACAGTGTGAGATGCCTCAACATTTCTGAGCCAAAGGCCCCATCTTCCTCTGAAACCATATCTAAAGTTCAAGAACATCGCCTATCATCAGGGAAGTTTCACTGCCACATAGTAGTTAGTCCAGTTGAAGGTGTGATGAGACAGTTTTGTGCTGTGTTGAGTGTCAGCCCACAGAGCTAAAGATACCTCAGTCTAATGTCATGGGCAGTGACACTCATTACCTGAAAAATGATCTGAGAGACAGGGCTGCCTGCTGCCTGTCCATGTCCAGTGTCCCTGTCCAGTGTCACCATTTCAATGCCTAGGTGTTCCCAGGACTTCTCTCTTCTTGTCACCACTGATCTTGATGGGAGGAAGGAACAGGATGAACATTTTTGGGGTGTTTTTAAAGCTTTTGGTGAAACACTACATACACAAAGAGAAAGAACAAGGCTTGACTCAAAACTCTGCTGCCACATAGTGCCAGTAGATGTGGGAAATGTCACAAATCTGGTGTACTTTTGGCCTTATCCTCTGTCTTCTCTGAGGACTTGAAGCCAGTATCTAGGTCTGAGATAAAAGGAAAGCCACGTGTCTGTACAATCAGTAGTGCACTCCGCAAGCCTTTCCTAATGTACAGATCTGTCACATCTGCTTTGATTTTTCCATTATCTTCTTATATTTTTTATACATATAGTGTAATAGACTTTTGTTAACTAATGTCCTTTTTCCCTTTTAGTAAGCCCGATCATGTTCCTTTCTAATCCTTACCTGAGAAAAGCAATGCCGTAAGGTAGAAAGCATAAATGAAATTAAACTATGCATGATATAACTCCCCTCTCTCCTTAATCCTCCTCCTGTCCACTGTCCTTTGGTGACAGTGCTATGAGAAGACATGCAGCAACTGAATGTGAGGCACTGCAGGAAACACGGCAGGCATGTCAGATGGTCACAGTCATGCTGTACAGTGACTTGAGCTGTGGGTGACCAAACATATCATCTTTGTCTTCTCTGGCAGTTTAAAGAAAATCTGTTAAAACCCACTTTCATCTTGCCCCATCTGTGTGGTATCCCATAGAACTCCATGGGAGGCTCTTGTGGGGAAAGTGCAGTTTGAGAAGCCGCCTCAGCAGCAGTTCCCACACTCTCTTCTTCCCAGGAAGAAATGTAGCTGCCTTACTGCCATACCCAGGGATCCATCCCATAATCAGCCTCCAAATGCAGACACCACTGCATATGTCAGCCAAGATTTTGCTGAAAGGATCCAGATATAGCTGTCTCTTGTGAGGCTATTCCGGTGCCTTGCAAACACAGAAGTGGATGCTGACAGTCAGCTATTGGATGGATCACAGGGCCTCCAATGGAGGAGCTAGAGAAAGTACCCAAGGAGGTAAAGGGGTCTGCAACCTTATAGGTGGAACAACAATATGAACTAACCAGTACCCCCAGTGGTCGTGTCTCTAGCTGCATATGTAGCAGAAGATGGCCTAGTTGGCCATCATTGGAAAGAGAGGCCCCTTGGTCTTGCAAACTTTATATGCCTCAGTACAGGAGAACGCCAGGGCCAAGAAGAGGGAGTGGGTGGGTAGGGGAGTGGAGGGGAGGGTATGGCGGACTTTTGGGATAGCATTTGAAATGTAAATGAAGAAAATACCTAATAAAAAATTGGAAAACAAACAAACAAACAAAAAATGAAGGTTTTAAACTTGGCTCACCATTCTATAGTATGGTCCACTACAGCAGAGAGTGATGGGAACAGAGCTGTAGGCAGCTAGTAATTCTGCATCTACAATTGGGAAGCAGAGGGAGATGAATATTCCTACTTACAACCCCTTTCACTTTTTAATTCTGTCCAGGTACCCAGGTCATAAAATGTGCCGCCCACATTTAGGGTGAGTTTGCCTACCTCAGTTAAGCCAATTCCCACCCCCCACAAAAAGAAATCCCTGACTGACACACCCAGAGGCTAAGCTAATCTAGATAATCCCTCAAAGGCACTTCCACAGGATCCTTTTCTTCATGATTATAGGTCCCTTTGACAATCCAAATAAAACATCACATCATCCAAATGAAAATAAACAAAGAAACATGAGAGCTAGACTAGACCATATATAGAATGGACTTAAGAGACCCCTACAGAATATTTTATTAGTAGATATGGCATACACATTCTTCCTGGCACCCCACTGAATCTCCTCTAAAATATACCACACTTCATTTTGAAATGCAAATGGTAACAGATGCAAATCAATATACATAGTTTGTTTTATTAAATATGGAAGAATTAAAACAGAAATCACTAACAGAAAAAACACAGAATCTACAGAAATATGCATATGCTGATCAGTATACATACTTCACTAGGCTTAAAAGTTATCATACAAAGAGAGATTCATTATGCCATTTTCATTCATGCCTTTGCTTACATATTTACTTATTTCTATGCCCACGGCTCTTTTGTCTGCACATAGGTCTGTGCACCACATACATGTCTGGTACCTGTAAAATTCAGATGAGGGTGTTAGATCCTACTTGGACAGGAGAGTTACACATAGTTGTCAGCTTGCATGTGTATCTGGATATTGAACACAGGTCCTCTGTTATAGCAGCCAGTTCCTTTAACTGCTAAGCCATCGCTCCAGCCTTCCTTTTTCCTTGTTTATCCTCCTCTCCTGACATCCCAGATCCCATGACTTCCATCTACTGGTTCCTTTCTTCCTTCAATAGTTATCCAGTGGTGGTTGGAATGAGATGTCTCCCCTGTTCTCAGTATTTTAATACTTGGTCCCCAGTTGGTGGTTGTTTGGGGCAGTCTTAGGAGGTATGGCCTTGCTAAAGAAAATATGTCATTAGGGGCATGGTTTAAAAGCTAAAAGACTCAGCTTTTCACATTCACTCTCTCGGCTTCCTGATGTCATTTGAGATGTGTGCTCAGAGGACCATGTCTGCTGCTTGCTGCCATAGGCACTTCCTCACCTTGATGAACTCTCATCCCTCAGGAATTATAAGTTGAATAAATCCATCCTTTAACCACTTGCCTTGGTTATGGTTTTTTATCACAGCAATACAAAGTAACTGCTACACACCCACTTATGGTTTTATATGTTATGTACCTAATGATGCTTTTCTATTTTCCCCTGAAGACTTTTCTACTCTTATGCTTTATTTTATGTAGGGCTGTAGGCCCAAGTCTGCTCCACCACTGGGCACAGCCCCTTGGGGAGGCAGAACCCGGGTAGTTTGACTGCACTTATCTGTAATCTCCTCCAGGGCCTGTCTTGGGCTGTAGGGAAGTGCCAAGGCACCACTGCAGGTGTGGGAAAAGTACAGTCTGAGATGTGGGAAAGCCATAAGGGGTTCAGAGTTCTCTGGGGCCTGCGACAAGGCCAGGGCCATTGGGATCTTAGACACTTGGACATCCAGGCACTGTTGGGAGTTACAGAAAGGCAGAGAACAGAGCCAGCGCTGGAGGGCTGTGCACAATGCCTAACTTGGTGTCAGGAGATAAGGGGAGTTCCAGCTTGTCTCATGTGGGGTGATTGTACTTATCTTGGCAGATGCAGGCTTGGTGAATGCAGGCTTGGGGGCTGTTGTGGCTGGGTGCACAGAGAGACCTTCTACAGGAGACTAGGCTGCAGCTCTGAAGGCCTTCTTCATAGCTCCCAATGGTGGATCTTAATGAAGAGACGGTCCACAGTTCTAAACAGTTTATTTTTATGACAGAAAATAGATGTATAAAACCATACTCTGCTTCTAAGGATGGGACTGACATTGAAGACTTTTCAAGGGAGGAATTTCTGAGAAGGGAAGCTTATTGGCTAAGCCCTCCAGGCCTCTAGGTACCTCATTAGCTTGGAGAAATTTTTTGTGTGCCTACATGATCATAGGACACTTTTCTTTTATGTGAGATGCATGGCATGTCAGGAGCCTGGAAGGGAGCTATGAGTCACCTAAGTCTCAGGTGTGTGCCCACCGAGTCTCTGGGTCTCAACCTGCTCTACATTTCCAAAGTTCCTGGCATGGTTTTACGTTCCACACTTGTCAGTGTATCAACTGCTATACAAAGACTTTTCAAAGAATCAACCTGATTAAGGGATTCAAAATCATTCTGTGCAACTGTGCTCCAGCAGAATCATTGGGCTGAAAGTGAACTGCCCATGTGTTGCCACTTCTGTGAGACATTAGACTATTGTGGCTTCAGGAGAATTATATGACCTTCCAAAAGCTTTCCAAATATGAAAATTTTATAGGAACCCAACTTGCTAACTGTGCCAGACAAAGAAATTGTTTAAGGCCATAGGTGCTACATTTAGGAGTCCAAATGTGTCTGTGTTTTGAATCTAGTCAAACACAGATAAAAGTATTTAAAATACAACTTGCATCTGTACTCTAAGGAGATTATTGCTTTGTCCTTCTTTTCTAAACAGTATCTATAATAGCATTTTTGCATAATAATAATATTGCAGTATTATTGAATAGTCTATAGATGTCTTTCAGCATCCAGGAAGATGCTGTGATCCAGCTACACAGTTATCACAATTTAATCTAGGATAAATTTTTCTAGGTTATAGCATCCTTAAAATACAGAGTATTATTTGCAAGAACAGTTCCATGAAATGTAAATAAAAGATATCTAATAAAAAATACTATCAACTGTTCTTTCCCTAGCACAATACACCAATGATTGTCTAACACCCACAGTCTCTGGGGAGCAAGGGTCTGGATCAACCTTTCCCAATCAGTTATGAAGCTTCAACAGACATCACTGTAACACTCATGGCCTTTGGGTAGAGGGTCCAAGACAGATTTGAGAGCACAGTCTCCTAATCAACACTTGCTATTTCTAATCATGATGTTCCGTCAACAATTCCATGTCATGACCTCTGACACTGGGCACCAGACAAAGAAGCATATTTTATACCAGACTTTCACTAGAGGCTCCCTGTTCTTCCAAATGAATTCATGGCAATACATGATATACCATATCCTAAGAGAGCTCGCCACAGTGCAGCTCCATAGTCAAAAGTTCCATCCCAGGATCACCCCAGATGTATCCATGGCAATGATGGCTTTTAAGGCATTGCCTACCATGAAGGTGAAAAAGGGGAGGAAGACGATAGAGAGCCTGCCCTCAGGGATCTCGGTGCAGATGGCAGCATGAATTGTCATGATTGCTCCCAATGTGCCAACTGTAGGTCCTTATCTTCCTGTGGCAACCTTACACACAGAACTGAAAAAATTGGAAGGGACACCTTCAGACAGGCACATGGGCACAAACTGCTCTTGAACCAGAATGTTCACGATGCTGGACGAGAAGTTCCACACAACACATATATTTGTGCCATGTGGAATAAGAAGAAATGACTGAACATCGACAGCCATACTGGAGACCAAAGGATCATAGATGCTGGGTTAAACGTAAAGCATCCGACATGGTCAGAGACAGGCACCACACTCTACATAAGCAGAATACAAGGGCGTCCGCGGCTATGATGCCTGTCACAGTCTTCTGGCCATCACCTAGGCTATTGCACTGTGTGTTAATCTCCTTTCTGAGGTCTACTTCTTCCATATGCTAGCCAACCAAATAGCTTTATGACATCAACACAATGCTGCACCTTGGACTTCAGTGGCTCAAACTGCCAAATAGCAGCTGATCCAAACGTGCAGCCTGTGAACACAGTAGTGAAGAAAATGGGCTTCACTGCAGTTCTTATAAGCTAAGGGCAAGGATAAAAGACTGTTTCCTCTAGGGGTGGGATCAAGGCACATCTGTATGTTTGTCCCCATAACACTGTCTGATCTTCAAAGTTTATCCTTCCTCGGTGCCTTTATAAATGTACTTTTTTTTCTGAAGAAATAATTTTATCCTGTAATCATGCTGCTGTACAGCTTGGGTCTCGGGGAGCTCCTGGTAGCCTTCCCCCAAGGAAGGCACAGAAAGCTAAAACGGTCCCAGCCTCACTGTATCCAACCTTGCAATGCCATCTTCCTAACCTCTGGCCCTGATCTTCCTAACCCTGCAGAAAGACATTATCATGAATTTGACATAATACAGTGGATTTATTGTGGGTCTCACATGTTTTGCAGAGAACCAAAATTCTTGTTATTAATATCATTTTCTTTCCATTTTCAATAGATAATTTTCTTATAGTAAATAACCTAAAAATTCCATAAAAATACTAAACTAACAAGGTATAAATCATAAACAAAGGTGAGATGTGGATTCTTTCAGGCCCTAGGAATGTGGCTTCAACCTTTATGTCTTGATATGGGCTAAAATCAGTCTGCTGATCAACCTTGTGATGTAGCTCTGTGGTATCGCCAGTGCTCTTCCAGGCACAGCGTCCCGGGTTCGATTCCCAACATCTACAAGGTTTTACCTTTTCCCCCTCTGGGTCTCTTTCTACTCTAAAACACATTTCCGTCGAGACCTCCATAGCCTCCTCATGATGATAAAAGAGCTCATCTATGACATGACAAAAAATGTTGCTCTATACCTACGAGATAATTCCATGGAGACCTCCATTGTCTGGAGAGTCCAGCCTGGTCATGTCTATAGGAAGGTTTTGATCACAACTTGAGCAACTCGCTGCTCTCAGGCCAGTGGGAGTTTCCTAGTGGGCATGCTTTCTCCGGTTATAGGTAACAAGGGGGAATGACTTCTGCTTAGAGAGAAAGCAAGGGAGGGCTGGGCAGAGCATTCCTACTTACTAAGAAGAGAGAGGGGAAGAGCATTGTGGTTGTCAGGGAAACCTGAGTTCTTTGTGCACACTCTTTTCAATGGCCAACCCAGGGATGTAGCGCAAAATGCATTCTCTGTAGCCAAGCTTATGGGTTTTCAGAGGTGAGCAATTGGATCTTCCTGAGGGTGGGAAGACAGATGCAGGGAACCCGGACCCACTTAGGCTCACTCCCACTTCTGGATTTATGGCCAGTGTGTTGCGTGCAGCAGGAGACGGACTTGGGAACATTACTCTTCCTCGGGGAGAGCTGCTCGGTACTGGGGTGCACTGGAGCCATTACAGGGGAGAGAAATGAGGAGGGTGAGATAGGACAGAATATACTGTGCACTCTCTGACCCCAGTATTCTCTGTGTGAAACAGCTATGAGAGGTGGTAATTAAGTGGAAAATTCTAAACAGTAGTATAGCATTTTCCTTTATAGATGTGTCAGATGATTTTTTTACATATGCAGCTGGCTAGAATATTTTATCTTCCTTCACTATTTTGTTGTTGTTGTTGTTCTCTTTTGCTTTGTTGTCTTTTGTTTTTTTTTTTCCTTTTTTTATTAGATATTTTCTTCATTCACCTATAAATACTATCTTGAAAGTCCCCTATACCTTCCCCCGACCCTGCTCCCCAACCCACCCCCTCCTGCTTCCTGCCCCTGGCATTCCCTTGTGCATATGATCTTTGCAATACCAAGGGCCTCTCCTCCCATTGATGACCAACTATGCCATCCTCTGCTACATATAAGAGAGGGATAAGAGGAACAGGGAAAGCCATCCCATTGGAGTTAGGGTCCAAGCAAGCAGGAAGTTGCACCAAATGGGTCAGGAAGTAGCTGTGCTGGAGGTAGATGAGGGCAGTCTGAAGCCCTTCATGATAGGATGGAGAATTCCAGAGTGTCAGAACAGGCAGGATCTGGTTTTTCACTGGTATCTGAAAAAAAGAAAGGGGTAAAAAAAAATCCGTTCCCAATCTGATGGTGGCCGTTTTGTCTTGTTGACAGTGTCTTTTGCCTTACAGAAGCTTTGCAGTTTCATGAGGTCCCATTTGTCAATTACAGCGCAAGCCATTGCTGTTCTATTTACGAATTATTCCCCTGTGCCCATATCTTCGAGGCTTTCCCCCCCCCTACTTTCTCCTCTATTAATTTCAGTGTCTCTGGTCTTATGTGGAGGTCTTTGATCCACTTAGACTTGAGCTTTGTACAAGGATAAGAATGGAAAAATTCGCATCCTTCTACATGATAACCGCCAGTTGTGCCAGCAACATTTGTTGAAAATGCTGTTTTTTTCCACTGGATGGTTTTAGCTCCCTTGTCAAAGATCAAGTGACCATAGGTGTGTGGGTTCATTTCTGGGTCTTCAATTCTATTCCACTGATCTACCTGTCTGTCACTGTACTAGTACCATGCAGTTTTTATCACAATTGCTCTGTAGTACAGCTTAATGTCAGGCATGGTGATTCAACCAGAGGTTCTTTTATTGTTGAGAATAGTTTTTGCTATTCTAGGTTTTTTTATTTTTCCAGATGAATTTGCCAATTGCCCCCCTTATTTTTTTTACTTTTTTCATTTTTATATATTTGGTATTTTATTGGTATTTATTTCATTTACATTTCCAATGCTATCTCAAAAGTCCCCCATACACTCCCCCACCCACTCTCCCAACCACCCACTCCCACTTCTTGGCCCTGGCGTTCCCCTGTACTGAAGCATATAAAGTTTGCACGATCAATGGGCCTCTCTTTCCACTGATGGCCGACTAGGCCATCTTCTGATTCATATGCAGCTAGAGACACAAGCTCTTGGGGGAGGGGGGTACTGGTTAGTTCATATTGTTGTTCCACCTATAGGGTTGCAGACTCCTTCAACTCCTTGGGTACTTACTTTCTCTTGTTCCTCCATTGGGGGCACTGTGATTCATCTAATAGCTGACTGAGCTACCACTATTGTATTTGCTAGGCCCCGCATAGTCTCACAAGAGACAGCTATATCTGGGACCTTTCAGCAAAATCTTGGTAGTGTATGCAATGGTGTCAGCATTTGGAAACTGGTTATGGGATGGATCCCCAGATATGGTAAGTCCCTAGATGGTCCATCCATTTGTTTCAGCTCCAAACTTTGTAACTCCTTCCATGGGTGTTTTGTTCCCAATTCTTTTTTTTTTTTATTAGGTAATTTCCTCAATTACATTTCCAATGCTATTCAAAAAGTCCCCAATACACTCCCCCCCAGTCCCCCACCCACCCACCCTCACCCCTTGGCCGTGGCATTCCCCTGTACTGGGGCATATAAAGTTGACAAGTCCAATGGGCCTCTCTTTCCAGTGATGGCCTACTAGGCCATCTTTTGATAAAAATGCACCTAGAGTCAAGAGCTCTGGGGTACTGGTTAGTTCATAATAATGATCCACCTATGGGGTTGCAGTTCCCTTTAGCTCCTTGGGTATTTTCACTAGCTCCTCCATTGGGGACCCTGTGATCCATCCAATAGCTGACTGTGAGCATCCACTTCTGTGTTTGCTAGGCCCCGGCATTGTCTCACAAGAGACAGCTATATCTGGGTCCTTTCAGCAACATCTTGCTAGTGTATGCAATGGTGTCAGCGTTTGGAAGCTGATTATGGGATGGATCCCTGGATATGGCAGTCTTTAGATGGTCCATCCTTTCTTCACAGCTCCAAACTTTATCTCTGTAACTCTTTCCATGGGTGTTTTGTTCCCAATTTCAAGAAGGGGCACAGTGTCTACACTTTGGTCTTCGTTCTTCTTGAATTTCATGTGTTTAACAAATTGTATCTTATATCTTGGGTATCCTAAGTTTTGGGCTAATATCCACTTATCAGTGAGTACATATTGTGTGAGTTCCTTTGTGAATATGTTACCTCACTCAGAATGATGCCCTCCAGGTCCATCCATTTGGCTAGGAATTTCATAAATTCATTCTTTTTAATAGCTGAGTAGTACTCCATTGTGTAAATGTACCATAATTTCTGTATCCATTCCTCTGTTGAGGGGCATCTGGGTTCTTTCCAGCTTCTGGCTATTATAAATAGGGCTGCTATGAACATAGTGGGGCATGTGTCCTTCTTACCGGTTGGAGCATCTTCTGGATATATGCCCAGGAGAGGTATTGCTGGATCCTCTGGTAGTATTATGTCCAATTTTCTGAGGAACCGCCAAACTGATTTCCAGAGTGGTTGTACCAGCTTGCAATCCCACCAACAATGAAGGAGTGTTCCTCTTTCTCCACATCCTCGCCAGCATCTGCTGTCACCTGAATTTTTGATCTTAGCCATTCTGACTGGTGTGAGGTGGAATCTCAGGGTTGTTTGATTTGCATTTCTCTGATGATTAAGGATGTTGAACATTTTTTCAGGTGCTTCTCTGCCATTCCGTATTCTTCAGGTGAGAATTCTTTGTTCAGTTCTGAGCCCCATTTTTTAAAGGGGTTATTTGATTTTCTGTAGTCCACCTTCTTGAGTTCCTTATATATATTGGATATTAGTCCCCTGTCTGATTTAGGATAGGTAAAGATCCTTTCCCAATCTGTTGGTGGTCTTTTTGTCTTATTGATGGTGTCTTTCGCCTTGCAGAAGCTTTGCAACTTTATGAGGTCCCATGTATCGATTCTCGATCTTACAGTGAAAGCCTTTGCTGTTCTATTCAGGAATTTTTCCCCTGTACCCATATCTTTGAGGCTTTTCCCTACTTTCTCCTCTATAAGTTTCAGTGTCTCTGGTTTTATGTGGAGTTCCTTAATCCACTTAGATTTGACCTTGGTACAAGGAGATAGGAATGGATCAATTTGCATTCTTCTACATGATAACCACCAGTTGTGCCAGCACCATTTGTTGAAAATGCTGTCTTTTGTCCACTGGATGGTTTTTGCTCCCTTGTCAAAGATCAAGTGACCATAGGTATGTGGGTTGATCTCAGGGTCTTCAATTCTGTTCCATTGGTCTACTTGTCTGTCGTTATACCAGTACCATGCAGTTTTTATCACAATTTCTCTGTAGTACAGCTTTAGGTCAGGCATGATGATTCCTCCAGAGGTTCTTTTATCCTTGAGAAGAGTTTTTGCTATCCTAGGTTTTTTGTTGTTCCAGATGAATTTGCAGATTGCCCTTTCCAATTCGTTGAAGAATTGAGTTGGAATTTTGATGGGGATTGCATTGAATCTGTAGATTTCTTTTGGCAAGATAGCCATTTTTACAATTTTGATCCTGCCAATCCATGAGCATGGGAGGTTTTTCCATCTTCTGAGATCTTCTTTAATTTCTTTCTTCAGGGACTTGAAGTTCTTGTCATACAGATCTTTCACTTCCTTAGTTAGAGTCACGCCAAGGTATTTTATATTGTTTGTGACTATTGAGAAGGGTGTTGTTTCCCTAATTTCCTTCTCTGCTTGTTTATCCTTTGTGTACAGAAAGGCCATTGACTTGCTTGAGTTAATTTTCTTTTGTGATTGGGTTACCTCACTCAGGATGATGCCCTCAAGGTCCATCCATTTGCCTAGGAATTTCATAAATTCATTCTTTTTAATACCTGAATAGTACTCCATTGTGTAAATGTACCACATTTTCTGTATCCATTCCTCCATTGAAGGGCATCTGGGTTCTTTCCAGTTTCTGGATATTATAAATAAGGCTGCTATGAACATAGTGGAGCATATGTCCTGCTTACCGGTTGGAACATCTTCTGTATATATGCCCAGGAGAGGTACTGCAGGATCCTCTGGTAGTACTATGTCCAATTTTCTGAGGAACCACCAGACTGATTTCCAGAGTGGTTGTACAAGCTTGCAATCCCACCAACAATCGAGGAGTGTTCCTCTTTCTCCACATTCTCGCCAGCATCTGCTGTCACCTGAATTTTTGATCTTAATCATCCTGAGTGGTGTGAGGTGGAATCTCAGGGTTGTTTTGATTTGCATTTCCCTGATGATTAAGGATGTTGAACATTTTTTCAGGTGCTTCTCAGCCATTCAGATTTCCTCAGGTGAGAATTCTTTGTTTAGCTCTGAGCCCCATTTTTTATTTTGATTTTCTGGAGTCCATCATCTTGAGTTCTTTATATATATTGGATATTACTCCCCTATCTGATTTAGGATGGGATCAGCAATTGCCCTTTCTATCTCAGTGAAGAATTGAGTTGGAATTTTGATGGGGATTGCATTGAATCTGTAGATTGCTTTCGGCAGCCTAGCCATTTTTACTATATTAATCCTGTAGACCCATGAGCATGGGAGATATTTCCATCTTCTGAGATCTTCTTCAATTTCTTCCTTCAGAGACTTGAAGTTCTTGTCATACAGATCTTTCACTTCCCTAGTTGCAGTCACACTAAGGTATTTTATACTATGTGTGACTATTTTGAAGGGTGTTGTTTCCCTAATTTCTTTCTCAGCCCGTTTATCCTTTGTGTAGAGAAAGGGGTAATATCCAATATATACAAAGAGCTCATGAATCTGGACTCCAGAAATTCAAATAACCCCATAAAAAATGGGGTTCATAGCTAAACAAAGAATTCTCAACTGAGCAATACCGAATGGCTGAAAAGCACCTGAAAAAAATGTTCAACATCCTTAATCATCAGGGAAATGCAAATCAAAACAACCCTGAGATTCCCCCTCACACCAGTCAGAAGGGCTAATATCAAAATTCCAGGTGATAGCAGATGCTGAAGAGGATGTGTAGAAAGAGGAACATTCCTCAATTGTTGGTGGGATTGCAAGCTTGTACAACCACTCTGGAATACAGTCTGGCAGTCCCTCAGAAAATTGGACATAATTCTACCGGAAGAACTCAAATGATATGCACTCACTGATAAGTGGATATTAGCCCAGAAACATAAAGCACCCAAGATACAATTTCCAAAACACAAGAAATTCAAGAAAAGGGAAGGCCAACATGTGGATACTTCATTCCTCCTTAGAATAGGGAAACAAAATACCCATGAAAGGAGTTACAGAGATAAAGTTTGGAGCTAAGACTAAAGAATGGACTATCCAGAGACTACCCCACCCAGGGATCCATCCCATAATCAGCCACCAAACTCAGACACTATTGCATATGCCAGAAAGATTTTGTTGAAGGGACCCTGTTATAGCTGTCTCATATGAGGCTATGCCAGTGCCTGGCAAATACAGAAGTGGATGCTCACAGTCATCTACAGGATGGAACACAGGGCCCCCAATGGAGAAGCTATAGAATGCACCCAAGGAGCTGAAAGTGTCTTCAACCCTATAGGTGGAACAATAATATGAACTAACCAGTACCCCCAGAGCTCGTAGCTCTAGCTGCATATGTAGCAGAAGATGGCATATTTGGCCATCACTGGAAAGAGAGGCCTCTTGGTATTGCAAACTTTATATGCCCCAGTACAGGGGAATACCAGGGCAAAGAGTGGGAGGGTAGGGGAGCAGGGCAGAGGGAGGGTATAGGGAACTTTCGGGATTGCATTTGAAATGCATATAAAGAAAATATATAAAAATAATAAATAAAGGAAAGGGGAAGAAGAAGGAGACACTTTTCATTTAGAATTTTTTAAAGGATTATGGAGCTGAGAAGATGGCCTTTTTAACTTGCAGATGTCTTCTCAAGTAAAAGTGCTTGCTTCAAAGGCATGATTTATAATCTCAGTTCTGTTCTTAAAAATCACGGAAAAAGCCAGATGTGGTCCTTGTGGTCTCAGGATTCCTCCAGCAGGATGGGAGATGTAGGCATAAGAAGTGGCTAAAAGCTTGTGTGCCAAATGGCCTGGAATATGCAGTATATGCAGTATACTACAGCAGCAGAAAGAAGAGAATGCCTGCCTCAAAGAATGTTGGAGTAGAGAGCTGAACTTAAATAAAAGTGTCCTCTGACCTCCACATTTGTGCTATAGCATTTGTATGCCTGTACTCAAACACACACAAATACATACAAACACACACTTGCACAGGGACACACACACACACAGACACACAGAGAGAAAAATACTGTACACACACATGACCTGAATCTAAAGTAAAATTGTCCACTGACATCCACACTTGTGCTATGGCTTTTGAATGACACAAGCACACACACACACAAACATACACACACACACAAACATACAAAAAATGCACACATGAACACAAAAATTTAGTGAAGATATCACTGTTTATCTTTATATTTACAAAAATGTGTCTGTGCGTTGAGTGTGTATCTGTGTGTGTGTGTGTCAAGGGTCTGTGAGATGTACAAAGAGGAGACATGTGTAGAACTTGCACTTAACTAAATGTAGACAGGTTTCACATTCCCTGTTCTTCATGTGAGATTCATGCACTCTTCCATGTTCCTGCTTCCCTTTCTCTGCCTCCTTGTGAAACCTGAGAGAATTCTGTGGACTCGCCATCCACATCAGCTCCAGACAAGAACAAGTGTCACCATGTGGAGTCCTGTCAGCATGTTACCAGAGCACTAGTGACAAGATCTCGTGTGTCATGAGAGATAAGTCAGTTCCTTTGTCTTCCCTTCCTTCTGACCAGAGGCAGATGTTCTGTGCAGATGTGGGCCTATGTGAGACAGTACCCTGTGGTACCACACACATTAAAAATTAGCATATACTAAATGGGAGAGTGATTTTTATCACCACAGAATGCAAGATGTGCTGAAAATTATCCATGTGACACAACTTATACAATTATGTGCGACAGAAAGCTCATTGTCGGGGCATTCCAGTGCAGGCAGTCCTTTGAGCTAGGGGTAGAATTCAGGCCAGTGACTGATATCAGCTTACTTATGGCCATATGTGCTTGTGAGTGTTGTTTGAAATTTTGTATCCAGGTAGGAAGTGTAAAAAAAAAACCAAACAAATAAAAAAAAGAACTTGTTCTCTGGTTGATGAAAGAATAAGGCAGGGGTGTGGCTCATTCAGTAAAATGAATACCTAGTGAGCAGAAGGACCTCAGTTCCTTCCCCAGGAAGAAAAGAATGGCACATGCTTGCCTGTGAATGTAGAGACCCAGATTCCTGGGAATCGCTAGGCAGCCAGCACACACATACACACACACACACACACACACACACACACACACACACACATCCTAGAGTTTGTGCATGTATATATTTTCTATATACAGTGGCAGAATTGATTGTGTTCAGATTCATGGAGAAAATGAATTATGTGCACAAGTGGATTTGCTTTTGTGTGTTGTGTATGTTGCCTGCATGTGTATGTTTCTGCTTAGACTCATAGTAGCTTATATAATTTCATCAAGTCTATACTTTTATTCACCTTAGGCCAGGATTGGGTTCCAGTCTCAGGTGGATATTAGATATGTCTCAGACATGAATTTTTATATGCAATCAGAATATACTCAGGTGTACGATCTCCCAAACTGAAGAGTTAAGGAAGGTCCCATCAAGTCCAGTTCCCAGCCTATGTTCTCTCCCTCACCTCCATAGTCCATCAGGCCTGACTCACAGTAATACAGTTCTCATGAAAGCCACGAGGTGGGAGCAAAACTAAATTCTTGCATTTTAGTGAATAGGGCTGATGTTTTACAGAGTAGCAAATATCCCCAAGTTCATGTATCTCTGGTGTGTTTGGAAGCCTCAAGGGTGTACTAGAGAAGTTCCGTTTGTGGATCAACACAGATCTGGTAATCAACAACTCACTTCATCGCTGCTCAGTGTAAAGTGAGCAGTTCAAACTGTGTAAAGAGTGCTCCTTCATAGAGAATATGGTGTCTGATTATTCAGGGGCATTTTGTAAAGAATATAGTATTCATACTTGGACTGAATTCTCTGGCACTCAGATGCATTTCCCAAACATTCTAAGTAAAGGATTAATTAACAGGGGTTCTTTTCTCTCTTTCCCACAACTTGCCTCTAGGTTGTCAGGCAGGATGAAGGTTTTAGGTACAGAAAAGTACTCTTCAAGCCACCAATAGAGAAATGCAAACATCACTCCAGACAGAGATGCTTGGATCTACATTGTGGTCCTGCCTGCAAAATATGCTAGGGCATCTGTGGCATAGTCCTGTGGAGCAACAACCAACATCTGAAGTGACATAAGGCCCACTCCAACAGATGGGACCTACACCTGACACTGCTTTGGTGACCAGGACCAGAGACTAGATAGCCCAGGGACCTAAAGTAAAACTAGATACTATTGGTCATAGCAGAAAGTGGAGGGCATAAAATGAATCTTGAGGTACCCTCAGGAAAAATACTTGTCATTTCTGCAGACCTAATTGTGACATTCAGCTACAAATGCTGATGCAATACACAGCTCTCAGCTCAAAGGAAAAGTATATTATGGAGTCAAATATGAGGGAGAAAATATGAGTGAGACAGATGTAGGTTATTACAAATTCCATGGTACAATATGGAAGCAGTTGGATGAAATACTTAGTGTCACAGAGCAAATAAGCTACAAATCAATCACTTCTTGTATACATTGATGCAAGTATTAAGCGTGCCAAAACTATGCTGTTGGCATTAGCTGCTATCTGATGACATTTGTCCTCTTTGGTTTGGTAGAAAACTGTGGTTTTGTTAAGATAATATTATGTGCAATTAAAAGAAAAAAATGTGCCAGTAGGACAGGTCCAACTTTATCTGACAGTGACAAGATTCTAGGTGATTCCAACACAGAGGGGCCAGGGAAGGGGTTCTTCTGAGCTAAAGAAAGCACACATAAACTGTAGTTAGGACTGCAACATTCCATTATATCCACACCACTGAAGTTCCAATCAGGCGATCAGTCTTTGCAGACCCAGCTTCTTTCTAGGAATCCCTGTCCCCACACACACAATGGCTCTCCCTCTCTCTACTCTAGTTCCCTGGTATCCAGTAAGGTGTTGGTTGAGGGGCCAAGAAGTCAAACCACATCCTGTAACAAATTCACCAATGACTGTTATACACAGGATGCTGAAAGCTACTCAATAATGTTCTTTTATGGTGAGTCTGGTGAAATAGCCTTTGGACTCATCTTTGGGACATGTCCCTCATTTCCTTCAGTAGACTCAGTAGCCTCTACATGCTCTTAAGGAAGTAGGGGCAAAGTGCAATGAACATCAATCAAGTAAAGTCTCCATCATCGAGTAATCCATGCAGATCATTCATGAGTATCATTGACATTTGGTTTCTGACAGTTCACAGAAAGTTGAATATTCGCATCACAGAGAAGCCACACATAGTACTTGTAGTTTAAAAATAATACCAGGAATACTTGAATGAAAAAGTGTCCACTATTTGTGAGCAATCTGGGTGCATATACCTATATTGCCTATACATTAGAAAGGCTCAGAACATTGCTGAGTTACTACATACATAAATGCAGTATGTACCTGTTCATGGGTCTGAGTGTTCATTATTGCTATGATATCTATTCTTTCAATGTTGTCCTACATATTCCATGTAACATGAATAAGTGCTATAATGTTCATTTTACTTGGCTGTCTAATAACAAACTTTATAGATAAATGGATAGAGAAAGTAAAGCAAGGAACAGAGCAACATCACAGAAGAAGATTGCATAAAGAGAGACCTCCATAAAGACCTAAGATGTATGAGCCAGAATGGTATTGGAATCAAGGTTGACAAGTCAGGAAAGACAGAAATCAACAGTCATACTGACACTCACACATGTACAGAAAACTGCCAACTTGTACCCAACATTTCTCTGTGTATCCCATGTTCAAATCAAACTTGTGCAGTAAGGATTATGTGTCAGAGAACAGTACTAATGTAAGCATATATGCATACCTACAAATCTATATTGTGGGTTGGAGGATGGCTCAGTGGTTAAGAGTACTGCATGCGCTTCTCAGAGGTCCTGAGTTCAATTCCCAGCAACCACCTGCTGGTTCAACCCTTCTGTTTGGGGATCTGGTTCACTCTTCTGGCATAGTGGTGTACATGAAGATAGAGCACGCACATAAAATAAACTAATAAATATTTAAAAAACAAACATAAGTTAAAATCTAGGTATCATATACAGATCATTGTATACAAATGTAAGGTTAGAGAATTTCTAACAGAATGTACAAAGGAAAATCTCTGTCACTGGGTAATAGTATATATATTTCGAAAACAAGAAACCAAATAAAAACCAAACTTGGTGAATTAATGACGGTGAAATCATTTAAAAAACAAACAAACAAACAAACAACACCCGGCGGTGGTGGCACACGCCTTTAATCCCAGCACTCGGGATGCAGAGGCAGGCGGATTTCTGAGTTCGAGGCCAGCCTGGACTACAAAGTGAGTTCCAGGACAGCCAGGGCTATACTGAGAAACCCTGTCTCGAAAAACCAAAAAAAAAAAAAAAAAAAAAACCCAAAAAAAAAAACAAAAACAAAAAAAAACTTGTTTGAGGCATGACCTGGCTGGACTCACCAAACTATGGAGGTCTCCATGGAAATATCGTCAAATTTATAGAGGAACATTGTTGTCATGCTCTTAGATGAGCCCTTTTATTATCCTCAGTGTGAAGCACTAGGTAGCATGAGACCCGGAAGAAAAAGGGAAACTTGGGAGATGCCGGGAATCGAACCCGGGACCCCATACATGCTAAGCATATGCTCTACCACTGAGCTACATCCCCGGCTATGATACTGGGGTGATTATAGCCTATATCAAGATACAATGAACTTAAGAGCATTTATAGAGCCTGAAAGGATTCACATCACATCTTTGCCTATGATTTCTCACTTCAAGTTTAGTATTTTGATGGGATGTTTAGATTATTTATACTATGAGAAAAACATCTATTTTCAATGGAAATTAAGAAATATCAATAGCAAGAAATGTTGTGCTCTGGAAAACATCACAGACTTACTATGAATTGAGGGTGTTATGTCAAATTTATTATAATGTGTTTCTGCAGGGTTAGGAAGGTCAGGCCAAGGTGGCGTTAGAGGTTGGGTAGATGGAATTGCAAGGTTGGTACAGTGAGGCTGGGGCTGCCTTTAGCCCTGTGTGCCTCCCTTCAGGGCTGCCTACCAGGAGCTCTCTGAGACCCAGACCCCACGGCTGCTGGAATGCAGGATAAAATTATTTCTTCAGCAAATATTTACATTTATAAAGGTAACGAGGAAGTATAAACCTTGAATATCAGATAGTGTTAAGGGGACAAGCATACAGAGGTGCCTTGATCCTGCCCCTGAAGGAAACAGTCTTTTGCCCACCCCTAGTTTAAAGAACTGGAGTGAAGCGGTTTCTCTCACTAGTGCGTTCACAGGCTGTGCATTTGGATGCCCTGATAGGTGGCAGTTGAATCTCACATCCAGAGTGCAGTATTATGCTAACGCATTAAAGTGATCTGGTTGGATATCACAGTGCCACAAAAGGACATCACAGAAAGGAGATTAACAAGTCGTACACTAGCCTAGACTGTGACAGGCATCATAGCTGCAAACACCCTCTTATTCTCTTATGGAGACTGGGGATCCCTTCATTGAACCATGTCCAGAAAGTTTACATCCCAACCAGCATCAACAGTTCTTTATTCTCCAGTGTGGCTGTCTATGCTCAGTCGTTTTTCCTTTTTTAAAATTATTCTCATTTTTATGTTATTTTATTTATTTACATTCCAGTCATGGCCCACCGTCGATCCACCTCCCACAGTTCCTTGTGCCATTCCCCCTCCCTCTTGCCAATGAGAGCCCCCCGTTCCTCTCCCTTCCCTGAGGACTCAAATCTATCAAGGATTAAGCACATTTCCTCCCACTGATGCCAGACCAGGCAGACATTTGCGGTATATGAGTCAGGGCCCTCACATTGGCCCTGTATGCTCCTGGTTGGTGTCTCAGTCTCTGCGAGCTCCCTGAGGATCAGGGTTAGTTGAGTCTGCTGGTCTTCCTATGGGGTCGCTCTCTCTTTAAACTTTTTCAGTCCTTCCTGGATTTCAACCATAGGTTGGATCCAATGGTTGAGTATAAGTATCTGCCAGTGCCTCAGTCTGCTGTTCATAGAGCCTCTCAGAGGACAACCTTATCAGGCTCCTGCATGTAAGCACACCATAGCATCAATAATAGAGTCAGGCCTTGGTTCTCCTCCCATCACCTATAAAATGGATCCCAAGTTGGGCTGGTCACTGGACGCCTTTTCTTCAATCTCTTCTCCATTTTCGTCTCACAGATCTTTTAGACAGAAAGAGTTTGGGGATCAGGGTTTTTGACAGTGTATTTTTAACCCCGCCTTTCTATGGGAGTTGGACACTTTGAGTTCCCTCTCACCATTGCTGGACATTTTGCCTAAGGTCACCTTCAAAGAGTCCAGAGTCTCATACCTCCTGGGTATATGGAGGTGCCCCTAATTTCCACTACCAGAGGCTGCATATTTCAATTCATTCTCTTGGCTCTCTGGGCTTCTCTCATGTTCGCTCGCATATTTGACCCTGTTCCTCCTTTCCCCTCTCCCTATCTTCTCCCATTCAGGTTCTTCCCTCCCTCTGCCTATGTGATCATTATCTTCCCCCTTATAAGTGAGATTAAAGCCTCCTTACTTGGCCTTTCTGCATGTTACTATAGGATATGTACAACCTATATGTCCATAGGCTCTATCCTAGGTATTCTGTTGTCTTTGGCTAATATCCACTTATCAGTGAGTACTTACCATGCAAGTACTCTGGGTTCTGAGTTACCTCATTCACAATGATATTTTCTAGTTCCACCCATGAGTCTGACAAATTCATAATGTCCTTTGTTTAAAAAAATCCTTTATAGTATTCCCTTGTGTAAAATAACCACATTTTCTATATCCATTCTTTGTTTGAGGGACATCTGGGTTGTTTCCAGATTTTGGCTATTACAAATAAGGCTGCTATGGACATGGTGGAGCACATGTCCTGTGGTATGATGGGGTGTCTTTTGGGTATATAACTAAGAGTGGTATAGGTAGAGAAGGAACTGAGATAGCAGAATCAACCTCATGGTTTTCTTTAAAATATTTTTTATTAAGTATTTTCCTCAATTACATTTCCAATGCTATCCCAAAAGTCCCCCATACTCTCACCCCTACTTCCCAACCCACCCATTCCTATTTTTTGGCCCTGGTGTTCCCCTGTACTAGGGCATATAAAGTTTGCGTGTCCTGGGCCTCTCTTTCCAGTGATGGCCAACTAGGCCATCTTTTGATACATATGTTTTTAATTAGATGTTTTCTTAATTTACATTTCAAATGTTATCCCCTTTCCTAGTTTCCTCTCCAAACATCCCCTATACCCTCCCCCTCCCCCTACGTCCCACCTACCCACTCCCACTTCCTGGCCTTGGTTTTCCACTATACTCTGGCCTAGAGTCTTCGCAAGACCAAGGGCCTCTCCTCACACTGATGGCCTACAAGTGTATCCTCGGTTACATATGCTGCTAGAGACATGAGCTCTGGGAATACTGGTTAGTCATATTGTTGTTTCTCCTATAAGGTTGCAGACCCCTTCAGCTCCTTGGGAACTTTCTTTAGCTCCTCCATTGGGGACCCTGTGTTCCATCCAATAGGTGACTGTGAACATACACTTCTGTATTTGCCAGGCACTGGCATAGCCTCACCGGAGACATCTATATCAGGGTCCTGTCAGCAAAATCTTGTTGGTATATGCAATAGTGTCTGGGTTTGATGATTGTTTATGGGATGGATCCCCAGGTGGTGCAGTCTCTGAATGATCCTTCTTCAGTCTCAGCTCCAGGCTTTGTCTCTGTAGCTCCTTCCATGGGAATTTTGTTCAGCTTTCTAAGAAGAAATGAAGTATCCACACTTTGGTCTTCCTTTTTCTTGAGTTTCATTTGTTTTGTAAATTGTATCTTGGTTATTCTAAGTTTCTGGGCTAATATCTACTAAGCAGTGAATGCATATCATGTGTCTTCTTTTGTGATAGGATTATATCACTCAGGATGATATCCTCCATTTGCCTAAGAATTTCATAAATTCAGTGTTTTTAATAGCTGAGTAGTACTCCATTGTGTAAAGGTACCACATTTTCTGTATCCATTCCTCTGTTGAGGGATATCTGGATTCGTTCCAGATTCTAGCTATTATAGATAAGGCTGCTATGAACATAATGGAGTCCTTATTACAATTTGGAACATCTTCTGGGTATATGCCCAGGAGTGGTGCTGCTGAAACTTTCAGTAGTACTATGTCGAATTTTCTGAGGAACCGCCAAACTGATTTCCAGAGTGGTTATACCAGCTTACAATCCCACCATTAGTTGAGGAGGGTTCCTCTTTTTCCACATCCTCTTCCTCTTTCTCCACATCCTCACCAGCATCTACTGTCACCTGAGTTTTTGATCTTAGCCATTCTGAATGGTGTGAGGTCGAATCTCAGGGTTGTTTTGATTTGCATTTCCCTGATGATTAAGGATGTTGAACATTTTTTCAAGTGCTTCATAGCCATTCAGTATTCCTCAGTTGAGGATTCTTTGCTTAGCTCTGTACCTCATTTTTGAAATAGGGTTATTTGGTTTTCTGGAGTCAGCTACTTGAGTTCTTTGTATTTATTGAATATTAGTCCCCTATTGGATTTTGGATTGTTAAAGATCCCTTCCCAATCTCTTGGTGGCCTTTTTGTCTTATTGAAAGTGTCTTTTGCCTTACAAAAGCTTTGCAATTTTATGAGGTCCCATTTGTCAATTCTTGATCTTACTGCACAAGCCATTGCTGTTTTGTTCAGGAATCTTTCCCCTGTATCCATATTTTCAAGGCTTTTCCCCACTTTCTCATCTATGACTTTCACTTTGTCTGGTTTTATGTGGACTTCCTTGATCCACTTAGACTTGAATTTGTACAAGGAGATAACAATGGATTAAAGCACATTCTTCTACATGATAGCTGCCAGTTGAGCCAGTACTATTTGTTGAAAATTCTCTTTTTTCCACTGGATGGTTTTAGCACCCTTGTCAAAGATTAAGTGACCATAGGTGTGTGGGTTCAATTCTGGGTCTTCAACTATATTCCATTGCTCTACCTTTTGCCAGGGCCAAAAGAATGGGAATGGGTGGGTAGGGAAGTGGGGGGCGCTATGGGGGACTTTTGGGATAGCTTTGGAAATTTAACTGAGGAAAATATGTAATAAAAATATTAAAAATTAAAAAAAAAGAAATGGGAGACATAACAACAGAAACCTAGGAAATTCAAAACATCATCATAATCTATTACAAAAGCCTATATTCTTCAAAAGTGGAAAATCTGGATCAAGTGGATGGGTTTCTAGACAGATACCACACAACAAACTTAAATCAAGATGAGATGAAATATCTAAACAGTCCCATAAATCCTGAGCAAATAATCATTAAAACCCTCCCACCAGAAAAATTCCTTGGCCAGATGGATTTACAGAAGAATTCTACCAGACCTTCAAAGAGCTAATACCAATACTCCTCAACCTATTCCCGGTTGTAGAAACTGAAGGAATACGACTTAATTCATTCTATGAAGTCACAATTAGTCTGATGCCTAAACCACACAAAGACCCAACAGAGAAAATGATCTTATAAATACCAATGCTAAATTACTCAGTAAAATTCCCACAAACTGAATCTAAGAACACATCAAAACAATCATTCAACATGATATAGTTTTCTTCATCCCAGGGATGGAGGGACAGTGCAAGAAACGAAAATCCATCAATAATGCACTAAATATACTTGACTTTTCAAGGGAAAATACAACATGTTCATCTCATTAGATGCTCAAAAAGTCTTTAACAAAATACAATGCACCTGCATGTTAAAAGTCCTGGAGAGATCAGGAATTCATGACACCTACATAAACATACTTAAAGCAATATAGATCAAACCAACAGCCAACATCAAACTAAACGAAGAGCAGCCAAAAGCAAGCACACTAAAATCTGGGACATGAAAAAGTTCCTCACTCTCTCCCTATTTATTCAATATGGTACTCAAAGTTCTAGCTAGAGTAATCAGACAACAAAAGGAGATCAAGGGGATATAAATTGGAAAGGAAAATGTCTAAGTTTCACTCTTTGCAGATGATTTGATAGTACATGTAAGAGACCCCAATGTTCCACCAGAGAACTACTGCCATTGATAAACAATATCAGCAAAGAGGCTGGATATAAAATTATGTCAAATCAGTATCCTTCCTTTGTACAAATGACAAACTGCCTAGGAAAGAAATTAGGGAAACAACACTCTTCCATATAGCCATAAATAGTATAAAATATCTTGTTGTAATCCTATGCAAGTAAGTAAAAGATGTGTATGACAGAAATTGAAATGCCTGAGAGGTCCAAGAAGACCTCAGAAGATGGAAATATCTTCCAAGCTCATGGACTGGCAAGATTAACATAGTGAAAATGGCCATCTTACCAAAAGCAACCTACAGATTCAATGCAATCCCCATCAAAATTCTAACACACAATTCTTCAAAGACAATGGAAAATCAATTCTCAACTTCATATGAAAAAAAAAAAACCAAAACAACCCAGGAAAGCCAAACCAATTCTCAACAATAAAAGAACTTCTGGGGCAATCAGCATCCCTGACCTCAAGTTCTACTACAAAGTACTAGTGATAAAGAACACATGGTATTGGTACAAAGACACACAGGTCAATCAATGGAATAGAGCAGAAGACCCAGATGCAAACCTATACAACTATGGACACTTGAAATTTGACTAAGAAAGAAACCCATTAAGTTGAAAAAATGCATCTTCAATATATGGTGCTGCTCTAACTTTCCCTTTGTATGTAGCAGAATGAAAATAGATCCATATGTCTCACCTTGCACAAAGTTCAAGTCCAAGTGGATCAAGAACCTCAATATAAAACCAGCTACACTGAATCTAATAGAAGAGAAAGTAATAAAGCACCTGAAACTCATTGGCAAGGGAAGAAATTTCCTAAACAGAACACAGTGGAGTGCTACTCAGCTATTAAAAAATGAATTTATGAAATTCCTAGGCAAATGGATGGACCTGGAGGGCATCATCTTGAGTGAAGTAACACAATCACAAAAGAACTCACACAATATGTATTCACTGATAAGTGGATATTAGCCCAAAACTTAGGATACCCAAGATATAAGATACAATTTGCTAAACGCATGAAACTCAAGAAGTATGAAGACCAAAATGTGGACACTGTGCCCCTTCTTAGAATTGGGAACAAAACACCCAGGGAAGGAGTTACAGAGACAAAGTTCGTAGCTGTGATGAAAGGATGGACCATTTAGAGACTGCCATATCCAGGGATCCATCCCATAAGCAGCTTCTAAACGCTGACACCATTGCATACACTAGCAAGATTTTGCTGAAAGGACCCAAATATAGCTGTCTCTTGTTTGACGATGCCAGGGCCTAGCAAACACAGGAGTGGATGTTCACAGTCAGCTATTGGATGTATCACAGGGCTCCCAATGGAGAAGCTAGAGAAAGTACCCAAGGAGCTAAAGGGATCTGCAACCCTATAGTTGGAACAACATGATGAACTAACCAGTACCCCGGAGCTCTTGTCTCTAGCTGCATATGTATCGAAAGATGGCCTAGTCGGCCATCACTGGAAAGAGAGGCCCATTGGACTTGCAAACTTTATATGCCCCAATATAGGGGAATGCCAGGGCCAAAAGAATGGGAATGGGTGGGTAGGGAAGTGGGGGGCGCTATGGGGGACTTTTGGGATAGCATTGGAAACGTAACTGAGGAAAATATGTAATAAAAATATTAAAAATTAAAAAAAAAAGAAAAAAAAAGAGAGCAGGCTGAGCAAGCCAGGGGAAGCAAACCAGTAAGGAATATCTCTCTATGGCTTCTGCATCAGCTCCTGCTTCCTGACGTTTTCGAGTTCCAGTCCTGACTTCCTTTGGTGATGAACAACAATATGGAAGTGTAAGCCGAATAAACCCTTTCCTCCACCCCCCCCCCCCAAAAAAAAATAAAACCAGCTACACTGAATCTAATAGAAGAGAAAGTGATAAAGCACCTGAAACTCATTGGCAAAGGAAGAAATTTCCTAAACAGAACACCCGTGGTTCTGGATCTAAGATCAACAATTGACAAATGAGACCTCATGAAACAAAAAGCTTCTGTAAGGCAAAAGTGACCATCAATACATTAAATCACCAACCTACAGATTGGAAAAAAAATCTTCACTAAACCTACATAAGGCTAATATATATATATAGATATAGATATAGATATAGATATAGATATAGATATAGATATAGATATAGATATATATAGATATATAGATATAGATATAGATATAGATATAGATATAGATATAGATATAGATATAGATATATATCAAAAAATGAACCTACAAAAAAATGAAAATAGCCTTAAATCACCCACCTACAGATTGGGAAAAATCTTCACTAACCCTACATCCTACAGAAGGCTAATATGCAATATATATAGAAAGAACTCAAGAAGTTAACCTCCATAAAAACAAAATAACCCAATTAAAAAATGGATCACAGAACTAAACAGAGAATTCACAACAGAGGAATCTCCAATGGCCAAGAAGCACTTAAACAAAGTTCACTGTCACTGTCCTTAGTCATTGGAGAAATGCAAATCAAAACAACCCTTGGTGTAAGAGATTCCACCTTACACCAATCAGAATTGCTAAAATTACAAACAAGGTTGATACAGTGAGGCAGCTAGCCTCACTGTACCAACCTTGCAATTCCATCTAACCAATCTCTGTCCCACCTTGGTATGACATTCGTAACCCTGCAGTAACACATTCTAATAAATTTGACATAATACCATCAATTCATAGTTATTTTACCATGTTTTTCAGAGCACAAAATTTCTTGTTTTTAATATCATTTTCTTTCCATTGAAAATAGATACTTTTGTCATAGAATAAATAATGTAAACATGCCATCAATATACTAAAGTAGAAGCCATAAATCATACAGAAATATGTGATGAAGATCCTTTCAGGCTCTAGAAATGCTGCTTCACTCGTAGTATCTTGATATAGGTCATAATCAAGTTGTTGGTAGGTCTGGCGGTGTAGCTCAATGGTAGAGCACTTAGTTGGCATGCATGGGGTTCCGGGTTCGATTCCCGGCGCCGCCAGATCTTTTCTTCTCCCCTTTCAGGTCTCTTGTGTCCTAGTGTGTCATAACCCAGAACACATTTCCATGGAGACCTCAAAAGACATATCAGAATGATACAAGAGCTCAACTATGAGCATGACAACAATGTTTCTCTAGAACCTTGACGATATTTCCATGAAGACCAGAGTCTGGAGAGTCCAGCCTGTTCATGTCTCTAAGAATGTTTTGTTCACAGCTTGAGCAAATCGCTGCTTGGTGGGTGGTGGCAGTTTCTCTTATGAGCATGCTTTCAGAGGTGAACATAACAAGAGTGAGAGACTTCTGCTTAGAGAGAAAGGAAGGGGAGGGCTGGGCAGAGCATTCCTAGTTTCTGATTAGAGAGAGGGGAGGAGCATTGTGGTTGTCATGGGAACCTGAGGCCTTGGTGGACACTCTTTTCAATGGCTAACTAAAGGATGTAGTGCAAGCTGCATTCTCTGTAGCCAAGCTTTTGGATTCCCAGAGGTGATCACTTTAATCTCCCTGAGGGTGGGAACAAGGAAGCAGGGATCCCAGACCCAGGTAGGCTCCCTCCCACTTAGGGATTTGTGGCCAGTGTGTTGCTAGCAGCAGGAGAGGGACTTGGGACCATTCTTCCTCCTCAGAGGGAGCTGCTCTGTACTGGGGTGCATAGGAGCCATTGCATGGGGGGACAAGTGGATGGGGACATAGGACAGAATATAGTGTGCACGCTCTGATCCCAGTATTCCCTGTGTGAAACAGGCATGCCTGGTGGGAATTAAGTGGAAAATTCTAAACAATAGTCTAGGATTGACCTGTATAGATGGCTCAGATGACTGACTGTTTACATATGCAGTCTCTCTCTCTCTCTTTCTCTGTCTCTCTTGCTCTCTCATTCTTGCTCCCTTGCTCTTGCTCTCTCCCTCCCTCCCTCCCTCCCTCCCTCCCTCTCTCTCTCCATTGCTCCCTCTCTTCTTCTCTCTTTGTTTCTCCTTCCTCCTGGTCATCATTGTCTCCCTCCTCCTCCTTATATTTTTTAGTCTTCTTTTTGTAGGTTGAGGTTTGGATTTGTTTTGAGACAGGGTTTTCCTGTGTCCTAGTTGTCTTAGAAGTAAAAGTTTTATGGTGAGATTACAATTATGGTACACGGTGTACTTTGGAATAATTTGAAATTTTAAGTTGCCAACTTTTGTGGTACTCACTCTACCACATGTCCCTGATTCTCCACAGAAGCCCCCACCATGCTGCTGTCTACACACCTACTGTCTTAATGTTGCTAATAAATCTCTTATAAAGTGAACAATCTTACTAAATATCCCAGTGCACAATGGCACACCTGAAACCTTTTACATTTTTCAATTTCTGTTTTCTAATTGACTTTTGGAAGCTTTTCTGCAAGTTTCACAGAAATTCTCTAATGTATATGAGCTTTTCAACTTTTCTCCTAGTCGTGGACTTACTCTTTTTTTTCCACCAGGCATTTAGAATAGTAATCGTTTTCAGATTTTAAGGGTTTCTTTCTCCAGTTCTCCAATTATGGTTTTTATTTTGTGTCTTCTTTGTGAAATCTTCATCTCTCTCCCTGCCCCTAAGTGACAGAGATTTTGTTCTGTGTATTCTGTTAAACAGTATATCTGTCTTTTTAAAATATCTTTGCATATGATACAAAGGAGGCCCTAATTTATATTTGTTTTTAAAAATTGTGATTTATTTGATGTGTGAGTGCTCTATCTGCATGTACACCACCATTTCACAAGAGGGCATCAGATCTCCATATAGATGATTGTGAACCACCACGTGTTGCTGAGAATTGAACTCAGGACCTCTGAAAGAGTAGTCAGTGCTCTAAAACTTTGAACTTCCACGCTTGGGCTTTGGGAATTGAACCCAGTCTTCAGGCCTGATTACATGTGTGTCTACAGACTGAACCATCTTGCCAATCCTGTTTTCCTGTACCCATTTGTATTAGTCACGGTTCTCAAGAGTCTCAGGACTAAGAGAATGAATATGTTTGTGTATACATAATACGTGCATACATTTGTACATAAATACATACATAAACTAATTTATTGGAATGACTTACAGGGTGTAGTATAACTAATCCTACAATGGCCAGCTATGAATGGGAAGTCTAAGAATCTATTAGTTGCAAGTCACATAAGGTTGGGTGCTTCATCTGGTCTTTTGCATAAGCTGGAATCCTGAAGAAGTTGCTCCAATAGGTATATGGCAAAGGAAGCACAAACAGGCAATAATAATAATAATAATGATAAACCTTTCCTTCTTCCACTGTCCTTATATGAGATTCCATCATATTGTTGGCCAAGACTACAGGTGTGCCTCAAGATCAGGATTAAAGGCAGGTATGGATTTGGAATTAGTGCATGTGTCATCCCAACTCAAGATCTGCATCAAAAACTTGTGTCTCCCAGCCTCAAGATCTGGGTCACAGGTGTGCCCTTTATTTCTTGATTTTAGTTCCTTTCAAGTTGGCAATGGACAATAGTGATCACAAATTACTAAAATATTCTAAATACTCCAGCTTTAGATTATGAAGCATTTGTTTTCATCATCTCTATCAAATTGCATCCTTTTAATATTTAATTTTGCATTTTAACAGCCTAGAATGGAGTTGGTGTAGGTGAATGTTTCAAATTCATTGCAAAGTAAGTAGGTTGACTTGTATCATGTTTCAGAATTCCATATAGCTGTGATTAAGATCTACTCTAGATGATAAGTTTTGAAGATATTTTCATATAATAGTGTAAATTATTTTCAAGGATTTTTTGCATCGAAAAGTAGTGTGTTACAATCTAATATTATTACTGATATTTTCCTTAACCTTTGTATCAGTTGGGTTTGTTGTGTAAGGCACTTTTTTTCATTTATTTATTGGGTATTTATTTCATTTACATTTCCAATGCTATCCCAAAAGTCCCCCACACGCTCCCCCACCCACTCTCCCACCCACCCACTCCGAACTACTTGGCCCTGTTGTTCCCCTGTACTGGGGCATAGAAAGTTTGCTAGACCAATGGGCCTCTCTTTCCACTGACGGCCAACTAGGCCATCTTCTGCTACATATGCAGCTAGAGCTACGGACTCTGGGGGTACTGGTTAGTTCATATTGTTTTTCCACCTATAGGGTTGAAGACTCCTTCAGCTCCTTGGGTGCTTTATTTGCTTCTCCATTGGGGGCCCAGTGTTCCATTTTATAGATGACAATGAGCATCCACTTCTGTATTCTACATGATAACTCCACCAGTTGTGCAAGCACCATTTGTTGAAAATGCTGTCTTTTTTCCACTGGATCATTTTAGCTCCCTTGTCAAAGACCAAGTGACCATATGTGTGTGGGTTCATTTCTGGGTCTTCAATTCTATTCCATTAGTCTACTTGTCTGTCGCTATACCAGTACCATGCAGTTTTTATCACAATTGCTCTGTAGTGCAGCTTTAGGTCAGGCATAGTGATTCCACCAGAGGTTCTTTTATCCTTGAGAAGAGTTTTTGCTATCCTAGGTTTTTTGCTGTGGTGGTGCACAGCAGTAGGATTTGCTGAAGGAGGCAGAGGCAGGAGGATCACGAGTTCAAGGCCCCTGGGCTACACTTTTTTTTTTTTAATTCATTTTTTAGCTGGGTGCCTGGTGCTAAGGAATGGCATAAGATTTCAAAAATGCCTGGTGTCTTAGTTAGGGTTTTACTGCTGTGAACAGACACCATGACCAAGGCAAGTCTTATAAAAAACAGCATTTACTTGGGGTTGGCTTACAGGTTCAGAGGTTCAGTCCATTATCATCAAGGTGGGAGCAAGGAGCATGGCAATATCCAGGAAGGCATGGCGCAGGAGGAGCTGAGAGTTCTATGTCTTCATTCAAAGGCTGCTAGTGGAAGACTGACTTCCAGGCAACTAGGGTGATGATCTTATACCCACACCCACAGTGACACACACATTCTAACCAGGTCGCACCTATTCCAACAAGGCCACTCCTTCAGATAGTGCCACTCCCTGGTCCAAGGATATACAAACCATCACATTCCACTCCCTGGTCCCCATAGACTTGTTCAAACCATGAGTCTATGGGGGCCATACTAACATAGCATAATGCAAAATGCATTCAGTCCAATTTTCAAAGTCCTCATAGTCTATAGCAGTTTCAACAATGTTAAAAGTCCAAAGTTCAAGGTCTCTTCTGAGATTCATTCAACTTAATTAACTGTAATCCCCAAAGCAAGGCAGGAAACCAGCTGGGCAAACTCCAAACTCTGCATCTCCATGGCTGATGTCAAAGTGGTCTTCAGAACTCCACTCCTTTTTCATCTTTGTTGACTGCAACAAACTGCTTTCTCCTGGGCTGGTTCGACTCCCTGTTTGCAGCTTTCCTCAGCATGTATCCCATGGCTCTGGCATCTTTAACATCTTTGAGTCTCCAAGGCAATTTTCTATGTTACAGCTTCTTGTTTCAGTGTCTGGAATTCCACTTGATCTTTTGGACTCCTCCTAAGGGCTGGCATCACTTGTCCAGTTCTGCCTTCTGTAGCACTCTAAGCTCAGGTTGTTCCACTCCAGTACAGCTGCTGTTCTTGGTGATCAACCTATGGTACTGACATCTGGGGTGTTCCACTCCAACTAGGCTTCACCAGTAGCCTCTCATAGACTCTCTTCAGGGTGCCAAGCCTCAAATCCTTTGCATGACCCCTTCAGTCCTGGGCCATCAACTACAGCTGAGGCTTCACCTTCTCCAATGGCCTTCCCTGGCCTCTCACAGTGGTAAGCCTCAGCTTCTCTCCATGATCCCTTCATCCCTTCATAAGCAGAACCACCTGAGTGACTCTTACACATTACCAAGTCCAGCCGCAGCATGAGGTACAACCTTGGGTATCTCTGGAACACAGCTTCTTTGTGCTCCCAGAAAACAATTTCCAGAAGATTTCACCTCAGTGATGCTGGTCTCTTCTTAATCACTACTATATTCCTTAGCTCCAGCTATCCAGCATCAATTTTCCCAGTAGTTACTTCCATTCTTAACTCTAGAGCCAGAGCCACATGGCTGAAGCTGCCGAGTTCTGCTGCTTACAGGAACAAGAACATGATCCCCTTGTACTATTACATTATCACTAGCTTTATGTTTTCTAAATCCTTCATTGCCTAAGCTTGGATATCCCGTTTCTTGCTCTGTAGATTGACCTTGAATGCAGAGATCAGCATGCCTGTCTCATGGGATTAAAGGTGTGTACCACCATGCCTGGATCTAAATTCAGCTGGGTAGTGTCTTGCCTCAAGCTCCCACTCCCTTAATCTGTTATTTCCTAGAACACAGGATTTTGCTCCATTTCACTTCCTGATATGGCTTTAATACTCGAACCATATATTTTATATTTTGCCTTTCTAAGCTTGCTATGCTTGTTCAAACTTCTCTTTGTGAGACTTAACCAGAGAACAAAATTTCTGCTGGGCTTTTTTGAAACTTCCTTTGTCAATGCAATTAATGCGATTAATCCAAGTCTCTTCACATTAGCTCAGGCAGACTTTTCAGACAAGGGTAAAAAGTAGCCACATTCTTCACCAAAATACCACAAAAACAGTCTCTATGCCACATACTGAAATTCTTCTCCTTTGAAATCTCTTGGGCCAGGTCAACACATTTCAAATCACTCCCAGCAACAAAGTCTTCCATATTCCTACTAGGATGACCCATTAAGCCCCATTTAAAGCATTCCACTGAGTTCCAAATCCAAAGTCCAAAAATCCACATTCTTTCAAATAAAAGCATGGTCAGGCCTATCACAGCAATACCGAACTCCCAGTACCAATTTCTGTGTTAGTTAGGGTTTTAATGCTGTGAACAGACACCATGACCAAGGCAAGTCTTATAAAAAAACAACATTTAATTGGGGTTGGCTTGCAGGTTCAGAGGTTCAGTCCATTATCATCAAGGTGGGAGCATGGCAGTATCCAGGAAGTCATGGAGAAGGAGGAGCTGAGAGTTCTATGTCTTCATCCAAAGGTTACTGACTTCCAGGCAACTAGGGTGAGGATCTTATACCCACACCCACAGTGACACATCCATTCAAACCAGGTCACACCTATTCCAACAAGGCCACACCTTCACATGGTGCCACTCCCTGCTCCAAGGATATACAAAACATCACACCTGGCAAGGCAAGTGTTTTGGCACTGAGCTTCATCCTCAGGCAATAACTTCTTAGCCAAACTCATGTCCCAAATATCGGGGTAAGTATTAGTCATGAAGTCAACAAAATTGAGATGGTCTCAAGTAAATTTATGTGAAAAGCAATAAGGATATATATTTTAAACTATGACAAAGGGCTGGAGAGGTGACTCAGCTATGAAAAGCAGTTTTTGCTCTTCCAGAGGACCACAGTTTGCTTACCAGTACACACATTTGGTGACTCCCAACTGTATAGCTCCAGTTCCAGGGGCATTTAAGAGGTTCTCTTATGACCTCTGAAGGCCCCAGGGACACTCATGATGCACAGTCATACACACAGAGAAATCATGCATACACATGTTTAAAAAGACAAACAATAAAAAGAAATCCTTTATCTAAAATAAATTGTCACATCAGACCAAATGTTAAGATCATGCATACTTTGGTTATCATATCGAATTTAACAGGCAAGTACTTAAACTGTAATCTCACTTTCTCAGAAGACTGAATGTAATTAAAAAAGCACCATTATGTTTCATATTTATCACGTGCATATACCCTCCTATTGCTTCCTCTTCTTAGATATGTGTGCCTCTGTATAAGTGCTTACCCTTTTGTGAACCTGATAAGGGCCAGAGATACAATGATAAATAACTTAAGTGGTTGTGGGGAGAAAACGTGCAGAGTGTACTGTGCAAGGAGTGAGCTTTCAGGATGTCTCACACATAAACCTACACTAAATGTGGGTATTTCCACTCCTTCCACACGAAGAGACTGTGGTGTGCACAATTACAGCCTATCAATCAGCTGTGAAGCTGTGGGAAAAATGATGTCTGCAGATATGTGTGATGGAAGGTTTTATACCGTTTGTGAGATGCATTACTAGATCACGGTTTGGAGACAAAAAAGTATCACTTTCCAGAAAGTAGAATTATGCTCTGTCAAAGGCAGGACTCATGCCAGGAGATACTTTTGCCCTCCCCTCAATGGTTGCAATTTCCCTGAGTGCCCATTCCTGGCTGTCATATGAGCATATTATTAAACCAGTATTTGAATCACTTCTGCTCACCAAGTTCCATTGGTTTAAGAATGTTCCATTTTCTGTTACAGAGGAGGCTTCCTATGATTATGATATTTATTTATTAATATTCATTTCTGATCCTGTGTTCAAGCACATGTTGGTATCAGCAATAGAGATGAGGTTTGGTGTCTGCAGATGGCGTGCACCCCATGGTGGGTGGTCTCTGGATGACCTTTCCTTCAGTCTCTGTTCCAATTTTTTTGTCCCTGTGTTTCCTCTAGATGGCAACAATTCTGGGTTAAAGATTTTTGAGAAGTGTGGATGTCCCCATCTCTAAAATGGGGGACATATCTATCTACTGGAGGTGGTCTCGTCAGGTTCTATCTCCCTGCTGGACAAGGAGATAAGAATGGATCAATTTGCATTCTTCTACATGCTGACCTCCAGTCGAGCCAGCATCATTTGTTGAAAGTGCTGTCATTTCCCCACTGGATGGTTTTAGCTCCCTTGTCAAAGATCAAATGACCATAGGTGTGTGGGTTCATTTCTGGGTCATCAATTCTGTTCCATTGATCCACCTGTCTGTCACTGTACCAATACCATGTGATTTTATCACTATTGCTCTGTAGTACAGCTTGAGTTCAGGGATGGTGATTCCTCCAGAATTTCTTTTATTGTTGAGAATAGTTTTCACTATCCTGGGTCTTTTGTTATTCCAAATGAATTTGAGAATTGCTGTTTCTAACTCTATGAACAATTGATTTGGAATTTTGATGGGGATTGTATTGAGTCTGTAAATTGCTTTTGGCAAGATAGCAATTTTTACTATATAAATCCTGCCAATGCATGAGCATGGGAGATCTCTCCATTTTCTGAGGTCTTCTTTGATCTCTTTCTTCAGAGACTTGAAGTTCTTGTCATACAGCCCTTTCACTTCATTAGTTAGAATCACACCAAGGTATTTTATATTATTTGTGACTATTTTGAAGGGTGTTGTTTGCCTAACTTCTTTCTCATTCTGTTTATCCTTTGTGTAGAGGAAGGTTACTGATTTGTTTGAGTTAATTTTATATCCAGTCACTTTGCTTATGTTTATTTTTTTTATTAGCTGTAGGACTTCTCTGGTAGAATTTTTGGGGTCGCTTATGTATACTATCATATCATCTGCAAATAATGATAACTTGACTTCGTCCTTCCCAATTTGTATCCCTTCGATCTCCTTTTGCTCTCTAATTGATCTAGCTATAACTTCAAGTACTGTATTATTAAATGGGAAGACAGTGTCTTGTCTTGTCCCTGTTTTTAATGGGATGTCTTCAAGTTTGTCTCTATTCAATTTGATGTTGGCTGTTGGTTTGCTGTCTATCGTTTTTATCACATTTAGGTATATGCCTTGAATTCCTGTTTTTTCCAAGACTTTAACGTGAAGGGGTATTGTATTTTGTCAAAGGATTTTTCCAGCATCCGATGAGATGGTCATGTGGTTTTTTTCCTTTGAGATTATTTATGTTGTGGATTAAGTTGTTGGATTTCCATATATTGAACCACCCCTGGGATGAAGCCTACTTGCTCATGGTGAACAATCATTTTGATATATATAACAACAAAAATCCCTTTTCATATCCCATTCTACACTACTAACCAATTCTGATATTCTCTGCTATCTCTATTGTCTATGACTAGCTGCTACCATTTCAGTTTGTATATGGCCACAGTGCACAGGGTGATTTTCTGTAGCTATTAGATCACATGATCCTAACGTGTATTCCAAGCTCACTTAGAAAACAATTTTGAGAGAATCCTAATATTGTGACCATAAATTCCCTAAACAGTGTGTGTGTATCCACATGTGAGCATGCATGAAGGTATGCATGCACATGTGCACTCATGTGCATGTGTTGTTTCTCTTGGTTACCATCCTTCTCTCCCTCTTTTTTCTGTCCCTTTATAGCTCCTATATCTTTAGTCTTGCTTCCTAAGTTAAGATTGAGGAGTAAAGAGCGGGAATTCTATGGATGTCAGTCCTTATATCTAAATTATTCACATTCTTGACAACATCAGATGATAAACATGCAAAAGAGATTTAGATGCAAAGGGAGTACACGAATCTTGCCCTTTTCATAGGTGTTAATATACTGAACCAAGTAAGTGTACTGCTGTTTAGTTTATATGTGGCTGTATATATTGAAATCCCTACTTCAAATACTCATTTAAAGTCTTGGTCGCCAACTACTGGATTCAGTTATTGAGAAGTAATTTGACCATGAAAGTTCTGCCGTTATCACTAAATTAATTAATGATGATTAATCATGATTCATAATTTGATAGTAAGATTGGGGGTTAATGACAGTCACAAAGGAACTCACACAATATGTACTCACTGATAAGTGGATATTAGCCCAAAAATTAGGATACCCATGATATAAGATAAAATTTGCTAAACGCATGAAACTCAAGAAGAATGAAGTCCAAAGTGTGGACACTGTGCCCCTTCTTAGAATTGGGAACAAAACACCTATGGAAGGAGTTACAGAGACAAAATTTGGAGCTGTGTCAAAAGGATGGACCATCTAGAGTCTGCCATATTCAGGGATCTACCCCATAATCAGCCTCCAAACGCTGATACCATTGCATACACTAGCAAGATTTTGCTGAAAGGACCCAAATATAGCTGTCTCTTGTGAGACGATGCCGGGGCCTAGCAAACACAGGAGTGGATCCTCACAGTCAGCTATTGGATGTATCACAGGGCTCCCAATGGAGGAGCTAGAGAAAATACCCAAGGAGCTAAAGGGATGTGCAACCCTATAGGTGGAACAACATTCTGAACTAACCAGTACCCCGGAGCTCTTGACTCTAGCTGCATATGTATCAAAAGATGGCCTAGCTGGCCATCACTAAAGAGAGGCCCATTGGACACACAAACTTTATATGCCCCAGTACAGGGGAACGCCAGGGCCAAAAAAAATGGGAAGGGGTTGGTAAAGAAGTGGGAGGGAGGGTAGGGGGACTTTTGGGATAGCATTGGAAATGTAATTGAGGAAAATACGTAATAAAAAAAATAAAAATAAAAAAAAGAATGGGGGTTAATGGAAACTTCTAGAAGTACCACTTAGTTGGACCAAGTAGATCACTGTGAGCATGATCTGACAGACAATAAATTGCCCCTGGTTCTCCTTTCTCTGCTTCTTAATCATTAGATGAACACACACACACACACACACACACACCTAAAATGCATACAGATACACAGGCATACACCACCCAGGGGTGTTCTCTCCCACCTTTGAAACTATACATCTTCTAAATCATCCTGACCATTATGTAGAAACAGAAAACATTCAGCACCTCAAGGACCCTCCTTCAGCACATGTGGAAAGAATAAGCAAAGCCCAGAAACTGAGTATGGGATCTGATGATGCTGCCTATACACGAGCCCTGTTGGTGCACCACAAGGCCAGGATGGAACAGCTTCAAAGAGAGCATGAGATGCAGAAGAAAAAGCTGGATAAACTCAAATCTGAGGTCAATGAGATGGAAAATAATCTAACTCAAAGGTACCTGAAGAGATCAAATTCCATATCCCAAATACCTTCACTCAAAGAAATGCACCAGTTGAGAAGTTGTAATGGACAACTCCAGATTGACATTGACTGCTTAACCAAAGAAATTGATTTTTTCCAAGCCCAAGGACCACATTTTAACCCCAGCACTATTCATAACTTTAATGACAGTATTGGATTTGTAGGCCCTGTGCCACCAAAACCCAAAGATCCAAGGTTCACCATCAAAGCACCAAAGATCCAAGACACACAAGATAAAGAGGGTGCTCAGGGGAATTGGACTGCCTGTCTGTTTCTGAATCATCCAGCCTTAACCCACTGTGAACAGTGTGAGATGCCTCAACATTTCTGAGCCAAAGGCCCCATCTTCCTCTGAAACCATATCTAAAGTTCAAGAACATTGCCTGTCATCGGGAAAGTTTCACTGCCACATAGTAGTTAGTCCAGTTGAAGGTGTGATGAGACAGTGGTGTCAGCCCACAGAGCTAAAGATACCTCAGTCTAATGTCATGGGCAGTGACACTCATCACCTGAAAAGTGACCTGAGAGACAGGGCTGCCTGCTGCCTGTCCATGTCCAGTGTCACCATTTCAATGCCTAGGTGTTCCCAGGACTTCTCTCTTCTTGTCACCACTGATCTTGATGGGAGGAAGGAACAGGATGAACATTTTTTGGGTGTTTTTAAAGCTTTTGGTGAAACACTACATACACAAAGAGAAAGAACAAGGCTTGACTCAAAACTCTGCTGCCACATAGTGCCAGTAGATATGGGAAATGTCACAAATCTGGGGTACTTTTGGCCTTATCCTCTGTCTTCTCTGAGGACATGAAGCCAGTATCTAGGTCTGAGATAAAAGGAAAGCCATGTGTCTGTACAATCAGTAGTGCACTCAGCAAGTCTTTCCTAATGTACAGATCTGTCACATCTGCTTTGGTTTTTCCATTATCTTCTTATATTTTTATACATATAGTGTAATAGACTTTTGTTAACTAATGTCCTTTTTCCGTTTTAGTAAGCACGGCCATGTTCCTTTTTAATCCTTACCTGAGAAAAGCAATGCCATAAGGTAGAAAGCCTAAATGAAATGAAACTATGCATGATATAACTCCCCTCTCTCCTTCCTCCTCCTCCTGTCAATTGTCCTTTGGTGCCAGTGCTATGAGAAGACATGCAGCTGCTGCATGTAAGGCACGGCAGGCATGTCAGATGGTGACGGTCATACTGTCCACTGACTTGAGCTGTGGGTGACCAAACATATCATCTTTGTCTTCTCTGGTAGCTTAAAGCAAAATGTATATAAACCCACTTCCATCTTACCCCATCTGTGTGGTATCCCATAGAACTCCATGGGAGGCTCCTGTGGGGAAAGTGCAGCTTGATAAGCCGCCTCAGCAGCTGTTCCCACAGTATCTTCTTCCCAGGAAGAAGTGTAGCTGCCTTACTGTTGGGACGGTCATGGATATTTATAAAACATAGTCATCTTTAGGATAACTGAACAAAAGCTAGAAAAAAGAAAACAAGCAGACTTGAACACTGAAGCAACCTCAGACATCTCTTTATTTTGATGATATACTTTTGCAAGGAAAATAAATATTCATGTGAACAAGAATGTATATAACTAAATAACATCAAGAAAAAATAACAGTATGCACATTAAAATAATTATAAAGGTGTTACTTCCGGCCTCCCTCTAGCTGCCATCTTGTGTCCCCACGTGTGTGCACCTTCTCTCAGCAGGTCTGCCTGTGACCCCCTGAGCGTGAACCTTAGTTCCCCACATGGCACCATTTCCACTCCGACAAGATTAAAGAAAGGATCATGAACCAGGAGAAACTCGCCAAACTGCAGGCACAAGTGCGCATTGGTTGGAAAGGAACTGCTCAAAGAAGGAAGAAGGTGGTTCACAGAACAGCCACAGCAGATGATAAAAAACTGCAGTTCTCCTTAAAGAAGTTAGGGTTAAACAATATCTCTGGTATTGAAGAGGTGAACATGTTTACAAACCAAGAAACTGTGATCCATTTTAACAACCCTAAAGTTCAGGCATCTCTGGCAGCAAACACCTTCACCATTACAGGCCACGCTGAGACAAAGCAGCTAACAGAAATGCTTCCCAGCATCCTCAACCAGCTCGGTGCAGACAGTCTGACTAGTTTAAGGAGACTGGCTGAAGCTCTGCCCAAACAATCTGTGGATGGAAAAGTGCCACTTGTTACTGGAGAGGATGATGATGATGGAGTTCCTGATCTGGTGGAAAATTTTGATGAGGCTTCTAAGAATGAGGCAAACTGAATTGAAGCAACTTCTGAAGGTGATCCTTGCAGAAATTACAGGAGCTGCTATTTTATATCATGACTGCTTTTGAATTTTTTTGTTTATTATGGATTTGATGAAATCTAGATCTCTAATATTTTATGCCCAAGTCCCCTGGACACTGCAGCTCTTTTCAGTTTTTGCTTATACCTAATTGATTCTTTGCAGCAAATAAAGCTGAAGAAGCCTGTGAATAAGTTTTGGAAATAAATATATAAATAAAATTCTTTGCCTAGTTAAAAAAAAAGAATTATGAAATTTTCTTTGCTTGGAATGGGGTTAAAGGAAGTGCTGAAATATAGAAAAAAGGAAATAATGTAGATAGTCCCACTGTAAATATTCACAAGTGGCTATGTTTTAAATAAACATGATTATTACAGATGAGCACTAAAAAGATCAGAGCCTTGCCTTCTGGGCTTTGCACCATGAGTATGGAAAGAGATACCACAAACATAGGTCACTAGTGAAAGGACCCCAAAACTCATAATTTGATGCATTTGGTTTTAAAAGTAGGCCTTGCTTTTCAGCTTTCTCTGCAGTTCTGTGTGAAGATTGATAAATCAGATTTTACTTGTTTTACTAATAAAATGGAATTTGGAAAAAATGAGTTGATGATTTTGAGGCTTAGCTGGGTTAATTATCTTTATAACAGATAAATTTTACAATTTATTTATACAAATTTTAAAAACCTGATATTCTAAAAATAGTTCAGCCCATGTCATTTTTCACTAGGTGGTCTTCATCCACAAGTGTTCCTCAAAACTTCATGCTATGCCAAAGTGGGCATAATTCTCAATTTCCCTTTCTCCTAAAGTGGCTTAACACAAAATCTTCAGATGATGGGAGCTACAGAAAAAGGTGGTATTCTATAGGGGAATTTCCCCTCATTAATTGATTGGCTAATAAAGATAAAAAGATGCCAATTGTTGTCAAAGAGGAGAAGGCGGGCCTTCAGGATTAGAGAGAGGAAGAGGGGACTCGGGAGGAAAACAGTCTTTTTTATGGTGAGGTGGGGAACAAGAAGAGCCAAGATGTAGATGGGGAATTGTTAGACCTGGTGGCAACCTCTGCCACCAGAAGATTTCTAACATGAAATAGTTGATGAGTTTAGGACGATAGATTCCACAGCCAGCGGTTGTGTCATCTGTTGAATTTAAACTAAGAATGTCTAGGGTTTTCCATTCGCAGCTATTTAGGTGGTCCAGAGTGAAAGAACATAGCTGGGAAGGATTCAGCCAGACTTTGGAATGGGAAGAATGATCAAAGGACCGAGCTCCAGGGGAGAGGTAAACACAGAGGATAACAGGTTGAAGAGAGCATATCCACAGTTGGCCATGGGGTGGATGGCCTGGGATTTGCAAGTGGCACCTCCATGTTGTGTATGGCCAGCAGATCACAGCCTGGGTTCTAGCCTGGAAAGGCATTTTGGAAACCTGTAAGAGAAGAGGGGCTAGGCGGCGAGAGAAGGGAATGAAGCTAAGACAAGATTCTGATCAAAGCTCAATTTTACTATTTTCAGACACTCAGTTATAAAGGAAGGGGGAGGGAACCCGATTTCCCGCCAAGTAACTCAGGGTCCAGTAGCAGGACGAACACGTGTGTGCCTCCAGGCAACAAAGCGACAGGGTCCAGCAGTAGGCGTGGCAGGACGAATGAGCAGGAAGCTCCACCCTTGAGCAAGCAGGTTCAAGCAGGTGGGGGAAAGGGAGACCACATATCCTCCCATTAGTTAACAAAAAAAATAAAAAAAGAAAAGGCTGGCCTGAGGCAGAAAAATTATCTATGCGCAATAGTTCTGCCTGAGTTCTTAGGGCTAAAGAAAAAACCTGTTTCCGTGTGATTCCCTAACTTTTCTAATGGCAAACTGTATCTGGCTAAGACTGTCCTTATTATCTTAGTAAACCACTAATGACAGAATAGTGCTGGGCGGTAGGCTCTGACTTTATAATGTTAATTAGTGCTGAATAGGTAACTTCCTGGTTGCATTTTAAGTAGGGCGTTGGAACCCTGGCTAAGTTTGACTAAACAAATTTGAAATACGCTTTATAAAGAATAACACTGAGTTCATATTCCTCCGAAATTTTGGATGACAGGCAGGGAAACAGGGAGAAGGGGTAAGACCAGCTCTTTAGTACAAGGCCAGTTGGCTTTTTTATTTGGGTGGGAGGCAGTGAAGGGCTTGCCCTTTTGACAGTAAGGTCTCCAACCTCTCTCCCCCCTAATAATTAAGTTAAAATAGGCAACGCTTAATTGAGGTGATCAAATGATTTTCTCATCCGTAGATGAGTGGGCCTTTAACCTTGACTTGGGTGGACTTTGACCCGATTCCTCCCGTGAGCGTTATAACAACCCACATCTGTGGCTCTTGGTATCTTTTGGGGAGGGGAGGCAGAGCCTTAGGTATTTTTGGTTTTTAGCTGGAATTGGATACCAACCTCCTTCAAATCAGGTGTGTCGCACAGGGAACTCAGAAACGGTCAAGCTGGACCTTCCCCCGCAGTAATCTCCTGCGCCAAGCGGTACCCATACTGTATTCATATCATTATGAATCAGTACACGCAGTTCTGAGCGATGCATGGTCTCTATATGAGACTTGTCAACCTCAGATTTAGCAAGGCCTAGACAAGAATTATGTCATTATTAACACCACTAATTTTGGTTAAAATAGGAGCTGGAAGTCTTTCCTCTTCATCCCTGTTATTTCCTAGCCTGAGGAACTAAGGACACCTTGCAGTAACAGCAAGGGTGAAAAGCCAGAGGCCAGCTATGGGACTAAGCCCATCTCTATCAAAATAAGAACTAATCTCTGTAAATATATGAAATTTCTACTTTCCTAGCTCTCTTGGTAAATCTAAATCCTATCTCAGACTGAAAGCCACGTGCTGGAATGTCCTTGGAAGGGACATTAGCAGTACCACCTGTTTGCTCTTAGGGGAGGAGAAGGCACGCCTGCAGGTCCAGCAGGAGAATGTAGATTGACCTACTTGAAAAAAGAAAGAGATCTAGACAATGAGAGAGTAGCAATGCAAATTTTCTTTTTGGAGAAGTCAAGGTACTTTATTCAGTTGTAAATTTTAAAGCTAAGGCTAGTCTCCGGCCTCCTGTGGAGGAGCCGGCTCAGAGAGTAGCAGGAAAACAGCTTTTCTGGGAGCTTCAGTTTCCAGCTGAATTTTAAGCAAAAGAGGAATTTTAGTCCTCAAGGTGATACTTATAAGATTTGGAATGTGCGTTCATCTGACTAATTAATTTCTCTGGCAACCACCATGCTCTATCTTTATCTTTCGAAAAAACACAAACTGAGCCCCTTCCCCAGATTAGAACCGGATCCTTACCCTTTCATTCGTAGTTAGGGGGTCTTTTTAATTATTAATCGATAAGAATTAGAAGTAACTGGATGCCAGTGGCCATCCGCTGCAGACTGACCTTTAATATCAGTTTGCAAAAAGTTTAGGACAAATAAGGCAAGATGAGCCTTTGGTGACCTTGGGGGATACGTTCTGAATTAACTTTGCTAGGTAATTTAGAATATAGGAATCTCTAATAATTGGACTGAATATTAGACCAGTCTAAGATTGAGTTAGAATGGCTGGTCACACTGAAGAAAAGTGAAAAATCATTATGACTCTATTAAATGACTAATTTTATTAAGTCTGAATATACAGTCTCTGATGTACTATTGTCATAAAGTTAAAAGGCTAGAAGCTAGTCTAAACTGGAAAAATGACAAGCAAGGATGGATCTAAAACATGAATTTAATCTTTTAGTCCTTTTAATCAGGACACTGAGTTAACTTACCTGTCAGCTCAGCACACGAATTACTAATATGCTTCTGTAGGGTTCTGTGGAGAGAACCTGTTTTTCCCTTTCCTAATAAGGTAGCTGTTTTAGGATCAATCTATAAGCCAATAAGTAGATCCTTTTAAGATACTAAAAAGCATTTATTAAATTTGACATTTTAATCTCAAATTTTGAAAATAAAGGTATGTTTTAAATAGTGTGCATGGAAATGCACTAAATAGTATATATGGGGATACAATTTCTCTCTTTTATCTTTTAAGAGGTTAAAGTTTAAAATTTTACAATTTCTAACCTTTTGAATTAATAACTTTTTGGACAAAACATTTTAAATATTTGGCTGTAAAGGGGCATTGACTAATTGCACTTTCAATCATTTTTTTAAGGAACGGTTGTAACTAGAAAGCTTGAAAAGTTATTAAGAGTCACACGTGCATAATTTATTTATTTATTAACTAGAAATATGTATAAGCAACTGTAAATTTGAGAATTAATAGTATCTGAGGGACGAACAATTTTAAGTAATTATGAGCTCAGAGATATAGCATTGACTATTAATATATAAATTAAGGTTTGATTGTTCAGCATTTTAAAACACCATCTACAGCACACAATCAGATGATTTGTGCTGGGAACAGGGGCAACTGTGTGTCTTAAGACTTCGTCCCACAGCAGCTAGTTGGGCCCACGTGGGCCAACGATTGGCTGGGAGGATGAGAAAAATAACTTTACAATAATGTTTTTTCTGGCCAAAGAATTGTCTTGGGCACAACTAATTTTTAATTACCAATTAACAACAATTATAAAAGCTTTCTTTATTTTTTGTAAAACCTTTTGTAGTAAACTAAAACACTAAGTAATAAAAGGATACTGTCTCTGAATCTTTTGGGTGAGAGCAAGGATTTAAGGTAAACTTCCCTTGAGAAGCATTAGTTAATAAAATACTTTCCACTTAGGAAACAATATATACTGAAAGATTAAAACTTTTGGCTTCTTGTAAAGAAGCAGAAATAAACATTTTTTTTTTTTACATAATGTAAAGCTATATTAGCCATACGTAGAGGCAAAATTTTCTAGTGATTACCAGTTTACTAGAAGCAAAAATCTTTGAATTTAATCATTATTTTAAACATCTGAATAGATCTGTAACACTGTTAAAAAGAAATTTTCTTGAACACAGGGAAAAACCTTTTTAGGCATTGTTTGCAAAACAAAAGACCACAAGCTGCTCTGGGGCTGCCCAGAGCCCTGTATTGACTCAAAGGTAAAATACTTTTTAATCTGAGCATCAATCTTAAATTTGCAATCAAACTGCAAGCTGCAGTCAATGGAACAATGGCAGTTTTAACCATAATTTTTAAGTTTTTTGTGCAAGGTTAGGATAATACCTATAACTTTGGGAAAGCAAAACCTATGTTTAAAACAATTTATCACCTTTAAAATCAATATTAGAAGCTTTACTATCATATTACGAAGTTTGGATGTCAATTAATACCAATGAATACCTATTAAAGCAAGCTTTAACGCTTTAATAAAGAGGCATTGCTTTAAATCTTATCTTAAATTTTACTATTTAGAATAGGAACCACATTAATCATTATCTAAACTAGAAATATCTTTAGAGACCTAGCCTCTAGGGCTGCCTTAGGCCACGTGTCAGAAGGACTCTAAACTTGAGTTATCAAATTTGACATTAACCATCTGTAGCAATGTAACAATTATTAATCTTAACCAACAACTTATGAGCTGAATGCGAAAACATGCAGAACACATTTTCTTTAGAAAAAGAACCAAATGAAGCAGTTAATTTTAGACCAATCAGAATATTAATTTTTGTAGCTACAATCATAGAATAAAAAAGCACTTTACCATTGTCAAACACATTAATCATGAACCATTTATCAGATTCGAAACTAAGAGGCTGTGCACTCGCTGCTTTTTCTTAAAACGAACATTTTTTCCATCAGGGTCCCTCCTGCCACGTGTCTGGTTTTTGGCTGAAACACGTGGCAGCTCTTGGCTTTGCAGATAAAGTTTTTTATACCATCTTTATTATCCAACATAAAACATAGAACATTCATTCATACAGACTGGACATGAACATACATGAATTGAACACGAGAACAGATTGGTGCACCAGACATTAAACAAGACACAAAATGGGGGCAGAGTACTCCTGCTATTTGAGACAATTTCCTCCCTCATGATGCAGTTTTTATAACTGCGGCAATCCGCCTGTATTAATTTCCTTTTAATAAACCCTTTCCTTTCTCACACCTAACAATGTAGCTTTTTCCAGCCACGGCCTACCGCCTGTGCCTAGCTCCTCTTAAGCTTCACTGCTGAACCTAAGTGAACCAGTGCTCGGGCTTAACGCTGTCTCAGCTTAGCCCATACCTTCTCCGGTATGAATTTCCTTTATCCTTTAATTATTCCATGGAGCTCCAAACCAGCAGTGTCTCTTCCAAAAATCCTTTGCCGTTTCTCAGTCCCGCGTTGGTTCGCCAAATGTTGTGTCCGGCCAGCAGATCACAGCCTGGGTTCTAGCCTGGAAAGGCATTTTGGAAACCTGTAAGAGAAGAGGGGCTAGGCGGTGAGAGAAGGGAATGAAGCTAAGACAAGATTCTGATCAAAGCTCAATTTTACTATTTTCAGACACTCAGTTATAAAGGAAGGGGGAGGGAACCCGATTTCCCGCCAAGTAACTCAGGGTCCAGTAGCAGGACGAACACGTGTGTGCCTCCAGGCAACAAAGCGACAGGGTCCAGCAGTAGGCGTGGCAGGACGAATGAGCAGGAAGCTCCACCCTTGAGCAAGCAGGTTCAAGCAGGTGGGGGAAAGGGAGACCACACCTCCAGACATTTCAGGAAAGACTGACCCAGTCAGCTTAACAAGAGGAAAAAGAGGAAAGAGAGCTAGTTTGGGGTGAGGTTTTGACCAGGACAGTGGCTTAGTAACAGACTGGCCATAGGAATCAGGACAAGATGGCTGCTTGGGGCTGACCAAACAGAGTGCTCGAGTCTGCCAATGCTGGAACCTAGACGAATTTAGCATAGTTAATTAAGAAAAACACCTACACACTATAGTATTCTATGACTTTCATTATCATTTCTAGAACCACCTCCTTTGACCAAGTAAATGTCATAACATTTCTCTGTCCTTTGGGACCAAAAAAAAAAAAAACAAAAAAAATCTACATTTCTAATTCAAATTACCTAAGACCTTTTCTGTCTGATCTAGGTGTCCAGGCATATATCTTTGCAACTGAAGAGAACATAGACCACTATGATTAGGGCTTTCTGGAAGAATAGTAAAAAATAAATGAGCCCATACTCTTCACACTAGCCTTAAAGGTGGCCAAGAAAAAAAGGAAATGTTCTATTCTCGGGGCCCACACTTATGTAGGTGATAAGTTTGAGGAGGACAAAGGATTAGGCACCACCACCTAACCTGTTCAGAAGAATGATCACCTTGCTGTCAAGCCTGCCTCAGAGCCATGGGAGGTAGGACTATTCTAGACTATGATGCAGAGTTAGGACTCAATGTGTATTTCCCATGTAGTTCTACTTTGAACAGGTTAGCGTGGGACATTTATTATTGCCTAGTTGGGTATTTGTTCCTATTCTACATGATCTCTTGTTCCTCTGAGGAATGTGGCCTTAGACCTTCGTCTTCTTCCAAAGAGGACATAACACTGAACTCCTTTCTCCAAGGAAAGGTGATAGTAGATATGCCTGTAAAATGGAGGGGGATTACTGATACAATCTAATGGGAGGTCCCCAAAACGAGAATACAGACAATGCCTGTAACTAAGCAGTCTCTTCAGTCAACACACCACTATTAGAAAAGTCCCATGATTCCTGGCCAGTCCCTGACAACTGAATACTAATGTCAAGGGACACTTAGCATTCCATAGAGAAGAAACTTTGCATTGTATACAATACTCAAAATTTTAAAAATACCATCAAGGAAAGTATATTAATTGCTTTAGGTCAATAAGACCACAGAGTGACATGCCAAGGCAGAAAAATCACAATAACACCAAATTTCTCACTGGAACCCTTTACAGGTAGAAAAGCACAGAACATCATCTTTAATGTTTTAAGAGTGAGGGTGTTATCAACCGTGATGACCATATCTACTAGGGATATCTTTTATTATTTATCAAGTATTAATGACATTTAAGCAAACGCTTAAAGGATGACAGTTTTCATCATGAAAGCACAAGAAGAATTAGTTTAATTGGAGGATTATGAGAACAGAGAACTATGAAGAAGTCCATCAATTCCAACACAGTAAAACAGCAAATCCCTATACCAATAAAAGATAAAATAAACAATAATCTATAAAAAAGAGAACCAACAAAATCACAAGGAAATTTATACACGTGTATATATACACGTGTATATATAAATATATGGATTATATATATAGCATTCTGCCTGCATGTATCCTACAGGGCAGAAGACAGCACCAGATCTCATTATAGATGGTTGTGAGCTACCATGTGGTTACTGGGAATTGAACTCAGGACCTTCAGAAGAGCGGGCAGTGCTCCTAACATCTGAGCCATCCCTTCAGTCCTAAACATCTCTTAATGATAGTTTTAAACATAAATGAGTTCTACTCACAAGTAAAGAAATGAAGACTAGCTGGCAGGGCTGAAAATGGGAGCAATTGTTCTGATGTCTGAAAGAAACACAATTGATTGGCACAGCCACTTATAGACAAAGAGTGAAAGGATGGAAGGCAATCTAACAAGTGAGTATCTATGGAAAATAAGCCAATAGCTGTTGTGATATGTGATGAAGTAGACTTTCAATCAAAATTAGAGAGAATAAAGATAGTAGCTAAATTTTAGTAAAAAGAATTTTTACTAATCTATCAAGAACATATAACTATTATGAACATAAAGATTCCAAATCTTTGGGCTCTCAGTTTCATATAATAAACACTAATATAAAAAGTCATATAGGTACTGGTACAATAAATATTAGTAATTTCAATAATAATTTCCATATCAGTAGTGATATTTCATTTTTCTTCTTTAGCTAGGCTTCTGTGTTGGTTCCTTGTCTGGTTTTTGTACTAAAATACCCTGGGAAGAGCAACATAAAAATGAAGGCTTTTCACATGCAACTCAAGAAGAACAAAGACCAAAGTGTGGACACTTTGCCCCTTCTTAGAATTGGAAACAATCACCCATGGAAGGAGTTACAGAGACAAACTTTGGAGCTGAGACGAAAGGATGGACCATCTAGAGACTGCCGCACCCTGGTATCAATCCCATAATCAGCCTCCAAATGCAGACACCACTGCATATGCCAGCCAAGATTTTGCTGAAAGGATCCTTATATAGCTGTCTCTTGTGAGGCTATGCCAGTGCCTGGCAAACACAGAAGTGGATGCTCACAGTCATCGATTGGATGGATCACAGGGCCCCCAATGGAGGAGCTAGAGAAAGTACCCAAGGAGCTAAAGGGGTCTGCAACCCTATAGGTGGAACAACAATATGAACTAACCAGTACCCCCAGTGCTCGTGTCTCTAGCTGCATATGTAGCAGAAGATGGCCTAGTCGGCCATCATTGGAAAGAGAGGCCCCTTGGTCTTGCAAACTTTATATGTCTCAGTAAAGGGGAACGTCAGGGCCAAGAAGAGGGAGTGGGTGGGTAGGGGAGTGGGTGGGTAGGGGAGTGGATGGGAGGGTATGGGGGACTTTTGGGATAGCATTGGAAATGTAAATGAAGAAAATAGCTAATAAAAAATTGGAAAACAAACAAACAAACAAAAAATGAAGGTTTTAAACAGGGCTCACCATTCTATAGTATGGTCCATTACAGCAGAGAGTGATGGGAACAGAGCTTTAGGCAGCTAGTAATTCTGCATCTACAATTGGGAAGCAGAGGGAGATGAATATTCCTACTTACAACCCCTTTCACTTTTTAATTCAGTCCAGGAACCCAGATCATAAAATGTGCCGCCCACATTTTGGGTGAGTTTGCCTACCTCAGTTAAGCCAATTCCCACCCCCACCAAAAGAAATCCCTGACTGACACACCCAGAGGCTAAGCTAATCTAGATAATCTCTCAAAGGCATGTCTTCATGATCATAGGTCCCTTTGACAATCCAAATAAAACATCACATCATCCAAATTAAAACGAACAAAGAAACATCAGAGCTAGAGTAGACCATATTTAGAATGGACTTAAGAGACCCCTACAGAATATTTTATTAGTAGATATGGCATAAAGATTCTTCTTGGCACCCCACTGAATCTCCGCTAAAATATACCACACTTCATTTTGAAATGCAAATGGTAACAGATGCAAATCAATAAACATAGTTTGTTTTATTAAATATGGAAGAATTAAAACAGAAATCACTAACAGAAAAAACACAGAATCTACAGAAATATGCATATGCTGATCAGTATACATACTTCACTAGGCTTAAAAGTTATCATACAAAGAGAGATTCATTATGCCATTTTCTTTCATGCCTTTCCTTACATATTTACTTATTTCTATGCCCACGGCTCTTTTGTCTGCACATAGGTCTGTGCACCACATACATGTCTGGTCCCTGTAAAATTCAGAAGAGGGTGTTAGATCCTACTTGGACAGGAGAGTTACACATAGTTTTCAGCTTGCATGTGGATCTGGATATTGAACACAGGTCCTCTGTTATAACAACCAGTTCCTTTAACTGCTAAGCCATCGCTCCAGCCTTCCTTTTTCCTTGTTTATCCTCCTCTGCTGCCATCCCAGACCCCATGACTACTGGTTCCTTTCTTCCTTCAATAGTTATCCAGTGGTGGTTGGAATGAGATGTCCCCCCTGTTCTCAGCATTTGAATACTTGTTCCCCAGTTGGTGGTTGTTTGGGGGAGTCTTACGAAGTATGGCCTTGCTAAAGAAAATATGTCATTAGGGGCATGGTTTAAAAGCTAAAAGACTCAGCTTTGCAAATTCTCTCTCTCGGCTTCCTGATGTCATTTGAGATGTGTGCTCAGAGGACCATGTCTACTGCTTGCTGCCATAGGCACTTCCTCACCTTGATGAACTCTCATCCCTCAGGAATTATAAGTTGAATAAGTCCATCCTTTAACCACTTGCCTTGGTTATGGTGTTTTATCACAGCAATAAAAAGTAACTGCTACACACCCACTTATGGTTTTATATGTTATGTACTCTATGATGCTTTTCTATTTTCCCCTGAAGACTTTTCTACACTTATGCTTTATTTCCTGTAAGGTTGTGAGCCCAAGTCTGCTCCACCACTGGGCACAGCCCCTTGGGGAGGCAGAACCTGGGTAGTTTGACTGCACTTATCTGTAATCTCCTCCAGGGCCTGTCTTGGGCTGTAGGGAAGCGCCAAGGCACCACTGCAGGTGTAGGAAAAGTACAGTCTGAGATGTGGGAAATCCAGAGGGGGTTCAGAGTTCCCTGGGGCCTGCGACAAGGCCAAGGCCATTGGGATCTTAGACACTTGGACATCCAGGCACTGTTGGGAGTTACAGAAAGGCAGAGAACAGAGCCAGTGCCAGAGGGCTGTGGACAATGCCTAGCTTGAGTTCAGGAGATAAGGGGAGTTCCAGCTTGTCTCATGTGGGGTGATTGTCCTTATCTTGGCAGATGCAGGCTTGGTGAATGCAGGCTTGGGGGCTGTTGTGGCTGGGTGCACAGAGAGAACTTCTACAGGAGACTAGGCTGCAGCTCTGAAGGCCTTCTTCATAGCTCCCCATGGTGGATCTTAATGAAGAGACGGTCCACAGTTCTAAGCAGTTTATTTTCATGACAGAAAATAGATGTATAAAACCATACTCCACTTCTCAGGATGGGACTGACGTTGAAGACTTTTTCAAGGGAGGAATTTCTGAGAAGGGAAGCTTATTGGCTAAGCCCTCCAGGCCTCTAGGTACCTCATTAGTTTGGAGAAATTTTTGTGTGTGCCTACATGATCATAGGACACTTTTCTTTTATGTGAGATGCATGGCATGTCAGGAGCCTGGAAGGGAGCTATGAGTCACCTAAGTCTCAGGTGTGTGACCACCGAGTCTCTGGGTCTCAACCTGCTCTACATTTCCAAAGTTCCTGGCATGGTTTTACGTTCCACACTTGTCAGTGTATCAACTGCTATACAAAGACTTTTCTTTTTTTATTAATTTTTAATATTTTTATTACATATTTTCCTCAATTACATTTCCAATGCTATCCCAAAAGTCCCCCATAGCGCCCCCCCACTTCCCTACCCACCCATTCCCATTCTTTTGGCCCTGGCATTCCCCTATATTGGGGCATATAAAGTTTGCAAGTCCAATGGGCCTCTCTTTCCAGTGATGGCCAACTAGGCCATCTTTTGATACATATGCAGCCAGAGACCAGAGCTCCGGGGTTCTGGTTAGTACATCATGTTGTTCCAACATTAGGGTTGCAGATCCCTTTAGCTCCTTGGGTACTTTCTCTAGCTTCTCCATTGGGAGCCCTGTGATACATCCAATAGCTGACTGTGAACATCCACTCCTGTGTTTGCTAGGCCCCGGCATCGTCTCACAAGAGACAGCTATATTTGGGTCCTTTCAGCAAAATCTTGCTAGTGTATGCAATGGTGTCAGCGTTTAGAAGCTGATTATGGGATGGATCCCTGGATACAGCAGTCTCTAGATGGTCCATCCTTTCATCACAGCTCCAAACTTTGTCTCTTTCTTTTATGTGAGATGCATGGCATGTCAGGAGCCTGGAAGGGAGCTGGGAGTCATCTAAATCTCAGGTGTGTGCTCACCGAGTCTCTGGGTCTCAAACTACTCCATATTTCCAAAGTTCCTGGCATGGTTTTACATTCCACACTTGTCAGTGTATCAACTGCTATACAAAGACTTTTCAAAGAATCAACCTGACTAAGGGTTTCAAAATCATTCTGTGCAACTGTGCTCCAGCAGAATCATTGGGCTGAAAGTGAATGGCCCATGTATTGCCACTTCTGTGAGCCATTGGACTATTGTGGCTTCAGGAGAATTATATGACCTTCCAAAAGCTTTCAAAATATGAAAATTTTATAGGAACCCAACTTGCTAACTGTGACAGACAAATTGTTTAAGGCCATAGGTGCTACATTTAGGAGTCCAAATGTGTCTGTGTTTTGAATCTAGTCAAACACAGATAAAAGTATTTAAAATACAACTTGCATCTGTACACTAAGGAGATTATTGTTTTGTCCTTCTTTTCTAAACAGTATCTATAATAGCATTTTCTGCATAATAATAATATCGCAGTATTATTGAATAGTCTATAGATGTCTTTCAGCATCCAGGAAGATGCTGCGATCCAGCAACACAGTTATCACAAATTTAGCTAGGATAAATGTTTCTCGGTTATAGCATCCTTAAAATACAGAATATTATTTGCAAGAACAGTTCCATGAAATGTAAATAAAAGATATCTAATAAAAAATACTATCAACTGTTCTTTCCCTAGCACAATACACCAATGGTTGTCTAACACCCACAGTCTCTGGAGAGCAAGGGTCTGGATCAACCTTTCCCAATCAGTTATGAAGCTTCAACAGGCATCACTGTAACACTCATGGCCTTTGGGTAGAGGGTCCAAGACATATTTGAGAGCACAGTCTCCTAATCAACACTTGCTCTTTCCAATCATGATGTTCCGTCAACAATTCCATGTCATGGCCTCTGACAGTGGGCATCAGACAAAGAAGCATATTTTATACCAGACTTTCACTAGAGGCTCCCTGTTCTTCCAAATGAATTCATAGCAATACATGATATACCATATCCTAAGAGAGCTCGCCACAGTGCAGCTCCATAGACAAAAGTTCCATCCCAGGATCAGCCCAGATGTATCCATGGCAATGATGGCTTTTAAGGCATTGCTTACCATGAAGGTGAAAAAGGGGAGGAAGATGATAGAGAGCTTACCCTCAGAGATCTCGGTGCAGATGGAAGCATGAATTGTCATGATTGCTCCCAATGTGCCAACTGTAGGTCCTTATCTTCCTATGGCAACCTTACACACAGAACTGACAAAATTGGAAGGGACACCTTCAGACATGTTCACGGTCACAAACTGCTCTTGAACCAGAATGTTCACGATGCTGGACAAGAAGTTCTACACAACACATATATTTGTGCCATGTGGAATAAGAAGAATGACTGAACATCGACAGCCATATTGGAGACCAAAGGACCATATATGCTGGGTTAAATGTAAAGCATCCGACATGGTCAGACGCAGGCACCACACTCTCCATAAGCAGAATACAAGGGCGTACGTGGCTATGATGCCTGTCACAGTCTTCTGGCCATCACCTAGGCTATTGCACTGTGTGTTAATCTCCTTTCTGAGGTCTACTTCTTCCATATGCTATCCAACCAAATAGCTTTATGACATCAACACAATGCTGCACCTTGGACTTCAGTGGCTCAAACTGCCAAATAGCAGCTGATCCAAACGTGCAGCCTGTGAACACAGTAGTGAAGAAAATGGGCTTCACTGGAGTTCTTATAAGCTAAGGGCAAGGATAAAAGACTGTTTCCTCTAGGGGTGGGATCAAGGCACATCTGTATGTTTGTCCCCATAACACTGTCTGATCTTCAAAGTTTATCCTTCCTCGGTGCCTTTATAAATGTACTTTTTTTTCTGAAGAAATAATTTTATCCTGTAATCATGCTGCTGTACAGCTTGGGTCTCAGGGAGCTCCTGGTAGCCTTCCCCCAAGGAAGGCACAGAAAGCTAAAACGGTCCCAGCCTCACTGTATCCAACCTTGCAATGCCATCTTCCTAACCTCTGGCCCTGATCTTCCTAACCCTGCAGAAAGACATTATCATGAATTTGACACAATACAGTGTATTTATTGTGGGTCTCACATGTTTTGCAGAGAACCAAAATTCTTGTTATTAATATCATTTTCTTTCCATTTTCAATAGATACTTTTCTTATATTAAATAACCTAAAAATTCCATAAAATACTAAATTAACAAGCTATAAATCATAAACAAAGATGAGATATGGATTCTTTCAGGCCCTAGGAATGTGGCTTCAACCTTTATGTCGTGATATGGGCTAAAATCAGTCTGCTGATCAACCTTGTGATGTAGCTCTGTGGTATCGCCAGTGCTCTTCCAGGCACAGCGTTCCGGGTTCGATTCCCAACATCTACAAGGTTTTACCTTTTCCCCCTCTGGGTCTCTTTCTACTCTAAAACACATTTCCATCCAAACCTCCATAGCCTCCTCATGATGATAAAAGAGCTCATCTATGACATGACAAAAAATGTTGCTCTATACCTACGAGATAATTCCATGGAGACCTCCATTGTCTGGAGAGTCCAGCCTGGTCATGTCTATAGGAAGGTTTTGATCACAACTTGAGCAACTCGCTGCTCTCAGGCCAGTGGGAGTTTCCTAGTGGGCATGCTTTCTCCGGTTATAGGTAACAAGGGGGAATGACTTCTGCTTAGAGAGAAAGCAAGGGAGGGCTGGGCAGAGCATTCCTACTTACTAAGAAGAGAGAGGGGAAGAGCATTGTGGTTGTCAGGGAAACCTGAGTTCTTTGTGCACACTCTTTTCAATGGCCAACCCAGGGATGTAGCGCAAAATGCATTCTCTGTAGCCAAGCTTATGGGTTTTCAGAGGTGAGCAATTGGATCTTCCTGAGGGTGGGAAGACAGATGCAGGGAACCCGGACCCACTTAGGCTCACTCCCACTTCTGGATTTATGGCCAGTGTGTTGCGTGCAGCAGGAGACGGACTTGGGAACATTACTCTTCCTCGGGGAGAGCTGCTCGGTACTGGGGTGCACTGGAGCCATTGCAGGGGAGCGGAATGAGGAGGGTGAGATAGGACAGAATATACTGTGCACTCTCTGACCCCAGTATTCTCTGTGTGAAACAGCTATGAGAGGTGGTAATTAAGTGGAAAATTCTAAACAGTAGTATAGCATTTTCCTTTATAGATGTGTCAGATGATTTTTTTACATATGCAGCTGGCTAGAAGATTTTATCTTCCTTCACTATTTTATTGTTGTTGTTGTTGTTCTCTTTTGCTTTGTTGTCTTTTGTTCCTTTTTCCTTTTTTTATTAGATATTTTCTTCATTCACCTATAAATACTATCCTGAAAGTCCCCTATACCTTCCCCCCACCCTGCTCCCCAACCCACCCCCTCCTGCTTCCTGCCCCTGGCATTCCCTTGTACTGGGGCATATGATCTTTGCAATACCAAGGGCCTCTCCTCCCATTGATGGCCAACTAGGCCATCCTCTGCTACATATAAGAGAGGGATAAGAGAAACAGGGAAAGCCATCCCATTGGAGTTAGGGTCTAAGCAAGCAGGAAGTTGCACCAAATGGGTCAGGAAGTAGCTGTGCTGGAGGTAGATGAGGGCAGTCTGAAGCCCTTCATGATAGGATGGAGAATTCCAGAGTGTCAGAACAGGCAGGCTCAGGTTTTTCACTGGTATCTGAAAAAAAGAAAGGGGTAAAAAAAAAATCCGTTCCCAATCTGATGGTGGCTGTTTTGTCTTGTTGACAGCGTCTTTTGCCCTACAGAAGCTTTGCAGTTTCATGAGGTCCCATTTGTCAATTACAGTGCAAGCCATTGCTGTTCTATTTACGAATTTTTCCCCTGTGCCCATATCTTCGAGGCTTTTCCCCCCCTACTTTCTCCTCTATTAATTTCAGTGTCTCTGGTCTTATGTGGACGTCTTTGATCCACTTAGACTTGAGCTTTGTACAAGGATAAGAATGGAACAATTCCCATCCTTCTACATGATAACCGCCAGTTGTGCCAGCACCATTTGTTGAAAATGCTGTTTTTTTCCACTGGATGGTTTTAGCTCCCTTGTCAAAGATCAAGTGACCATAGGTGTGTGGGTTCATTTCTGGGTCTTCAATTCTATTCCACTGATCTACCTGTCTGTCACTGTACTAGTACCATGCAGTTTTTATCACAATTGCTCTGTAGTACAGCTTAATGTCAGGCATGGTGATTCAACCAGAGGTTCTTTTATTGTTGAGAATAGTTTTTGCTATTCTAGGTTTTTTTATTTTTCCAGATGAATTTGCCAATTGCCCCCCTTATTTTTTTTACTTTTTTCATTTTTATATATTTGGTTTTTTATTGGTATTTATTTCATTTACATTTCCAATGCTATCCCAAAAGTCCCCCATACACTCCCCCACCCACTCTCCCAACCACCCACTCCCACTTCTTGGCCCTGGCGTTTCCCTGTACTGAAGCATATAAAGTTTGCACGATCAATGGGCCTCTCTTTCCACTGATGGCCGACTAGGCCATCTTCTGATTCATATGCAGCTAGAGACACAAGCTCTTGGGGGAGGGGGGTACTGGTTAGTTCATATTGTTGTTCCATCTATAGGGTTGCAGACTCCTTCAGCTCCTTGGGTACTTACTTTCTCTTGTTCCTCCATTGGGGGCACTGTGATTCATCTAATAGCTGACTGAGCAACCACTACTGTATTTGCTAGGCCCCGCATAGTCTCACAAGAGACAGCTATATCTGGGACCTTTCAGCAAAATCTTGGTAGTGTATGCAATGGTGTCAGCATTTGGGAACTGGTTATGGGATGGATCCCTGGATATGGTAAGTCCCTAGATGGTCCATCCATTTGTTTCAGCTCCAAACTTTGTAACTCCTTCCATGGGTGTTTTGTTCCCAATTCTTTTTTTTTTATTAGGTAATTTCCTCAATTACATTTCCAATGCTATCCAAAAAGTCCCCAATACACTCCCCCCCCCCAGTCCCCCACCCACCCACCCCCACCCCTTGGCCGTGGCATTCCCCTGTACTGGGGCATATAAAGTTGGCAAGTCCAATGGGCCTCTCTTTCCAGTGATGGCCTACTAGGCCATCTTTTGATAAAAATGCACCTAGAGTCAAGAGCTCTGCGGTACTGGTTAGTTCATAATAATGATCCACCTATGGGGTTGCAGTTCCCTTTAGCTCCTTGGGTATTTTCACTAGCTCCTCCATTGGGGACCCTGTGATCCATCCAATAGCTGACTGTGAGCATCCACTTCTGTGTTTGCTAGGCCCCAGCATTGTCTCACAAGAGACAGCTATATCTGGGTCCTTTCAGCAACATCTTGCTAGTGTATGCAATGGTGTCAGCGTTTGGAAGCTGACTATGGGATGGATCCCTGGATATGGCAGTCTTTAGATGGTCCATCCTTTCTTCACAGCTCCAAACTTTATCTCTGTAACTCTTTCCATGGGTGTTTTGTTCCCAATTCCAAGAAGGGGCACAGTGTCCACACTTTGGTCTTCGTTCTTCTTGAATTTCATGTGTTTAACAAATTGTATCTTATATCTTGGGTATCCTAAGTTTTGGGCTAATATCCACTTATCAGTGAGTACATATTGTGTGAGTTCCTTTGTGAATATTTTACCTCACACAGAATGATGCCCTCCAGATCCATCCATTTGCCTAGGAATTTCATAAATTCATTCCTATTAATAGCTGAGTAGTACTCCATTGTGTAAATGTACCACATTTTCTGTATCCATTCCTCTGTTGAGGGGCATCTGGGTTCTTTCCAGCTTCTGGCTATAATAAATAAGTCTGTTATGAACATAGTAGAGCATATGTCCTTCTTACCGGTTGGAGCATCTTCTGGATATATGCCCAGGAGAGGTATTGCTGGATCCTCTGGTAGTATTATGTCCAATTTTCAGAGGAACCGCCAAACTGATTTCCAGAGTGGTTGTACCAGCTTGCAATCCCACCAACAATGAAGGAGTGTTCCTCTTTCTCCACATCCTCGCCAGCATCTGCTGTCACCTGAATTTTTGATCTTAGCCATTCTGACTGGTGTGAGGTGGAATCTCAGGGTTGTTTTGATTTGCATTTCCCTGATGATTAAGGATGTTGAACATTTTTTCAGGTGCTTCTCTGCCATTCCGTATTCCTCAGGTGAGAATTCTTTGTTCAGTTCTGAGCCCCATTTTTTAAAGGGGTTATTTGATTTTCTGGAGTCCACCTTCTTGAGTTCCTTATATATATTGGATATTAGTCCCCTGTCTGATTTAGGATAGGTAAAGATCCTTTCCCAATCTGTTGGTGGTCTTTTTGTCTTATTGATGGTGTCTTTCGCCTTGCAGAAGCTTTGCAACTTTATGAGGTCCCATGTATAGATTCTTGGTCTTACAGTGCAAGCCTTTGCTGTTCTATTCAGGAATTTTTCCCCTGTACCCATATCTTCGAGGCTTTTCCCTACTTTCTCCTCTATAAGTTTCAGTGTCTCTGGTTTTATGTGGAGTTCCTTAATCCACTTAGATTTGACCTTGGTACAAGGAGATAGGAATGGATCAATTTGCATTCTTCTACATGATAACCACCAGTTGTGCCAGCACCATTTGTTGAAAATGCTGTCTTTTGTCCACTGGATGGTTTTTGCTCCCTTGTCAAAGATCAAGTGACCATAGGTATGTGGGTTGATCTCAGGGTCTTCAATTCTGTTCCATTGGTCTACTTGTCTGTCGTTATACCAGTACCATGCAGTTTTTATCACAATTGCTCTGTAGTACAGCTTTAGGTCAGGCATGGTGATTCCTCCAGAGGTTCTTTTATCCTTGAGAAGAGTTTTTGCTATCCTAGGTTTTTTGTTGTTCCAGATGAATTTGCAGATTGCCCTTTCCAATTCGTTGAAGAATTGAGTTGGAATTTTGATGGGGATTGCATTGAATCTGTAGATTTCTTTTGGCAAGATAGCCATTTTTACAATTTTGATCCTGCCAATCCATGAGCATGGGAGGTTTTTCCATCTTCTGAGATCTTCTTTAATTTCTTTCTTCAGGGACTTGAAGTTCTTGTCATACAGATCTTTCACTTCCTTAGTTAGAGTCACGCCAAGGTATTTTATATTGTTTGTGACTATTGAGAAGGGTGTTGTTTCCCTAATTTCCTTCTCTGCTTGTTTATCCTTTGTGTACAGAAAGGCCATTGACTTGCTTGAGTTAATTTTCTTTTGTGATTGGGTTACCTCACTCAGGATGATGCCCTCAAGGTCCATCCATTTGCCTAGGAATTTCATAAATTCATTCTTTTTAATACCTGAATAGTACTCCATTGTGTAAATGTACCACATTTTCTGTATCCATTCCTCCATTGAAGGGCATCTGGGTTCTTTCCAGTTTCTGGATATTATAAATAAGACTGCTATGAACATAGTGGAGCATGTGTCCTTCTTACCGGTTGCAATATCTTCTGGATATATGCCCAGGAGAGGTACTGCAGGATCCTCTGGTAGTACTATGTCCAATTTTCTGAGGAACCACCAGACTGATTTCCAGAGTGGTTGTACAAGCTTGCAATCCCACCAACAATCGAGGAGTGTTCCTCTTTCTCCACATTCTCGCCAGCATCTGCTGTCACCTGAATTTTTGATCTTAGTCATCCTAAGTGGTGTGAGGTGGAATCTCAGGGTTGTTTTGACTTGCATTTCCCTGATGATTAAGGATGTTGAACATTTTTTCAGGTGCTTCTCAGCCATTCGGTATTCCTCAGGTGAGAATTCTTTGTTTAGCTCTGAGCCCCATTTTTTATTTTGATTTTCTGGAGTCCACCTTCTTGAGTTCTTTATATATATTGGATATTACTCCCCTATCTGATTTAGGATGGGATCACCAATTGCCCTTTCTATCTCAGTGAAGAATTGAGTTGGAATTTTGATGGGGATTGCATTGAATCTGTAGATTGCTTTCGGCAGCATAGCCATTTTTACTATATTAATCCTGTAGACCCATGAGCATGGGAGATATTTCCATCTTCTGAGATCTTCTTCAATTTCTTTCTTCAGAGACTTGAAGTTCTTGTCATACACATCTTTCACTTCCCTAGTTGCAGTCACACTAAGGTATTTTATACTATGTGTGACTATTTTGAAGGGTGTTGTTTCCCTAATTTCTTTCTCAGCCCGTTTATCCTTTGTGTAGAGAAAGGGGTAATATCCAATATATACAAAGAGCTCATGAATCTGGACTCCAGAAATTCAAATAACCCCATAAAAAATGGGGTTCATAGCTAAACAAAGAATTCTTAACTGAGCAATACCGAATGGCTGAAAAGCACCTGAAAAAAATGTTCAACATCCTTAATCATCAGGGAAATGCAAATCAAAACAACCCTGAGATTCCACCTCACACCACTCAGGATGACTAAGATCAAAATTCCAGGTGACAGCAGATGCTGAAGAGGATGTATAGAAAGAGGAACATTCCTAAATTGTTGGTGGGATTGCAAGCTTGTACAACCACTCTGGAATACAGTCTGGCAGTCCCTCAGAAAATTGGACATAATTCTACCGGAAGAACTCAAATGATATTTACTCACTGATAAGTGGATATTAGCCCAGAAACATAAAGCACCCAAGATACAATTTCCAAAACACAAGAAATTCAAGAAAAGGGAAGACCAACATGTGGATACTTCATTCCTCCTTAGAATAGGGAAACAAAATACCCATGAAAGGAGTTACAGAGATAAAATTTGGAGCTAAGACAAAGGATGGACTATCCAGAGACTACCCCATCCAGGGATCCATCCCATAATCAGCCACCAAAATCAGACACTATTGCATATGCCAGAAAGATTTTGTTGAAGGGACCCTGTTATAGCTGTCTCATATGAGGCTATGCCAGTGCCTGGCAAATACAGAAGTGGATGCTCACAGTCATCTATAGGATGGAACACAGGGCTCCCAATGGAGAAGCTATAGAATGCACCCAAGGAGCTGAAAGTGTCTTCAACCCTATAGGTGGAACAATAATATGAGCTAACCAGTACCCCCAGAGCTCGTAGCTCTAGCTGCATATGTAGCAGAAGATGGCATATTTGGCCATCACTGGAAAGAGAGGCCTCTTGGTATTGCAAACTTTATATGCCCCAGTACAGGGGAATACCAGGGCAAAGAGTGGGAGGGTAGGGGAGCAGGGCAAAGGGAGGGTTTAGGGAACTTTCGGGATAGCATTGGAAATGCATATAAAGAAAATATATAAAAATAATAAATAAAGGAAAGGGGAAGAAGAAGGAGACACTTTTCATTTAGAATTTTTTAAAGGATTATGGAGCTGAGAAGATGGCCTTTTTAACTTGCAGATGTCTTTTCAAGTAAAAGTGCTTGCTTCAAAGGCATGATTTATAATCTCAGTTCTGTTCTTAAAAATCACGGAAAAAGCCAGATGTGGTCCTTGTGGTCTCAGGATTCCTCCAGCAGGATGGGAGATGTAGGCATAAGAAGTGGCTAAAAGCTTGTGTGCCAAATGGCCTGGAATATGCAGTATATGCAGTATACTACAGCAGCAGAAAGAAGAGAATGCCTGCTTCAAAGAATGTTGGAGTAGAGAGCTGAACTTAAATAAAAGTGTCCTCTGACCTCCACATTTGTGCTATAGCATTTGTATGCCTGTACTCAAACACACACAAATACATACAAACACACACTTGCATAGGGACACACACACACACAGACACAGAGAGAGAAAAATACTGTACACACACATGACCTGAATCTAAAGTAAAATTGTCCTCTGACATCCACACTTGTGCTATGGCTTTTGAATGACACAAGCACACACACACAAACATACACACACATACACAAACATACAAAAAATGCACACATGAACACAAAAATTTAGTGAAGTTATCACTGTTTATCTTTATATTTACAAAAATGTGTCTGTGCTTTGAGTGTGTATCTGTGTGTGTGTGTCAAGGGTCTGTGAGATGTACAAAGAGGAGACATGTGTAGAACTTGCACTTAACTGAATGTAGACAGGTTTCATCTTCCCTGTTCTTCATGTCAGATTCATGCACTCTTCCATGTTCCTGCTTCCCTTTCTCTGCCTCCTAGTGAAACCTGAGAGAATTCTGTGGACTCACCATCCACATCAGCTCCAGACAAGAACAAGTGTCACCATGTGGAGTCCTGTCAGCATGTTACCAGAGCACTAGTGACAAGATCACGTGTGTCATGAGAGATAAGTCAGTTCCTTTGTCTTCCCTTCCTTCTGACCAGAGGCAGATGTTCTGTGCAGATGTGGGCCTATGTGAGACAGTACCCTGTGGTACCACACACATTAAAAATTAGCATATACTAAATGGGAGAGTGATTTTTATCACCACAGAATGCAAGATGTGCTGAAAATTATCCATGTGACACAACTTATACAATTATGTGCGACAGAAAGCTCATTGTCGGGGCATTCCAGTGCAGGCAGTCCTTTGAGCTAGGGGTAGAATTCAGGCCAGAGACTGATATCAGCTTACTTATGGCCATATGTGCTTGTGAGTGTTGTTTGAAATTTTGTATCCAGGTAGGAAGTGTAAAAAAAAAACCAAACAAATAAAAAAAAGAACTTGTTCTCTGGTTGATGAAAGAATAAGGCAGGGGTGTGGCTCATTCAGTAAAATGAATACCTAGTGAGCAGGAGGACCTCAGTTCCTTCCCCAGGAAGAAAAGAATGGCACATGCTTGCCTGTGAATGTAGAGACCCAGATTCCTGGGGATCGCTAGGCAGCCAGCACACACACACACACACACACACACACACACACACACACACACATCCTAGAGTTTGTGCATGTATATATTTTCTATATACAGTGGCAGAATTGATTGTGTTCAGATTCATGGAGCAAATGAATTATGTGCACAAATGGATTTGCTTCTGTGTGTTGTGTGTGTTGCCTGCATGTGTGTGTTTCTGCTTAGACTCATAGTAGCTTCTATAATTTCATCAAGTCTATACTTTTATTCACCTTAGGCCAGGATTGGGTTCCAGTCTTGGGTGGATATTAGATATATCTCAGACATGAATTTTAATATGCAATCAGAATATACTCAGGTGTAAGATCTCCCAAACTGAAGAGTTAAGGATGGTCCCATCAAGTCCAGTTCCCAGCCTATGTTCTCTCCCTCCCCTCCATAGTCCATCAGGCCTGACTCACACTGATGCAGTTCTCATGAAAGCCAGGAGGATGGAGCAAAACTAAATTCTTGCATTTTAGTGAATAGGGCTGATGTTTTACAGAGTAGCAAATATCCCCAAGTTCATGTATCTCTGGTGTGTTTGGAAGCTTCAAGGGTGTACTAGAGAAGTTCCGTTTGTGGATCAACACAGATCTAGTACTCAACAACTCACTTCATCGCTGTTCAGTGTAAAGTGAGCAGTTCAAACTGTGTAAAGAGTGCTCCTTCATAGAGAATATGGTGTCTGATTATTCAGGGGCATTTTGTAAAGAATATAGTATTCATACTTGGACTGAATTCTCTGGCACTCAGATGCATTTCCCAAACATTCTAAGTAAAGGATTAAATGCCAGGGGTTCTTTTCTCTCTTTCCCACAACTTGCCTCTAGGTTGTCATGCAGGATGAAGATTTTAGGTACAGAAAAGTACTCTTCAAGCCACCAATAGAGAAATGCAAACATCACTCCAGACAGAGATGCTTGGATCTACATTGTGGTCCTGCCTGCAAAATATGCCAGGGCATCTATGGCATAGTCCTGTGGAGCAACAACCAACATCTGAAGTGACATAAGGCCCACTCCAACAGATGGGACCTACACCTGACACTGCTTTTGTGACCAAGACCAGAGACTAGATAGCCCAGGGACCTAAAGTAAAACTAGATACTATTGGTCATAGCAGAAAGTGGAGGGGATAAAATGAATCTTGAGGTACCCTCAGGAAAAATACTTGTCATTTCTGCAAACCTAATTGTGACATTCAGCTACAAATGCTGATGCAATACACAGCTCTCAGCTCAAAGGAAAAGTATATTATGGAGTCAAATATGAGGGAGAAAATATGAGTGAGACAGATGTAGGTTATTACAAATTCCATGGTACAATATGGAAGCAGTTTGATGAAGTACTTAGTGTCACAGAGCAAATAAGCTACAAATCAATCACTTCTTGTATACATTGATGCAAGTATTAATCGTGCCCAAACTATGCTGTTGGCATTAGCTGCTATCTGATGGCATTTGTCCTCTTTGGTTTTGAAGAAAACTGTGGTTTTGTTAAGATAATATTATGTGCAATTAAAAGAAAAAATGTGCCAGTAGGACAGGTCCAACTTTATCTGACAGTGACAAGATGCTAGGTGATTTCAACACAGAGGGGCCAGGGAAGGGGTTCTTCTGAGCTAAAGAAAGCACACATAAACTGTAGTTAGGACTGCAACATTCCATTATATCCACACCACTGAAGTTCCAATCAGGCGATCAATCTTTGCAGACCCAGCTTCTTTCTAGGAATCCCTGTTCCCACACACACAATGGGTCTCCCTCTCTCTACTCTAGCTCCCTGGTATCCAATAAGGTGTTGGTTGAGGGGCCAAAAAGTCAAACCACATCCTGTAACAAGTTCACCAATGACTTATACACAGGATGCTGAAAGTTACTCAATAATGTTCTTTTAGGGTGAGTCTGGTGAAATAGCCTTTGGACTCGTCTTTGGGACATGTCCCTCATTTCCTTCAGTAGACTCAGTAGCCTCTACATGCTCTTAAGGAAGTAGGGGCAAAGTGCAATGAACATCAATCAAGTGAAGTCTCCATCATCGAGTAATCCATGCCGATCATTTATGAGTATCATTGACATTTGGTTTCTGACAGTTCACAGAAAATTGAATATTCGCATCACAGAGAAGGCCACACATAGTACTTGTAGTTTAAAAATAATACCAGGAATACTTGAATGAAAAAGTGTCCACTATTTGTGAGCAATCTGGGTGCATATACCTATATTGCCTATACATTAGAAAGGCTCAGAACATTGCTGAGTTACTACATACATAAATGCAGAATGTACCTGTTCATGGGTCTGAGTGTTCATTATTGCTATGATATCTATTCCTTCAATGTTGTCCTACATATTCCATGTAACATGAATAAGTGCTATAATGTTCATTTTACTTGGCTGTCTAATTACAAACTTTATAGATAAATGGATAGAGAAAGTAAAGCAAGGAACAGAGCAACATCACAGAAGAGGATTGCATAAAGAGAGACCTCCATAAAGACCTAAGATGTCTGAGCCAGAATGGTATTGGAATCAAGGTTGACAAGTCAGGAAAGACAGAAATCAACAGTCATACTGACACTCACACATGTACAGAAAACTGCCAACTTGTACCCAACATTTCTCTGTGTATCCCATGTTCAAATCAAACTTGTGCAGTAAGGATTATGTGTCAGAGAACAGTACTAATGTAAGCATATATGCATACCTACAAATCTATATTGTGGGTTGGAGGATGGCTCAGTGGTTAAGAGTACTGCATGCGCTTCTCAGAGGTCCTGAGTTCAATTCTCAGCAACCACCTGGTGGTTCACCCCTTCTGTTTGGGGATCTGGTTCACTCTTCTGGCATAGTGGTGTACATGAAGATAGAGCACGCACATAAAATAAACTAATAAATATTTAAAAAACAAACATAAGTTAAAATCTAGGTATCATATACAGATCATTGTATACAAATGTAAGGTTAGAGAATTTCTAACAGAATGTACAAAGGAAAATCTCTGTCACTGGGTAATAGTATATATATTTCGAAGAAAAGAAACCAAATAAAAACCAAACTTGGTGAATTAATGAAGGTGAAATCATTTAAAAAAACAAACAAACAAACAAACAAACAACACCGGGCGGTGGTGGCACACGCCTTTAATCCCAGCACTAGGGATGCTGAGGCAGGCGGATTTCTGAGTTCGAGGCCAGCCTGGTCTACAAAGTGAGTTCCAGGACAGCCAGGGCTATACAGAGAAACCCTGTCTCGAAAAAACCAAACAAAAAACAAAAAAAAAAACAAACAAACAAACAAAAAAAACAAAAAACTTGTTTGAGGCATGACCAGGCTGGACTCACCAAACTATGGAGGTCTCCATGGAAATATCGTCAAATTTATAGAGGAACATTGTTGTCATGCTCATAGATGAGCCCTTTTATTATCCTCAGTGTGAAGCACTAGGTAGCATGAGACCCGGAAGAAAAAGGGAAGCTTGGGAGATGCCGGGAATCAAACCCGGGACCCCATACATGCTAAGCATATGCTCTACCACTGAACTACATCCCCGGCTATGATACTGGGGTGATTATAGCCTATATCAAGATACAATGAACGTAAGAGCATTTATAGACCCTGAAAGGATTCACATCACATCTTTGCGTATGATTTCTCACTTCTAGTTTAGTATTTTGATGGGATGTTTAGATTATTTATACTATGAGAAAAACATCTATTTTCAACGGAAATTAAGAAATATCAATAGCAAGAAATGTTGTGCTCTGGAAAATATCACAGACTTACTATGAATTGAGGGTTTTATGTCAAATTTATTATAATGTGTATCTGCAGGGTTAGGAAGGTCAGGCCAAGGTGGTGTTAGAGGTTGGGTAGATGGCATTGCAAGGTTGGTACAGTGAGGCTGGGGCTGCCTTTAGCCCTGTGTGCCTCCCTTCAGGGCTGCCTACCAGGAGCTCTCTGAGACCCAGACCCCACGGCTGCTGGAATGCAGGATAAAATTATTTCTTCAGCAAATATTTACATTTATAAAGGTACCGAGGAAGTATAAACCTTGAATATCAGATAGTGTTAAGGGGACAAGCATACAGAGGTGCCTTGATCCTGCCCCTGAAGGAAACAGTCTTTTGCCCACCCCTAGTTTTAAGAACTGGAGTGAAGCGGTTTCTCTCACTACTATGTTCACAGGCTGTGCATTTGGATGCCCTGATAGGTGGCAGTTGAATCTAACATCCAGAGTGCAGTATTATGCTAACGCATTAAAGTGATCTGGTTGGGTGTCGCAGTGCCACAAAAGGACATCACAGAAAGGAGATTAACAAGTTGTTCACTAGCCTAGACTGTGACAGGCATCATAGCTGCAAACACCCTCTTATTCTCTTATGGAGACTGGGGATCCCTGCATTGAACCATGTCCAGAAAGTTTACATCCCAACCAGCATCAACAGTTCTTTATTCTCCAGTGTGGCTGTCTATGCTCAGTCGTTTTTCCTTTTTTAAAATTATTCTCATTTTTATGTTATTTTATTTATTTACATTCCAGTCATGGCCCACCGTCGATCCACTTCCCACAGTTCCTTGTCCCATTCCTCCTCCCTCTTGCCTATGAGAGCCCCCCCTTCCTCGCCCTTCCCTGAGGACTCAAATCTATCAAGGATTAAGCACATTTCCTCCAACTGATGCCAGACCAGGCAGACATTTGCGGTATATGAGTCAGGGGCCTCACATTGGCCCTGTATGCTCCTGGTTGGTGTCTCAGTCTCTGCGAGCTCCCTGAGGATCAGGGTTAGTTGAGTCTGCTGGTCTTCCTATGGGGTCGCTCTCTCTTTAAACTTTTTCAGTCCTTCCTGGATTTCAACCATAGGTTGGATCCAATGGTTGAGTATAAGTATCTGCCAGTGCCTCAGTCTGCTGTTCATAGAGCCTCTCAGAGGACAACCTTGTCAGGCTCCTGCATGTAAGCACACCATAGCATCAGTAATAGAGTCAGGCCTTGGTTCTCCATCCAAACACCAATGAAATGGATCCCAAGTTGGGCTGGTCACTGGACGCCTTTTCTTCAATCTCTTCTCCATTTTCTTCTCACAGATTTTTAGACAGAAACAGTTTGGGGATCAGGGTTTTTGACAGTGTATTTTTAACCCCGTCTTTCTATGGGAGTTGGACACTTTGAGTTCCCTCTCACCATTGCTGGACATTTTGCCTAAGGTCACCTTCAAAGAGTCCAGAGTCTCATACCTCCTGGGTATATGGAGGTGCCCCTAATTTCCACTACCAGAGGCTGCATATTTCAATTCATTCTCTTGGCTGTCTGGGCTTCTCTAGTGTCCCCTCGCATATCTGACCCTGTTCCTCCTTTCCCCTCTCCCTCTCTTCTCCCATTCAGGTTCTTCCCTCCCTCTGCCTATGTGATCATTATCTTCCCCCTTATAAGTGAGATTAAAGCCTCCTTACTTGGCCTTTCTGCATGTTACTATAGGATATGTACAACCTATATGTCCATAGGCTCTATCCTAGGTATTCTGTTGTCTTTGGCTAATATCCACTTATCAGTGAGTACTTACCATGCAAGTACTCTGGGGTCTGAGTTACCTCATTCACAATGATATTTTCTAGTTCCACCCATGTGTCTGACAAATTCATAATGTCCGTTGTTTAAAAAAATCCTTTATAGTATTCCCTTGTGTAAAATAACCACATTTTCTATATCCATTCTTTGTTTGAGGGACATCTGGGTTGTTTCCAGATTTTGGCTATTACAAATAAGGCTGCTATGGACATGGTGGAGCACCTGTCCTGTGGTATGATGGGGTGTCTTTTGGGTATATAACTAAGAGTGGTATAGGTAGAGAAGGAACTGAGATAGCAGAATCAACCTCATGGTTTTTTTTTTTTAATATTTTTTATTAAGTATTTTCCTCAATTACATTTCCAATGCTATCCCAAAAGTCCCCCATACACTCACCCCTACTTCCCAACCCACCCATTCCCATTTTTTGGCCCTGGTGTTCCCCTGTACTGGGGCATATAAAGTTTGCATGTCCAATGGGCCTCTCTTTCCAGTGATGGCCGACTAGGCCATCTTTTGATACATATGTTTTTAATTAGATGTTTTCTTAATTTACACTTCAAATGTTATCCCCTTTCCTAGTTTCCTCTCCAAACATCCCCTATACCCTCCCACTCCCCCTACGTCCCACCTACCCACTCCCACTTCTTGGCCCTGGTTTTCCACTATACTGTGGCCTAGAGTCTTCGCAAGACCAAGGGCCTCTCCTCACACTGATGGCCTACAAGTCTATCCTCGGCTACATATGCTGCTAGAGACATGAGTTCTGGGAATACTGGTTAGTCATATTGTTGTTTCTCCTATAAGGTTGCAGACCCCTTTAGCTCCTTGGGAACTTTCTTTAGCTCCTCCATTGGGGACCCTGTGTTCGATCCAATAGATGACTGTGAACATACACTTTCTGTATTTGCAAGGCACTGGCATAGCCTCACCGGAGACATCTATATCAGGGTCCTGTCAGCAAAATCTTGTTGGTATATGCAATAGTGTCTGGGTTTGATGATTGTTTATGGGATGGATCCCCGGGTGGTGCAGTCTCTGAATGATCCTTCTTCAGTCTCAGCTCCAGGATTTGTCTCTGTAGCTCCTTCCATGGGAATTTTGTTCAGCTTTCTAAGAAGAAATGAAGTATCCACACTTTGGTCTTACTTTTTCTTGAGTTTCATTTGTTTTGTAAATTGTATCTTGGTTATTCTAAGTTTCTGGGCTAATATCTACTAAGCAGTGAATGCATATCATGTGTCTTCTTTTGTGATAGGATTATATCACTCAGGATGATATCCTCCATTTGCCTAAGAATTTCATAAATTCAGTGTTTTTAATAGCTGAGTAGTACTCCATTGTGTAAAGGTACCACATTTTCTGTATCCATTCCTCTGTTGAGGGATATCTGGATTCGTTCCAGATTCTAGCTATTATAGATAAGGCTGCTATGAACATAATGGAGTCCTTATTACAATTTGGAACATCTTCTGGGTATATGCCCAGGAGTGGTGCTGCTGAAACTTTCAGTAGTACTATGTCGAATTTTCTGAGGAACCGCCAAACTGATTTCCAGAGTGGTTATACCAGCTTACAATCCCACCATTAGTTGAGGAGGGTTCCTCTTTTTCCACATCCTCTTCCTCTTTCTCCACATCCTCACCAGCATCTACTGTCACCTGAGTTTTTGATCTTAGCCATTCTGAATGGTGTGAGGTCGAATCTCAGGGTTGTTTTGATTTGCATTTCCCTGATGATTAAGGATGTTGAACATTTTTTCAAGTGCTTCATAGCCATTCAGTATTCCTCAGTTGAGGATTCTTTGCTTAGCTCTGTACCTCATTTTTGAAATAGGGTTATTTGGTTTTCTGGAGTCAGCTACTTGAGTTCTTTGTATTTATTGAATATTAGTCCCCTATTGGATTTTGGATTGTTAAAGATCCCTTCCCAATCTCTTGGTGGCCTTTTTGTCTTATTGAAAGTGTCTTTTGCCTTACAAAAGCTTTGCAATTTTATGAGGTCCCATTTGTCAATTCTTGATCTTACTGCACAAGCCATTGCTGTTTTGTTCAGGAATCTTTCCCCTGTATCCATATTTTCAAGGCTTTTCCCCACTTTCTCATCTATGACTTTCACTTTGTCTGGTTTTATGTGGACTTCCTTGATCCACTTAGACTTGAATTTGTACAAGGAGATAACAATGGATTAAAGCACATTCTTCTACATGATAGCTGCCAGTTGAGCCAGTACTATTTGTTGAAAATTCTCTTTTTTCCACTGGATGGTTTTAGCACCCTTGTCAAAGATTAAGTGACCATAGGTGTGTGGGTTCAATTCTGGGTCTTCAACTATATTCCATTGCTCTACCTTTTGCCAGGGCCAAAAGAATGGCAATGGGTGGGTAGGGAAGTGGGGGGCGCTATGGGGGACTTTTGGGATAGCATTGGAAATTTAACTGAGGAAAATATGTAATAAAAATATTAAAAATTAAAAAAAAAGAAATGGGAGACATAACAACAGAAACCCAGGAAATTCAAAACATCATCATAATCTATTACAAAAGCCTATATTCTTCAAAAGTGGAAAATCTGGATCAAGTGGATGGGTTTCTAGACAGATACCACACAACAAACTTAAATCAAGATGAGATGAAATATCTAAACAGTCCCATAAATCCTGAGCAAATAATCATTAAAACCCTCCCACCAGAAAAATTCCTTGGCCAGATGGATTTACAGAAGAATTCTACCAGACCTCTAAGAGCTAATACCAATACTCCTCAACCTATTCCCGGTTGTAGAAACTGAAGGAATACGACTTAATTCATTCTATGAAGTCACAATTAGTCTGATGCCTAAACCACACAAAGACCCAACAGAGAAAAAGATCTTATAAATACCAATGCTAAATTACTCAGTAAAATTCCCACAAACTGAATCTAAGAACACATCAAAACAATCATTCAACATGATATAGTTTTCTTCATCCCAGGGATGGAGGGACAGTGCAAGAAACGAAAATCCATCAATAATGCACTAAATATACTTGACTTTTCAAGGGAAAATACAACATGTTCATCTCATTAGATGCTCAAAAAGTCTTTAACAAAATACAATGCACCTGCATGTTAAAAGTCCTGGAGAGATCAGGAATTCATGACAACGACATAAACATACTTAAAGCAATATAGATCAAACCAACAGCCAACATCAAACTAAACGAAGAGAAGCCAGAAGCAAGCACACTAAAATCTGGGACATGAAAAAGTTCCTCACTCTCTCCATATTTATTCAATATGGTACTCAAAGTTCTAGCTAGAGTAATCAGACAACAAAAGGAGATCAAGGGGATACAAATTGGAAAGGAAAATGTCTAAGTTTCACTCTTTGCAGATGATATGATAGTACATGTAAGAGACCCCAAAGTTCCACCAGAGAACTACTGCCATTGATAAACAATATCAGCAAAGAGGCTGGATATAAAATTATATCAAATCAGTATCCTTCCTTTGTACAAATGACAAACTGCCTAGGAAAGAAATTAGGGAAACAACACTCTTCCATATAGCCATAAATAGTATAAAATATTTTGTTGTAATCCTATGCAAGTAAGTAAAAGATGTGTATGACAGAAATTGAAATGCCTGAGAGGTCCAAGAAGACCTCAGAAGATGGAAATATCTTCCAAGCTCATGGCAAGATTAACATATTGAAAATGGCCATCTTACCAAAAGCAACCTACAGATTCAATGCAATCCCCATCAAAATTCTAACACACAATTCTTCAAAGACAATGGAAAATCAATTCTCAACTTCATATGGAAAAAAAAAAACAAAACAACCCAGGACAGCCAAACCAATTCTCAACAATAAAAGAACTTCTGGGGCAATCAGCATCCCTGACCTCAAGTTCTACTACAAAATACTAGTGATAAAGAACACATGGTATTGGTACAAAGACACACAGGTCAATCAATGGAATAGAGCAGAAGACCCAGATGCAAACCTATAAAACTATGGACACTTGAAATTTGACTAAGAAAAAACCCATAAAGTTGAAAAAATGCATCTTCAATATATGGTGCTGCTCTAACTTTCCCTTTGTATGTAGCAGAATGAAAATAGATCCATATGTATCACCTTGCACAAAGTTCAAGTCCAAGTGGATCAAGAACCTCAATATAAAACCAGCTACACTGAATCTAATAGAAGAGAAAGTGATAAAGCACCTGAAACTCATTGGCAAGGGAAGAAATTTCCTAAACAGAACACCCGTGGTTCTGGATCTAAGATCAACAATTGACAAATGAGACCTCATGAAACAAAAAGCTTCTGTAAGGCATAAGTGACCATCAATACATTAAATCACCAACCTACAGATTGGAAAAAAAAAAAAACTTCACTAAACCTACATAAGATTAATATTATATATATATATAAATTATATATATATATATCAAAAAATTAACCTCCAAAAAACAGAAAATAGCCTTAAATCACCAACCTACAGATTGGGGAAAATCTTCACTAACCCTACATCCTACAGAAGGCTAATAAGCAACATATATAGAAAGAACTCAAGAAGTTAACCTCCATTAAAACAAAATAACCCAATTAAAAATGGATCACAGAACTAAACAGAGAATTCACAACAGAGGAATCTCCAATGGCCAAGAAGCACTTAAACAAAGTTCACTGTCACTGTCCTTAGTCATTGGAGAAATGCAAATCAAAACAACCCTTGGTGTAAGAGATTCCACCTTACACCAATCAGAATTGCTGAAATTACAAACGAGGTTGAAACAGTGAGGCAGCCAGCCTCACTGTACCAACCTTGCAATTCCATCTAACCAATCTCTGTCCCACCTTGATATGACATTCGTAACCCTGCAGTAACACATTCTAATAAATTTGACATAATACCATCAATTCATAGTTATTTTACCATGATTTTCAGAGCACAAAATTTCTTGTTTTTAATATCATTTTCTTTCCATTGAAAATAGATACTTTTGTCATAGAAAAAATAATGTAAACATGCCATCAATATACTAAAGTAGAAGCCATAAATCATACAGAAATATGTGATGAAGATCCTTTCAGGCTCTAGAAATGCTGCTTCACTCATAGTATCTTGATATAGGTCATAATCGAGTTGTTGGTAGATCTGGAGGTGTAGCTCAATGGTAGAGCACCTAGTTGGCATGCATGGGGTTCCGGGTTCGATTCCCGGCGCCGCTAGATCTTTTCTTCTCCCCTTTCAGGTCTCTTGTGTCCTAGTGTGTCATAACCCAGAACACATTTCCATGCAGACCTCAAAAGACATATCAGAATGATACAAAAGCTCAACTATGAGCATGACAACAATGTTTCTCTAGAACCTTGACGATATTTCCATGGAGACCTCCAGAGTCTGGAGAGTCCAGCCTGTTCATGTCTCTAAGAATGTTTTGTTCACAGCTTGAGCAAATCGCTGCTTCGTGGGTGGTGGCAGTTTCTCTTATGAGCATGCTTTCTGAGGTGAACATAACAAGAGAGACTTCTGCTTAGAGAGAAAGGAAGGGGAGGGCTGGGCAGAGCATTCCTAGTTTCTGATTAGAGAGAGGGGAGGAGCATTGTGGTTGTCATGGGAACCTGAGGCCTTTGTGGACACTCTTTTCCATGGAAACTAAAGGATGTAGTGCAAGCTGCATTCTCTGTAGCCAAGCTTTTGGATTCCCAGAGGTGATCACTTTAATCTCCCTGAGGGTGGGAACAAGGAAGCAGGGATCCCAGACCCAGGTAGGCTCCCTCCCACTTAGGGATTTGTGGCCAGTGTGTTGCTAGCAGCAGGAGAGGGACTTGGGACCATTCTTCCTCCTCAGAGGGAGCTGCTATGTACTGGGGTGCATAGGAGCCATTGCATGGGGGGACAAGAGGATGGGGAGATAGGACAGAATATAGTGTGCACGCTCTGATCCCAGTATTCCCTGTGTGAAACAGGCATGCCTGGTGGGAATTAAGTGGAAAATTCTAAACAATAGTCTAGGATTGTCCTGTATAGATGGCTCAGATGACTGACTGTTTACATATGCAGTCTCTCTCTCTCTCTGTCTCTCTTTCTCTCTCTCTCTCTCTCTCTCTCTGTCTCTGTCTCTCTGTCTCTCTCTCTCTGTCTCTGTCTCTCTCTCTCTCTCTCTCTCTCTCTCTCTCTTGCTTTCTAATTCTTGCTCGCTTGCTCTTGCTCGCTTGCTTGCTCCCTCCCTCCCTCCTCCTTTTGGAAGCTTTTCTAAGTTTCACAGAAATTCTCTAATGTATATGAGCTTTTCACCTTTTCTTCTAGTCGTGGACTTACTCTCTTTTTTTCCACCAGGCATTTAGAATAGTAATCATTTCCAGATTTTAAGGGTTTCTTTCTCCAGTTCTCCAATTATGATTTTTATTTTGTGTCTTCTTTGTGAAATCTTCATCTCTCTCCCTGCCCCTAAGTGACAGAGATTTTGTTCTGTGTATTCTGTTAAACAGTATATCTGTCTTTTTAAAATATCTTTGCATATGATACAAAGGAGGCCCTAATTTATATTTGTTTTTAAAAATTGTGATTTATTTGATGTGTGAGTGCTCTATCTGCATGTACACCACCAATTCACAAGAGGGCATCAAATCTCCATATAGATGATTGTGAACCACCACGTGTTGCTGAGAATTGAACTCAGGACCTCTGAAAGAGTAGTCAGTGCTCTAAAACTTTGAACTTCCACGCTTGGGCTTTGGGAATTGAACCCAGTCTTCAGGCCTGATTACATGTGTGTCTACAGACTGAACCATCTTGCCAGTCCTGTTTTCCTGTAGCCATTTGTATTAGTCACGATTCTCAAGAGTCTCAGGACTAAGAGAATGAATATGTTTGTGTATACATAATACATGCATACATTTGTACATAAATACATACATAAACTAATTTATTGGAATGACTTACAGGCTGTAGTATAACTAATCCTACAATGGCCAGCTATGAATGGGAAGTCTAAGAATCTATTCGTTGCAAGTCACATAAGGTTGGGTGCTTCATCTGGTCTTTTGCATAAGCTGGAATCCTGAAGAAGTTGCTCCAATAGGTATATGGCAAAGGAAGCACAAACAGGCAATAATAATAATAATAATGATAAACCTTTCCTTCTTCCACTGTCCTTATATGAGATTCCATCATAATGTTGGCCAAGACTACAGGTGTGCCTCAAGATCAGGATTAAAGGCAGGTATGGATTTGGAATTAGTGCATGTGTCATCCCAACTCAAGATCTGCATCAAAAACTTGTGTCTCCCAGCCTCAAGATCTGGGTCACAGTTGTGCTCTTTATTTCTTGATTTTAGTTCCTTTCGAGTTGGCAATGGACAATAGTGATCATTAATTACTAAAATATTCTAAATACTCCAGCTTTAGATTATGAAGCGTTTGTTTGCATCATCTCTATCAAATTGCATCCTTTTAATATTTAATTTTGCATTTTAACAGCCAAGAATGGAGTTGGTGTAGGTGAATGTTTCAAATTCATTGCAAAGTAAGTAGGTTGACTTGTATCATGTTTCAGAATTCCATATAGCTGTGATTAAGATCTACTCTAGATGATAAGTTTTGAAGATATTTTCATATAATAGTGTAAATTATTTTCAAGGATTTTTTTGCATCCAAAAGTAGTGTGTTACAATCTAATATTATTACTGATATTTTCCTTAACCTTTGTATCAGTTGGGTTTGTTGTGTAAGGCACTTTTTTCATTTTTTTATTGGGTATTTATTTCATTTACATTTCCACTACTTGGCCCTGTTGTTCCCCTGTACTGGGGCATAGAAAGTTTGCTAGACCAATGGGCCTCTCTTTCCACTGACGGCCAACTAGGCCATCTTCTGCTACATATGCAGCTAGAGCTACGGACTCTGGGGGTACTGATTAGTTCATATTGTTTTTCCACCTATAGGGTTGAAGACTCCTTCAGCTCCTTGGGTGCTTTATTTGCTTCTCCATTGGGGGCCCAGTGTTCCATTTTATAGATGACAATGAGCATCCACTACTGTATTCTACATGATAAGCCCACCAGTTGTGCCAGCACCATTTGTTGAAAATGCTGTCTTTTTTCCACTGGATGGTTTTTGCTCCCTCGTCAAAGATCAAGTGACCATAGGTGTGTGGGTTCATTTCTGTGTCTTCAATTCTATTCCATTGGTCTACTTGTCTGTCGCTATACCAGTACCATGCAGTTTTTATCACAATTGCTCTGTAGTGCAGCTTTAGGTCAGGCATAGTGATTCCACCAGAGGTTCTTTTATCCTTGAGAAGAGTTTTTGCTATCCTAGGTTTTTTGCTGTGGTGGTGCACAGCAGTAGGATTTGCTGAAGGTGGCAGAGGCAGGAGGATCACCAGTTCAAGGCCCCTGGGCTACACGTTTTTTTTTTTTTTTTTTTAATTCATTTTTAGCTGGGTGCCTGGTGCTAAAGAATGGCATAAGATTTCAAAAATGCCTACTGTCTTAGTTAGGGTTTTACTGCTGTGAACAGACACCATGACCAAGGCAAGTCTTATAAAAAACAGCATTTACTTGGGGTTGGCTTATAGGTTCAGAGGTTTAGTCCATTATCATCAAGGTGGGAGCATGGCAATATCCAGGAAGGCATGGCGCAGGAGGAGCTGAGAGTTCTATGTCTTCATTCAAAGGCTGCTAGTGGAAGACTGACTTCCAGGCAACTAGGGTGAGGATCTTATACCCACACCCACAGTGACACACCCATTCTAACCAGGTCGAACCTATTCCAACAAGGCCACTCCTTCAGATAGTGCCACTCCCTGGTCCAAGGATATACAAACCATCACATTCCACTCCCTGGTCCCCATAGACTTGTTCAAACCATGAGTCTATGGGGGCCATACTAACATAGCATAATGCAAAATGCATTCAGTCCAATTTTCAAAGTCCTCATAGTCTATAGCAGTTTCAACAATGTTAAAAGTCCAAAGTTCAAGGGCTCTTCTGAGATTCATTCAACTTAATTAACTGTAATCCCCAAAGCAAGGCAGGAAACCAGCTGGGCAAACTCCAAACTCTGCATCTCCATGGCTGATGTCAAAGTGGTCTTCAGAACTCCACTCCTTTTTCATCTTTGTTGACTGCAACAAACTGCTTTCTCCTGGGCTGGTTCGACTCCCTGTTTGCAGCTTTCCTCAGCATGTATCCCTTGGCTCTGGCATCTTTAACATCTTTGAGTCTCCAAGGCAATTTTCCATGTTACAGCTTCTTGTTTCAGTGTCTGGAATTCCACTTGATCTTTTGGACTCCTCCTAAGGGCTGGCATCACTTGTCCAGTTCTGCCTTCTGTAGCACTCTAAGCTCAGGTTGATCCACTCCAGTACAGCTGCTGTTCTTGGTGATCAACCTATGGTACTGATATCTGGGGTGTTCCACTCCAACTAGGCTTCACCAGTAGCCTCTCATAGACTCTCTTCAGGGTGCCAAGCCTCAAATCCTTTGCATGACCCCTTCAGTCCTGGGCCATCAACTACAGCTGAGGCTTCACCTTCTCCAATGGCCTTCCCTGGCCTCTCACAGTGGTAAGCCTCAGCTTCTCTCCATGATCCCTTCATCCCTTCATAAGCAGAACCACCTGAGTGACTCTTACACATTACCAAGTCCAGCCGCAGCATGAGGTACAACCTTGGGTATCTCTGGAACACAGCTTCTTTGTGCTCCCAGAAAACAATTTCCAGAAGATTTCACCTCAGCGATGCTGGTCTCTTCTTAATCACTACTATATTCCTTAGCTCCAGCTATCCAGCATCAATTTTGCCAGTAGTTACTTCCATTCTTAACTCTAGAGCCAGAGCCACATGGCTGAAGCTGCCAAGTTCTGCTGCTTACAGGAACAAGAACATGATCCCCTTGTACTATTACATTATCACTAGCTTTACCTTTTCTAAATCCTTCACTGCCTAAGCTTGGATATCCCGTTTCTTGCTCTGTAGATTGACCTTGAATGTAGAGATCAGCATGCCTGTCTCATGGGATTAAAGGTGTGTACCACCATGCCTGGTTCTAAATTCAGCTGGGTAGTGTCTTGCCTCAAGCTCCCAATCCCTTAATCTGTTATTTCCTAGAACACAGGATTTTGCTCCATTTCACTTCCTGATATGGCTTTAATACTCGAACCATATATTTTATATTTTGCCTTTCTAAGCTTGCTATGCTTGTTCAAACTTCTCTTTGTGAGACTTAACCAGAGAACAAAATTTCTGCTGGGCTTTTTTGAAACTTCCTTTGTCAATGCAATTAATGCGATTAATCCAAGTCTCTTCACATTAGCTCAGGCAGACTTTTCAGACAAGGGTAAAAAGTAGCCACATTCTTCACCAAAATACCACAAAAACAGTCTCTATGCCACATACTGAAATTCTTCTCCTTTGAAATCTCTTGGGCCAGGTCAACACATTTCAAATCACTCCCAGCAACAAAGTCTTCCATATTCCTACTAGGATGACCCATTAAGCCCCATTTAAAGCATTCCACTGAGTTCCAAATTCAAAGTCCAAAAATCCACATTCTTTCAAATAAAAGCATGGTCAGGCCTATCACAGCAATACCGAACTCCCAGTACCAACTTCTGTGTTAGTTAGGGTTTTAATGCTGTGAACAGACACCATGACCAAGGCAAGTCTTATAAAAAAACATTTAATTGGGGTTGGCTTGCAGGTTCAGAGGTTCAGTCCATTATCAACAAGGTGGGAGCATGGCAGTATCCAGGAAGTCATGGAGAAGGAGGAGCTGAGAGTTCTATGTTTTCATCCAAAGGTTACTGACTTCCAGGCAACTAGGGTGAGGATCTTATACCCACACCCACAGTGACACATCCATTCTAACCAGGTCACACCTATTCCAACAAGGCCACACCTTCACATAGAGCCACTCCCTGCTCCAAGGATATACAAACCATCACACCTGGCAAGGCAAGTGTTTTGGCACTGAGCTTCATCCTCAGGCAATAACTTCTTAGCCAAACTCATGTCCCAAATATCGGGGTAAGTATTAGTCATGAAGTCAACAAAATTGAGATTATCTCAAGTAAATTTATGTGAAAATCAATAAGGATATATATTTTAAACTATGACAAAGGGCTGGAGAGGTGACTCAGCTATGAAAAGCAGTTTTTGCTCTTCCAGAGGACCACAGTTTGCTTACCAGTACACACATTTGGTGACTCCCAACTGTATAGCTCCAGTTCCAGGGGCATTTAAGAGGTTCTCGTATGAACTCTGAAGGCCCCAGGGACACTCATGATGCACAGTCATACACACAGAGAAATCATGCATACACATGTTTAAGAAGCCAAACAATAAAAAGAAATCCTTAAACTAAAAGAAATTGTCACATCAGACCAAATGTTAAGATCATGCATACTTTGGTTATCATATCGAATTTAACAGGCAAGTACTTAAACTGTAATCTCACTTTCTCAGAAGACTGCATGTAATTAAAAAAGCACCATTATGTTTCATATTTATCACGTGCATATACCCTCCTATTGCTTCCTCTTCTTAGATATGTCTGCCTCTGTATAAGTGCTTACCCTTTTGTGAACCTGATACGGGCCAGAGATACAATGATAAATAACTTAAGTGGTTGTGGGGAGAAAACGTGCAGAGTGTACTGTGCAAGGAGTGAGCTTTCAGGATGTCTCACACATAAACCTACACTAAATGTGGGTATTTCCACTCCTTCCACACGAAGAGACTGTGGTGTGCACACTTACAGCCTATCAGTCAGCTGTGAAGCTGTGGGAAGAATGATGTCTGCAGATATGTGTGATGAAAGGTTTTATACCATTTGTGATGTGCATTACTAGATCACGGTTTGGAGACAAAAAAGTATCACTTTCCAGAAAGTAGAATTATGCTCTGTCAAAGGCAGGACTCATGCCAGGAGATACTTCTGCCCTCCCCTCAATGGTTGCAATTTCCCTGAGTGCCCATTCCTGGCTGTCATATGAGGATATTATTAAAACAGTATTTGAATCACATCTTCTTACCAAGTTCCATTGGTTTAAGAATGTTCCATTTTAGCTGGGCGTGGTGGCGCACGCCTTTAATCCCAGCACTCGGGAGGCAGAGGCAGGCGGATTTCTGAGTTCGAGGCCAGCCTGGTCTACAAAGTGAGTTCCAGGACAGCCAGGGCTACACAGAGAAACCCTGTCTCGAAAAAAAAAAAAAAAAAAAGAATGTTCCATTTTCTGTTACTGAGGAGCCTTCCTATGATTATGATATTTATTTATTAATATTCATTTCTGATCCTGTGTTCAAGCACGTCTTCGTATCAGCAATAGAGTTGAGGTTTGGTGTCTGCAGATGGCGTGGACCCCATGGTGGGTGGTCTCTGGATGGACTTTCCTTCAGTCTCTGTTCCAATTTTTTTGTCCCTGTGTTTCCTCTAGATGGCAACAATTCTGGGTTAAAGATTTTTGAGAAGTGTGGATGTCCCCATCTCTAAAATGGGGGACATATCTATCTACTGGAGGTGGTCTCGTCAGGTTCTATCTCCCTGCTGGACAAGGAGATAAGAATGGATCAATTTGCATTCTTCTACATGCTGACCTCCAGTTGAGCCAGCATCATTTGTTGAAAATGCTGTCATTTCCCCACTGGATGGTTTTAGCTCCCTAATCAAAGATCAAATGACCATAGGTGTGTGGGTTCATTTCTGGGTCATCAATTCTGTTCCATTGATCCACCTGTCTGTCACTGTACCAATACCATGTGGTTTTATCACTATTGCTCTGTAGTACAGCTTGAGTTCAGGGATGGTGATTTCTCCAGAATTTCTTTTATTGTTGAGAATAGTTTTCACTATCCTGGGTCTTTTGTTATTCCAAATGAATTTGAGAATTGCTGTTTCTAACTCTATGAACAATTGATTTGGAATTTTGATGGGGATTGTATTGAGTCTGTAAATTGCTTTTGGCAAGATAGCAATTTTTACTATATAAATCCTGCCAATACATGAGCATGGGAGATCTCTCCATTTTCTGAGGTCTTCTTTGATCTCTTTCTTCAGAGACTTGAAGTTCTTGTCATACAGCACTTTCACTTCATTATTTAGAATCACACCAAGGTATTTTATATTATTTGTGACTATTTTGAAGGGTGTTGTTTGCCTAATTTCTTTCTCATTCTGTTTATCCTTTGTGTAGAGGAAGGCTACTGATTAGTTTGAGTTAATTTTATATCGAGTCTCTTTGCTTAAGTTTATTTTATTAGCTGTAGAATTCTCTGGTAGAATTTTTGGGGTCGCTTATGTATACTATCATATCATCTGCAAATAATGATACCTTGACTTCGTCCTTCCCAATTTGTATCCCTTCGATCTCCTTTTGCTCTCTAATTGATCTAGCTATAACTTCAAGTACTGTATTATTAAATGGGAATACAGTGTCTTGTCTTGTCCCTGTTTTTAATGGGATGGCTTCAAGTTTGTCTCTATTTAATTTGATGTTGGCTGTTGGTTTGCTGTCTATCGTGTTAATCATATTTAGGTATATGCCTTGAATTCCTTTTCTTTCCAAGAGTTTAAACATGAAGGGGTGTTATATTTTGTCAAAGGCTTTTTCAGCATCCGATGAGATGGTCATGTGGTTTTTTTTCCTTTGAGATTATTTATGTTGTGGATTACGTTGTTGGATTTCCAAATATTGAACCATCACTGGGATGAAGCCTACTTGATCTTGGTGAATAATCGTTTTGATATATATAACAACAAAAATCCATTTTCATATCCCATGCTACAATACTAAACAATTCTGATTTTCTCTGCTATCTCTATTGTCTATGTCTAGCTGCTACCATTTCAATTTGTATGTGGCCACAGTGCACAGGGTGATTTTCTGTAGCTATTAGATCAAATGATCCTAATGTGTATTCCAAGCTCACTTAGAAAACAATTTTAAGAGAATCCTAGTATTGTGACCATAAATTCCCTAACAGTGTGTGTGTGTGTGTGTGTGTGTGTGTGTGTGTGTGTGTGCATGTGTGCGCATGTGAGCATGCATACAGGTATGCATGCACATGTGCACTCATGTGCATGTGTTGTTTCTCCTGGTTACCATCTTTCTCTCTCTCTTTTTTCTGTCCCTTTATAGCTCCTATATCTTTAGTCTCGCTTCCTAAGTTAAGATTGAGGAGTAAAGAGAGGGGATTCTCTGGATGTCAGTCCTTATATCTAAATTATTCACATTCTTGACAACATCAGATGATAAACATGCAAAAGAGATTTAGATGCAAAGGAAGTACACGAATCTTGCCCTTTTCATAGGTGTTAATATACTGAACCAAATAAGTGTACTGCTGTTTAGTTTATATGTGGCTGTATAGATTGAAATCCCTACTTCAAATACTCATTTAAAGTCTTGGTCGCCAACTACTGGATTCAGTTATTGAGAAGTAATTTGACCATGAAAGTTCTGCCATTATCACTAAATAAATTAATGATGATTAATCATGATTCATAATTTGATGGTAAGATTGGGGGTTAATGACAATCACAAAGGAACTCACACAATATGTACTCACTGATAAGTGGATATTAGCCCAAAAATTAGGATACCCATGATATAAGATAAAATTTGCTAAACGCATGAAACTCAAGAAGAATGAAGTCCAAAGTGTGGACACTGTGCCCCTTCTTAGAATTGGGAACAAAACACCTATGGAAGGAGTTACAGAGACAAAGTTTGGAGCTGTGTCAAAAGGATGGACCATCTAGAGTCTGCCATATTCAGGGATCTACCCCATAATCAGCCTCCAAACGCTGATACCATTGCATACACTAGCAAGATTTTGCTGAAAGGACCTTGATATAGCTGTCCCTTGTGAGGCTATGCCGGGGCCTAGCAAACACAGAAGTGGATGCTCACAGTCAGCTATTGGATGGATCACAGAGCCCCCAATGGAGGAGCTAGAGAAAGTACCCATGGAGCTAAAGGGATCTGCAACCCTATAGGTGGAACAACATTATGAACTAACCAGTACCCCGGAGCTCTTGACTCTAGCTGCATATGTATCAAAAGATGGCCTAGTCGGCCATCACTAAAGAGAGGCCCATTGGACACACAAACTTTATATGCCCCAGTACAGGGGAACGCCAGGGCCAAAAAAAATGGGAAGGGGTGTGTAGAGAAGTGGGAGGGAGGGTAGGGGGACTTTTGGGATAGCATTGGAAATGTAGTTGAGGAAAATACGTAATAAAAAAAAAAAAAGAATGGGGGTTAATGGAAACTTCTAGAAGTACCGCTTAGTTGGGCCAAGTAGATCACTGTGAGCATGATCTGACAGACAATAAATTGCCCCTGGTTCTCCTTTCTCTGCTTCTTAATCATTAGATGAACACACACACACACACACACACACACACACACACACCTAAAATGCATACAGATACACAGGCATACACCACCCATGGGTGTTCTCTCCCACCTTTGAATCTATACATCTTCTAAATCATCCTGACCATTATGTAGAAACAGAAAACATTCAGCACCTCAAGGACCCTCCTTCAGCACATGTGGAAAGAATAAGCAAAGCCCAGAAACTGAGTATGGGATCTGATGATGCTGCCTATACACGAGCCCTGTTGGTCCACCAGAAGGCCAGGATGGAACAGCTTCAAAGGGAGCTTGAGATGCGGAAGAAAAAGCTGGATAAACTCAAATCTGAGGTCAATGAGATGGAAAATAATCTAACTCAAAGGTACCTGAAGAGATCAAATTCCATATCCCAAATACCTTCACTCAAAGAAATGCACCAGTTGAGAAGTTGTAATGGACAACTCCAGATTGACATTGACTGCTTAACCAAAGAAATTGATTTTTTCCAAGCCCAAGGACCACATTTTAACCCCAGCACTATTCATAACTTTTATGACAGTATTGGATTTGTAGGCCCTGTGCCACCAAAACCCAAAGATCCAAGGTTCACCATCAAAGCACCAAAGATCCAAGACACAGAGGATAAGGAGGGTACTCAGGGGAATTGACTGCCTGTCTGTTTCTGAATCATCCAGTCTTAACCCACTGTGAACAGTGTGAGATGCCTCAACATTTCTGAGCCAAAGGCCCCATCTTCCTCTGAAACCATATCTAAATTTCAAGAACATTGCCTGTCATCGGGAAAGTTTCACTGCCACATAGTAGTTATTCCAGTTGAAAGTGTGATGAGACAGTGGTGTCAGCCCACAGAGCTAAAGATACCTCAGTCTAATGTCATGGGCAGTGACACTCATCACCTGAAAAGTGACCTGAGAGACAGGGCTGCCTGCTGTCTGTCCATGTCCAGTGTCACCATTTCAATGCCTAGGTGTTCCCAGGACTTCTCTCTTCTTGTCACCACTGATCTTGATGGGAGGAAGGAACAGGATGAACATTTTTTGGGTATTTTTAAAGCTTTTGGTGAAACACTACATACACAAAGAGAAAGAACAAGGCTTGACTCAAAACTCTGCTGCCACATAGTGCCAGTAGATGTGGGAAATGTCACAAATCTGGGGTACTTTTGGCCTTATCCTCTGTCTTCTCTGAGGACATGAAGCCAGTATCTAGGTCTGAGATAAAAGGAAAGCCATGTGTCTGTACAATCAGTAGTGCACCCCGCAAGCCTTTCCTACTGTATATATCTGTCACATCTGCTTTGATTTTTCCATTATCTTCTTATATTTTTATACATATAGTGTAATAGACTTTTGTTAACTAATGTCCTTTTACCGTTTTAGTAAGCACGGCCATGTTCCTTTTTAATCCTTACCTGAGAAAAGCAATGCCGTAAGGTAGAAAGCATAAATGAAATGAAACTGTGCATGATATAACTCCCCTCTCTCCTTCCTCCTCCTCCTGTCAATTGTCCTTTGGTGCCAGTGCTATGAGAAGACATGCAGCTGCTGCATGTGAGGCACGGCAGGCATGTCAGATGGTGACGGTCATGCTGTCCACTGACTTGAGCTGTGGGTGACCAAACATATCATCTTTGTCTTCTCTGGCAGCTTAAAGCAAAATGTATATAAACCCACTTCCATCTTACCCCATCTGTGTGGTATCCCATAGAACTCCATGGGAGGCTCTTGTTGGGAAAGTGCAGTTTGAGAAGCCGCCTCAGCAGCTGTTCCCACAGTATCTTCTTCCCAGGAAGAAGTGTAGCTGCCTTACTGTTGGGACGGTCATGGATATTTATAAAACATAGTCATCTTTAGGATAACTGAACAAAAGCTAGAAAAAAGAAAACAAGCAGACTTGAACACTGAAGCAACCTCAGACATCTCTTTATTTTGATGATATACTTTTGCAAGGAAAATAAATATTCATGTGAACAAGAATGTATATAACTAAATAACATCAAGAAAAAATAACAGTATGCACTTTAAAAGAATTATGAAGGTGTTACTTCCGGCCTCCCTCTAGCTGCCATCTTGTGTCCCCACGTGTGTGCACCTTCTCTCAGCTGGTCTGCCTGAGAGCCCCTGAGCGTGAACCTTAGTTCCCCACATGGCACCATTTCCACTCCAAGAAGATTAAAGAAAGGATCATGAACCAGGAGAAACTCGCCAAACTGCAGGCACAAGTGCGCATTGGTGGGAAAGGAACTGCTCGAAGTAGGAAGAAGGTGGTTCACAGAACAGCCACAGCAGAAGATAAAAAACTGCAGTTCTCCTTAAAGAAGTTAGGGGTAAACAGTATCTCTGGTATTGAAGAGGTGAACATGTTTACAAACCAAGGAACTGTGATCCATTTTAACAACCCTAAAGTTCAGGCATCTCTGGCAGCAAACACCTTCACCATTACAGGCCACGCTGAGACAAAGCAGCTAACAGAAATGCTTCCCAGCATCCTCAACCAGCTCGGTGCAGACAGTCTGACTAGTTTAAGGAGACTGGCTGAAGCTCTGCCCAAACAATCTGTGGATGGAAAAGTGCCACTTGTTACTGGAGAGGATGATGATGATGGAGTTCCTGATCTGGTGGAGAATTTTGATGAGGCTTCTAAGAATGAGGCAAACTGAATTGAAGCAACTTCTGAAGGTGATCCTTGCAGAAATTACAGGAGCTGCTATTTTATATCATGACTGCTTTTGAATTTTTTTGTTTATTATGGATGTGATGAAATCTAGATCTCTAATATTTTATGCCCAAGCCCCCTGGACACTGCAGCTCTTTTCAGTTTTTGCTTATACCTAATTGATTCGTTGCAGCAAATAAAGCCGAAGAAGCCTGGGAATAAGGTTTGGAAAGGGTTAATAAAATTCTTTGCCTAGTTAAAAAAAAGAATTATGAAATTTTCTTTGCTTGGAATGGGGTTAAGGGAAGTGCTGAAATATAGAAAAAAAGGAAATAATGTAGATAGTCCCACTGTAAATATTCACAAGCGGCTATGTTTTAAATAAACATGATTATTACAGATGAGCACCATAAAGATCAGAGCCTTGCCTTCTGGGCTTTGCACCATGAGTATGGAAAGAGATACCACAACCATAGGTCACTAGTGAAAGGACCCCAAAACTCATAATTTGATGCATTTGGTTTTAAAAGTAGGCCTTGCTTTTCAGCTTCCTCTGCAGTTCTGTGTGAAGATTGATAAATCAGATTTTACTTGTTTTACTAATAAAATGGAATTTGGATAAATTGAGTTGATGATTTTGTGGTTTAGCTGGGTTAATTATCTTTATAACAGATAAATTTTACAATTTATTTATACAAATTTTAAAAACCTGATATTCTAAAAATAGTTCAGCCCATGTCATTTTTCACTAGGTGGTCTTCATCCACAAGTGTTCCTCAAAACTTCATGCTATGCCAAAGTGGGCATAATTCTCAATTTCCCTTTCTCCTAAAGTGGCTTAACACAAAATCTTCAGATGATGGGAGCTACAGAAAAAGGTGGTATTCTATAGGGGAATTTCCCCTCATTAATTGATTGGCTAATAAAGATAAAAAGATGCCAATTGTTGTCAAAGAGGAGAAGGCGGGCCTTCAGGATTAGAGAGAGGAAGAGGGGACTCGGGAGGAAAACGTTCTTTTTTATGGTGAGGTGGGGAACAAGAAGAGCCAAGATGTAGATGGGGAATTGTTAGACCCGGTGGCCACCTCTGCCACCAGATGATTTCTAACATGAAATAGTTGATGAGTTTAGGACTATAGATTCCACAGCCAGCGGTTGTGTCATCTGTTGAATTTAAACTAAGAATGTCTAGGGTTTTCCATTCGCAGCTATTTAGGTGGTCCAGAGTGAAAGAACATAACTGGGGAGGATTCAGCCAGGCTTTGGAATGGGAAGATTGATCAAAGGACCGAGCTCCAGGGGAGAGGTAAACACAGAGGATCACAGGTTGAAGACAGCATATCCACAGTTGGCCATGGGGTGGATGGCCTGGGATTTGCAAGTGGCACCTCCAGACATTTCAGGAAAGACTGACCCAGTCAGCTTAACAAAAGGAAACAAGAGGAAAGAGAGCTAGTTTGGGGTGAGGTTTTGACCAGGACAGTGGCTTAGTAACAGACTGGCCATAGGAATCAGGACAAGATGGCTGCTTGGGGCTGACCAAACAGAGTGCTCGAGTCTGCCAATGCTGGAACCTAGACAAATTTAGCATAGTTCATTAGGAAAAACACCTACACACTATATTATTCTATGACTTTCATTATCATTTCTAGAACCACCTTGTTTGACCAATTAAATGTCATAACATTTCTCTGTCCTTTGGGACCAAAAAAAAAAAAAAAATATCTACCTTTCTAATTCAAATTACCTAAGACATTTTCTGTCTGATCTAGGTGTCCAGGCATATATCTTTGCAACTGAAGAGAACATAGACCACTATGATTAGGGCTTTCTGGAAGAATAGTAAAAAATAAATGAGCCCATACTCTTCACACTAGCCTTAAAGGTGGCCATGAAAAAAAGGAAATGTTCCATTCTCTGGGCCCACACTTATGTAGGTGATAAGTTTGAGGAGGACAAAGGATTAGGCACCACCACCTAACCTGTTCAGAAGAATGATCACCTTGCTGTCAAGCCTGCCTCAGAGCCATGGGAGGTAGGACTATTCTAGACTATGATGCAGAGTTAGGACTCAATGTGTATTTCCCATGTAGGTCTACTTTGAACAGGTTAGCTTGGGACATTTATTATTGTCTAGTTGGGTATTTGTTCCTATTCTACATGATCTCTTGTTTCTCTGAGGAATGTGGCCTTAGACCTTCGTCTTCTTCCGAAGAGGACATAACACTAAACAACTTTCTCCAAGGAAAGGTGATAGTAGATATGCCTGTAAATTGGAGGGGGATTACTGATGCAATCTAATGGGCGGTCCCCAAAACGAGAATACAGACAATGCCTGTAACTAAGCAGTCTCTTCAGTCAACACACCAGTATTAGAAAAGTCCCATGATTCCTGGCCAGTCCCTGACAACTGAATGCTAATGTCAAGGGACACTTAGCATTCCATAGAGAAGAAACTTTCCATTGTATACAATACTCAAAAATTTAAAAATACCATCAAGGAAAGAATATTAATTGCTTTAGGTCAATAAGACCAAAGAGTGACATGCCAAGGCAGAAAAATCACAGTAACACCAAATTTCTCACTGGAACCCTTTACAGGTAGAAAAGCACAGAACATCATCTTTAATGTTTTAAGAGTGAGGGTGTTATCAACCGTGATGACCATATCTACTAGGGATATCTTTTATTATTTATCAAGTATTAATGACATTTTAAGCAAACGCTTAAACGATGACAGTTTTCATCATGAAAGCACAAGAAGAATAAGTTTAATTGGAGGATTATGAGAACAGAGAACTATGAAGAAGTCCATCAATTCCAACACAGTAAAACAGCAAATCCCTATACCAATAAAAGATAAAATAAACAGAAAACAATAATCTATAAAAAAGAGAATCAACAAAATCACAAGGAAATTTATACACGTGTATATATACACATGTATATATAAATATATGGATTATATATATATAGCATTCTGCCTGCATGTATCCTACAGGGCAGAAGACGGCACCAGATCTCATTATAGATGGTTGTGAGCTACCATGTGGTTACTGGGAATTGAACTCAGGACCTTCAGAAGAGCGGGCAGTGCTCCTAACATCTGAGCCATCCCTTCAGTCCTAAACATCTCTTAATGATAGTTTTAAATATAAATGAGTTCTACTCACAAGTAAAAAATGAAGACTAGCTGGCAGGGCTGAAAATGGGAGCAATTGTTCTGATGTCTGAAAGAAACACAATTGATTGGCACAGCCACTTATAGACAAAGAGTGAAAGGATGGAAGGCAATCTAACAAGTGAGTATCTATGGAAAATAAGCCAATAGCTGTTGTGATAGGAGATGAAGTAGACTTTCAATCAAAATTAGAGAGAATAAAGATAGTAGCTAAATTTTAGTAAAAAGAAATTTTACTAATCTATCAAGAACATATAACTATTATGAACATAAAGATTCCAAATCTTTGGGCTCTCAGTTTCATATAATAAACACTAATGTAAAATGTCATATAGGTACTGGTACAATAAATATTAGTAATTGCAATAATAATTTCCATATCAGTAGTGATATTTCATTTTTCTTCATTAGCTAGGCTTCCTGTGTTGGTTCCTTGTCTGGTTTTTGTACTGAAATACCCTGGCAAGAGCAACATAAAAATGAAGGCTTTTCACATGCAACTCAAGAAGAACAAAGACCAAAGTGTGGACACTTTGCCCCTTCTTAGAATTGGAAACAATCACCCATGGAAGGAGTTACAGAGACAAAGTTTGGAGCTGTGTCAAAAGGATGGACCATCTAGAGACTGCCGCACAAGGGGATTCATCCCATAATCAGCCTCCAAATGCAGACATCATTGCATATGCCAGCAAGATTTTGCCGAAAGGACCCAGATATAGCTGTCTCTTGTGAGGCTATTCTTGGGCCTAGCAAACATAGAAGTGGATGCTCACAGTCAGCTATTGGATGGATCACAGGGCCCCCAATGGAGGAGCTAGAGAAAGTACCTAAGGAGCTAAAGGGGTCTGCAACCCTATAGGTGGAACAACAATATGAACTAACAAGTACCCACAGTGCTCGTGTCTCTAGCTGCATATGTAGCAGAAGATGGCCTAGTCAGCCATCATTGGAAAGAGAGGCCCCTTGGTCTTGCAAACTTTATATGCCTCAGAACAGGGGAACGCCAGGGCCAAGAAGAGGGAGTGGGTGGGTAGGGGAGCAGGGGGGAGGGTTTGGGGAACTTTCAGGATAGCATTTGAAATGTAAATGAAGAAAATAACTAATAAAAAATTGGAAAACAAACAAACAAAAAATCTGGGCTCACCATTCTATAGTATGGTCCATTATAGCAGAGAGTGATGGGAACAGAGCTTTAGGCAGCTAGTAATTCTGCATCTACAATTGGGAAGCAGAGGGAGATGAATATTCCTATTTACAACCCCTTTCACTTTTTAATTCTGTCCAGGTACCCAGGTCATAAAATGTGCCGCCCACATTTAGGGTGAGTTTGCCTACCTCAGTTAAGCCAATTCCCACCCCCCACAAAAAGAAATCCCTGACTAACACACCCAGAGGCTAAGCTAATCTAGATAATCCCTCAAAGGCATGTCCACAGGATCCTTTTCTTCATGATTATAGGTCCCTTTGACAACCAAATAAAACATCCCATCATCCAAATTAAAATGAACAAAGAAACATCAGAGCTAGACTAGACCATATTTAGAATGGATTTAAGAGACCCCTACAGAATATTTTATTAGTAGATATGGCATACACATTTTTCTTGGCACCCCACTGAATCTCCTCTAAAATATACCACACTTCATTTTGAAATGCAAATGGTAACAGATGCAAATCAACATAGTTTGTTTTATTAAATATGGAAGAATTAAAACAGAAATCACTAACAGAAAAAACACAGAATTACAGAAATATGCATATGCTGATCAGTATACATACTTCACTAGGCTTAAAAGTTATCATACAGGGGCTAGTGAGATGGCTCAGTGGGTAAGAGCACCCGACTGCTCTTCCGAAGGTCCGGAGTTCAAATCCCAGCACCCACATGGTGGCTCACAACCATCCGTAACGAGATCTGACTCCCTTTCTGGAGTGTCTGAAGACAGCTACAGTGTACTTATATATAATAAATAAAAAAGAAGTTATCATACAAAGAGAGATTCATTATGCCATTTTCATTCATGCCTTTCCTTACATATTTACTTATTTCTATGCCCACGGCTCTTTTGTCTGCACATAGGTCTGTGCACCACATACATGTCTGGTCCCTGTAAAATTCAGAAGAGGGTGATAGATCCTACTTGGACAGGAGAGTTACACATAGTTGTCAGCTTGCATGTGGATCTGGAAATTGAACACAGGTCATCTGTTATAGCAGCCAGTTCCTGTAACTGCTAAGCCATCGCTCCAGCCTTCCTTTTTCCTTGTTTATCCTCCTCTGCTGCCATCCTAGACCCCATGACTACAGGTTCCTTTCTTCCTTCAATAGTTATCCAGTGGTGGTTGGAATGAGATGTCCCCCCTGTTCTCAGGCATTTGAATACTTGTTCCCCAGTTGGTGGTTGTTTGGGGGAGTCTTAGGAGGTATGGCCTTGCTAAAGAAAATATGTCATTAGGGGCATGGTTTAAAAGCTAAAAGACTCAGCTTTTCAAATTCACTCTCTTGGTTTCCTGATGTCATTTGAGATGTGTGCTCAGAGGACCATGTCTGCTGCTTGCTGCCATAGGCACTTCCTCACCTTGATGAACTCTCATCCCTCAGGAATTATAAGTTGAATGAATCCATCCTTTAACCACTTGCCTTTTTATGGTTTTTTATCACAGCAATAAAAAGTAACTGCTACACACCCACTTATGGTTTTATATGTTATGTACCTAATGATGCTTTTCTATTTTCCCCTGAAGACTTTTCTACTCTTATGCTTTATTTTCTGTAAGGTTGTGAGCCCAAGTCTGCTCCACCACTGGGCACAGCCCCTTGGGGAGGCAGAACCTGGGTAGTTTGACTGCACTTATCTGTAATCACCTCCAGGGCCTGTCTTGGGCTGTAGGGAAGTGCCAAGGCACCACTGCAGGTGTGGGAAAAGTACAGTCTGAGATGTGGGAAAGCCAGAGGGGGTTCAGAGTTCCCTGGGGCCTGCGACAAGGCCAGGGCCATTGGGATCTTAGACACTTGGGCATCCAGGCACTGTTGGGAGTTACAGAAACGCAGAGAACAGAGCCAGCACCGGAGGGCTGGGCACAATGCCTAGCTTGAGTTCAGGAGATAAGGGGAGTTCCAGCATGCTTCATGTGAGGTGATTGTCCTTATCTTGGCAGATGCAGGCTTGGTGAATGCAGGCTTGGGGGCTGTTGTGGCTGGGTGCACAGAGAGACCTTCTACAGGAGACTAGGCTGCAGCTCTGAAGGCCTTCTTCATAGCTTCCCATGGTGGATCTTAATGAAGAGATGGTCCACAGTTCTAAACAGTTTATTTTCATGACAGAAAATAGATGTATAAAACCATACTCCACTTCTCAGGATGGGACTGACATTGAAGACTTTTTCAAGGGAGGAATTTCTGAGAAGGGAAGCTTATTGGCTAAGCCCTCCAGGCCTCTAGGTACCTCATTTGCTTGGAGAAATTTTTGTGTGTGCCTACATGATCATAGGACACTTTTCTTTTATGTGAGATGCATGGCATGTCAGGAGCCTGGAAGGGAGCTATGAGTCACCTAAGTCTCAGGTGTGTGCCCACCGAGTCTCTGGGTCTCAACCTGCTCTACATTTCCAAAGTTCCTGGCATGGTTTTACGTTCCACACTTGTCAGTGTATCAACTGCTATACAAAGACTTTTCAAAGAATCAACCTGATTAAGGGTTTCAAAATCATTCTGTGCAACTGTGCTCCAGCAGAATCATTGGGCTGAAAGTGAACTGCCCATGTGTTGCCACTTCTGTGAGCCATTAGACTATTGTGGCTTCAGGAGAATTATATGACCTTCCAAAAGCTTTCCAAATATGAAAATTTTATAGGAACCCAACTTGCTAACTGTGCCAGACAAAGAAATTGTTTAAGGCCATAGGTGCTACATTTAGGAGTCCAAATGTGTCTGTGTTTTGAATCTAGTCAAACACAGATAAAAGTATTTAAAATACAACTTGCATCTGTACTCTAAGGAGATTATTGCTTTGTCCTTCTTTTCTAAACAGTATCTATAATAGCATTTTCTGCATAATAATAATATCGCAGTATTATTGAATAGTCTATAGATGTCTTTCAGCATCCAGGAAGATGCTGTGATCCAGCAACACAGTTATCACAAATTTAGTTAGGATATATGTTTCTAGGTTATAGCATCCTTAAAATACAGAGTATTATTTGCATGAACAGTTCCATGAAATGTAAATAAAAGATATCTAATAAAAAATACTATCAACTCTTCTTTCCCTAGCACAATACACCAATGATTGTCTAACACCCACAGTCTCTGGGGAGTAAGGGTCTGGATCAACGTTTCCCAATCAGTTATGAAGCTTCAACAGGCATCACTGTAACACTGATGGCCTTTGGGTAGAGGGTCCAAGACAGATTTGAGAGCACAGTCTCCTAATCAACACTTGCTCTTTCCAATCATGATGTTCCGTCAACAATTCCATGTCATGGCCTCTGACAGTGGGCACCAGACAAAGAAGCATATTTTATACCAGACTTTCACTAGAGGCTCCATGTTCTTCCAAATGAATTCATGGCAATACATGATATACCATATCCTAAGAGAGCTCGCCACAGTGCAGCTTCATAGTCAAAAGTTCCATCCCAGGATCACCCCAGATGTATCCATGGCAATGATGGCTTTTAAGGCATTGCTTACCATGAAGGTGAAAAAGGGGAGGAAGACGATAGAGAGCTTACCCTCAGGGATCTCAGTGCAGATGGCAGCATGAATTGTCATGATTGCTCCCAATGTGCCAACTGTAGGTCCTTATCTTCCTGTGGCAACCTTACACACAGAACTGGCAAAATTGGAAGGGACACCTTCAGACATGTGCACGGTAACATCTGCTCTTCAACCAGAATGTTCATGATGCTGGATGAGAAGTTCCACACAACACATATATTTGTGCCATGTGGAATGAGAAGAAATGACTGAACATCGACAGCCATATTGGAGACCAAAGGACCATAGATGCTGGGTTAAATGTAAACATCTGACATGGTCAGATGCAGGAACCACACTCTCCATAAGCAGAATACAAGGGCGTCCGCGGCTATGATGCCTGTCACAGTCTTCTGGCCATCACCTAGGCTATTGCACTGTGTGTTAATCTCCTTTCTGAGGTCCACTTCTTCCATATGCTATCCAACCAAATAGCTTTATGATATCAACACAATGCTGCACCTTGGACTTCAGTGGCTCAAACTGCCAAATAGCAGCTGATCCAAACGTGCAGCCTGTGAACACAGTAGTGAAGAAAATGGGCTTCACTGGAGTTCTTATAAGCTAAGGGCAAGGATAAAAGACTGTTTCCTCTAGGGGTGGGATCAAGGCACATCTGTATGTTTGTCCCCATAACACTGTCTGATCTTCAAAGTTTATCCTTCCTCGGTGCCTTTATAAATGTACTTTTTTTTCTGAAGAAATAATTTTATCCTGTGATCATGCTGCTGTACAGCTTGGGTCTCAGAGAGCTCCTGGTAGCCTTCCCCCAAGGGAGGCACAGAAAGCTAAGGACAGTCCCAACCTCACTGTACCAACCTTGCAATGCCATCTTCCTAACCTCTGGCCCATCTTGGCCTGATCTTCCTAACCCTGCAGAAAGACATTATCATGAATTTGACACAATACAGTGGATTTATTGTGGGTCTCACATGTTTTGCAGAGAACCATAATTCTTGTTATTAATATCATTTTCTTTCCATTTTCAATAGATACTTTTCTTATAGTAAATAACCTAAAAATTCCATAAAAATACTAAATTAACAAGCTATAAATCATAAACAAAGATGAGATGTGAATTCTTTCAGGCCCTAGGAATGTGGCTTCAACCTTTATGACTTGATATGGGCTAAAATCAGTCTGTTGATCATCCTTGTGATGTAGCTCTGTGGTATCGCCAGTGCTCTTCCAGGCACAGCGTCCCGGGTTCGATTCCCAACATCTGCAAGGTTTTACCTTTTCCCCCTCTGGGTCTCTTACTACTCTAAAACACATTTCCATCCAAACCTCCATAGCCTCCTCATGATGATAAAAGAGCTCATCTATGACATGACAAAAAATGTTGCTCTATACCTTCGAGATAATTCCATGGAGACCTCCATTGTCTGGAGAGTCCAGCCTGGTCATGTCTATAGGAAGGTTTTAATCACAACTTGAGCAACTCGCTGCTCTCAGGCCAGTGGGAGTTTCCTAGTGGGCATGCTTTCTCCGGTTATAGGTAACAAGGGGGGAATGACTTCTGCTTAGAGAGAAAGCAAGGGAGGGCTGGGCAGAGCATTCCTACTTACTAAGAAGAGAGAGGGGAAGAGCATTGTGGTTGTCAGGGAAACCTGAGTTCTTTGTGCACACTCTTTTCAATGGCCAACCCAGGGATGTAGCGCAAAATGCATTCTCTGTAGCCAAGCTTATGGGTTTTCAGAGGTGAGTAGTTGGCTCTTCCTGAGGGTGGGAAGACAGATGCAGGGAACCCGGACCCACTTAGGCTCACTCCCACTTCTGGATTTATGGCCAGTGTGTTGCGTGCAGCAGGAGACGGACTTGGGAACATTACTCTTCCTCGGGGAGAGCTGCTCGGTACTGGGGTGCACTGGAGCCATTACAGGGGAGAGAAATGAGGAGGGTGAGATAGGACAGAATATACTGTGCACTCTCTGACCCCAGTATTCTCTGTGTGAAACAGCTATGAGAGGTGGTAATTAAGTGGAAAATTCTAAACAGTAGTATAGCATTTTCCTTTATAGATGTGTCAGATGATTTTTTTACATATGCAGCTGGCTAGAAGATTTTATCTTCCTTCACTATTTTATTGTTGTTGTTGTTGTTCTCTTTTGCTTTGTTGTCCTTTGTTCCTTTTTTCTTTTTTATTAGACATTTTCTTCATTCACCTATAAATACTATCCTGAAAGTCCCCTATACCTTCCCTCAACCCTGCTCCCCAACCCACCCACACCTGCTTCCTGCCCCTGGCATTCCCTTGTACTGGGGCATATGATCTTTGCAATACCAAGGGCCTCTCATCCCATTTATGGCCAACTAGGCCATCCTCTTCTACATATAAGAGAGGGATAAGAGGAACAGAGAAAGCCATCCGGTTGGAGTTAGGGTCCAAGCAAGCAGGAAGTTGCACCAAATGGGTCAGGAAGTAGCTGTGCTGGAGGTAGATGAGGGCAGTCTGAAGCCCTTCATGATAGGAAGGAGAATTCCAGAGTGTCAGAACAGGCAGGCTCAGGTTTTTCACTGGTATCTGAAAAAAAGAAAGGGGTAAAAAAAATCCGTTCCCAATCTGATGGTGGCCTTTTTGTCTTGTTGACAGCGTCTTTTGCCTTACAGAAGCTTTGCAGTTTCATGAGGTCCCATTTGTCAATTCTTGATCTTACAGCGCAAGCCATTGCTGTTCTATTCACGAATTTTTCCCCTGTGCCCATATTTTCGAGGCTTTTTCCCCCCTACTTTCTCCTCTATTAATTTCAGTGTCTCTGGTCTTATGTGGAGGTCTTTGATCCACTTAGCCTTGAGCTTTGTACAAGGAGATAAGAATGGAACAATTCACATCCTTCTACATGATAACCGCCCGCTGTGCCAGCACCATTTGTTGAAAATACTGTTTTTTTTTCCACTGGATGGTTTTAGCTCCCTTGTCAAAGATCAAGTGACCATAGGTGTGTGGGTTCATTTCTGGGTCTTCAATTCTATTCCACTGATCTACCTGTCTGTCACTGTACTAGTACCATGCAGTTTTTTATCACAATTGCTCTGTAGTACAGCTTAATGTCAGGCATGGTGATTCAACCAGAGGTTCTTTTATTGTTGAGAATAGTTTTTGCTATTCTAGTTTTTTTTATTTTTCCAGATGAATTTGCCAATTGCCCCCCCTATTTTTTTATTTTTTCTTTTTTTTATATTTGGTTTTTTTTATTGGTATTTATTTCATTTACATTTCCAATGCTATCTCAAAAGTCCCCCATACACTCCCCCACCCACTCTCCCAACCACCCACTCCCACTTCTTGGCCCTGGCGTTCCCCTGTACTGAAGCATATAAAGTTTGCACGATCAATGGGCCTCTGTTTCCACTGATGGCCGACTAGGCCATCTTCTGATTCATATGCAGCTAGAGACACAAGCTCTGGGGGGTACTGGTTAGTTCATATTGTTGTTCCACCTATAGTGTTGCACACCCCTTCGGCTCCTTGGGTACATACTTTCTCTAGTTCCTCCATTGGGGGCACTGTGATTCATCTAATAGCTGACTGTGAGCATTCACTTCTTGCTAGGCCCCGGCATAGTCTCACAAGAGACAACTATATCTGGGACCTTTCAGTAAAATCTTGGTAGTGTATGCAATGGTGTCAGCATTTGGGAACTGGTTATGGGATGGATCCCCGGATATGGTAAGTCCCTAGATGGTCCATCCGTTTGTCTCAGCTCCAAACTTTGTCTCTGTAACTCCTTCCATGGGTGTTTTGTTCCCAATTCTAAGAAGGGGCAAAGTGTCCACACTTTGGTATTCATTCTTCTTGAGTTTCATGCGTTTAGCAAATTGTATCTTATATCTTGGGTATTCTAAGTTTCTGGGCTACTATCCACTTATCAGTGAGTACATATCATTTGAGTACTTTTGTGATTGGGTTACCTCACTCAGGATGATGCCCTCAAGGTCCATCCATTTGCCTAGGAATTTCATAATTTCATTCTTTTTAATACCTGAATAGTACTCCATTGTGTAAATGTACCACATTTTCTGTATCCATTCCTCTGTTGAGGGGCATCTGGGTTCTTTCCAGCTTCTGGCTATTATAAATAGGGCTGCTATGAACATAGTGGAGCATGTGTCCTTTTTACCGGTTGGAATATCTTCTGGATATATGCCCAGGAGAGGTATTGCAGGATCCTCTGGTAGTACTATGTCCAATTTTCTGAGGAACCACCAGACTGATTTCCAGAGTGGTTGTACAAGCTTGCAATCCCACCAACAATGGAGGAGTGTTCCTCTTTCTCCACATTCTCGCCAGCATCTCCTGTCACCTGAATTTTTGATCTTAGTCATCCTGAGTGGTGTGAGGTGGAATCTCAGGGTTGTTTTGATTTGCATTTCCCTGATGATTAAGGATGTTGAACATTTTTTCAGGTGCTTCTCAGCCATTCGGTATTCCTCAGGTGAGAATTTTTTGTTTAGCTCTGAGCCCCATTTTTTAATGGGGTTATTTGATTTTCTGGAGTCCACCTTCTTGAATTCTTTATATATATTGGATATTAGTCCCCTATCTGATTTAGGATGGGATCACCAATTGCCCTTTCTATCTCAGTGAAGAATTGAGTTGGAATTTTGATGGGGATTGCATTGAATCTGTAGATTGCTTTCGGCAGCATAGCCATTTTTATTATATTAATCCTGTAGACCCATGAGCATGGGAGATATTTCCATCTTCTGAGATCTTTTTCAATTTCTTTCTTCAGAGACTTGAAGTTCTTGTTATACAGATCTTTCACTTCCCTACTTGCAGTCACACTAAGGTATTTTATACTATTTGTGACTATTTTGAAGGGTGTTGTTTCCCTAATTTCTTTCTCAGCCCGTTTATCCTTTGTGTAGAGAAAGGGGTAATATCCAATATATACAAAGAGCTCATGAATCTGGACTCCAGAAATTCAAATAACCCCATAAAAACGGGGATTATAGCTCAACAAAGAATTCTCAACTAAGCAATACCAAATGGCTGAAAAGCACCTGAAAAAAATGTTCAACATCCTTAATCATCAGGGAAATGCAAATCAAAACAACCCTGAGATTCCACCTCACACCAGTCAGAAGGGCTAAGATCAAAATTCCAGGTGACAGCAGATGCTGAAGAGGATGTGTAGAAAGAGGAACACTCCTTGATTGTTGGTGGGATTGCAAGCTTGTAAAACCACTCTGGAATTCAGTCTGGCAGTCCCTCAGAAAATTGGACATAATTCTACCGGAAGAACTCAAATGATATGCACTCACTGATAAGTGGATATTAGCCCAGAAACATAAAGCACCCAAGATACAATTTCCAAAACACAAGAAATTCAAGAAAAGGGAAGACCAACATGTGGATACTTCATTCCTCCTTAGAATAGGGAAACAAAATACCCATGAAAGGAGTTACAGAGACAAAGTTTGGAGCTAAGACGAAAGAATGGACTATCCAGAGACTACCCCACCCAGGGATCCATCCCATAATCAGCCACCAAACTCAGACACTATTGCATATGCCAGAAAGTTTTTGCTGAAGGGACCCTGTTATAGCTGTCTCCTATAAGGCTATGCCAGTGCCTGGAAATACAGAAGTGAATGCTCACAGTCATCTATAAGATGGAACACTGGTCCTCCAATGGAGAAGCTATAGAATGCACCCAAGGAGCTGAAAGGGTTGTCAACCCTATAGGTGGAACAACAGTATGAACTACCCAGTATCCCCAGAGCTCGTAGCTCTAGCTGCATATGTAGCAGAAGATGGCATATTTGGCCATCACTGGAAAGAGAGGCCTCTTGGTATTGCAAACTTTATATGACCCAGTACAGGGGAATACCAGGGCAAAGAGTGGGAGGGTAGGGGAGCAGGGCAGAGGGAGGGTATAGGGAACTTTCGGGATAGCATTTGAAATGCATATAAAGAAAATATATAAAAATAATAAATAAAGGAAAGGGGAAGAAGAAGGAGACACTTTTGATTTAGAATTTTTAAAAGGATTATGGAGCTGAGAATATGGCCTTTTTAACTTGCAGATGTCTTCTCAAGTAAAAGTGCTTGCTTCAAAGGCATGATTTATGATATTAGTTCAGTTCTTTTAAAACGGGAAAAAGCCAGATGTGGTCCTTGTAGTCTGCAGTCTCAGGATTCCTCCAGCAGGATGGGAGATGTAGGCATAAGAACTGACTAAAAGCGGGGCTGTTGAGATGGCTCAGTGGGTAAGAGCACCCGACTGCTCTTCCGAAGGTCCGGAGTTCAAATCCCAGCAACCACATGGTGGCTCACAACCATCTGTAACAAGATCTGACTCCCTCTTCTGAAGTGTCTAAAGACAAATAAATCTTTAAAAAAAAAAACTGACCAAAAGCTTGTATGCCAAATGGCCTGGAATATGCAGTAGGAATATGCAGTATACTACAGCAGCAGATAAGAGAATGCCTGCCTCTAAGAATGTTGGAGTAGAGAGCTGAACTTAAATAAAAGTGTCCTCTGACTTCCACATTTGTGCTATAGCATGCAAATGCCTGTACTAAAACACACACAAATACATACAAACACACACAAATACATACAGACACACACACACACACACACACACAGAAAAATACTGTACACACACATGACCTGAATGTAAAGTAAAATTGTTCTCTGACATCCACACTTGTGCTATGGCTTTTGAATGACTCTAAACATACAAGCACACACACAAACATACGCAAAAATGCACACAAGAACACAAAATTTTAGTGAAGTTATCACTGTATATCTTTATATTTACAAAAATGTGTCTGTGTGTTGGCTGTGTATCTGTGTGTGTGTGTCAAGGGTCTGTGAGATGCACAAAGAGGAGACATGTGTAGAACTTGCACTTAACTGAATGTAGACAGGTTTCACCTTCCCTGTTCTTCATGTGAGATTCATGCACTCTTCCATGTTCCTTCTTCCCTTTCTCTGCCTCGTAGTGAAACCTGAGAGAATTCTGTGGACTCACCATCCACATCAGCTCCAGACAAGAACAAGTGTCACCATGTGGAGTCCTGTCAGCATGTTACCAGAGCACTAGTGACAAGATCACGTGGGACATGATAGATAAGTCAGTTCCTTTGTCTTCCCTTCCTTCTGACCAGAGGCAGATGTTCTGTGCAGATGTGGGCCTATGTGAGACAGTACCCTGTGGTACCACACACATTAAAAATTAGCATATACTAAATGGGAGAGTGATTTTATCACCACAGAATGCAAGATGTGCTGAAAATTATCCATGTGACACAACTTATACAATTATGTGCGACAGAAAGCTCATAGTCGGGGCATTCCAGTGCAGGCAGTCCTTTGAGCTAGGGGTAGAATTCAGGCCAGTGACTGATATCAGCTTACTTATGGCCATATGTGCTTGTGAGTGTTGTTTGAAATTTTGTATCCAGGTAGGAAGTGTAAACAAACAAACAAACAGGAAAAAGAACTTGTTATGTGGTTGATGAAAGAATAAGGCAGGGGTGTGGCTCATTCAGTAAAATGAATACCTAGTGAGCAGGAGGACCTCAGTTCCTTCCCCAGGAAGAAAAGAATGGCACATGCTTGCCTGTGAATGTAGACACCCAGATTCCTGGGTCCTGCAAGGCAGCAAGCACACACACACACACACACATTTCCTAGAGTTTGTACATGTATATATTTTCTATATACAGTGGCAGAATTGATTGTGTTCAGATTCATGGAGCAAATGAATTATGTGCACAAATGGATTTGCTTCTGTGTGTTGTGTGTGTTGCCTGCATGTGTGTGTTTCTGCTTAGACTCATAGTAGCTTCTATAATTTCATCAAGTCTATACTTTATATTCACCTAAGACCAGGATTGGGTTCCCATCTTGGGTGGATATTAGATATGTATCAGACATGAATTTTTATATGCAATCAGAATATACTCAGGTGAAAGATCTCCTAAACTGAAGAGTTAAGGAAGGTCCCATCAAGTCCAGTTCCCAGCCTATGTTCTCTCCCTCCACACCATAGTCCATCAGGCCTGACTCACAGTAATACAGTTCTCATGAAAGCCACGAGGTGGGAGCAAAACTAAATTCTTGCATTTTAGTGAATAGGGCTGATGTTTTACAGAGTAGCAAACATCCCCAAGTTTATGTATCTCTGGCGTGTTTGGAAGCTTCAAGGGTGTACTAGAGAAGTTCCGTTTGTGCATCACCACAGATCTAGTACTCAACAACTCGCTTCATCGCTGCTCAGTGTAAAGTGAACAGTTCAAACTGTGTAAAGAGTGCTCCTTCATAGAGAATATGGTGTCTGATTATTCAGGGGCATTTTGTAAAGAATATAGTATTCATACTTGGACTGAATTCTCTGGCACTCAGATGCATTTCCCAAACATTCTAAGTAAAGGATTAATTAACAGGGGTTCTTTTCTCTCTTTCCCACAACTTGCCTCTAGGTTGTCAGGCAGGATGAAGGTTTTAGGTACAGAAAAGTACTCTTCAAGCCACCAATAGAGAAATGCAAACATCACTCCAGACAGAGATGCTTGGATCTACATTGTGGTCCTGCCTGCAAAATATGCCAGGGCATCTATGGCATAGTCCTGTGGAGCAACAACCAACATCTGAAGTGACATAAGGCCCACTCCAACAGATGGGACCTACACCTGACACTCCTTTGGTGACCAAGACCAGAGACTAGATAGCCCAGGGACCTAAAGTAAAACTAGATACTATTGGTCATAGCAGAAAGTGGAGGGCATAAAATGAATCTTGAGGTACCCTCAGGAAAAATACTTGTCATTTCTGCAGACCTAATTGTGACATTCAGCTACAAATGCTCATGCAATACACAGCTCTCAGCTCAAAGGAAAAGTATATCATGGAGTCAAATATGAGGGAGAAAATATGAGTGAGACAGATGTAGGTTATTACAAATTCCATGGTACAATATGGAAGCAGTTTGATGAAGTACTTAGTGTCACAGAGCAAATAAGCTACAAATCAATCACTTCTTGTATACATTGATGCAAGTATTAAGCATGCCAAAACTATGCTGTTGGCATTAGCTGCTATCTGATGACATTTGTCCTCTTTGGTTTGGTAGAAAACTGTGGTTTTGTTAAGATAATATTATGTGCAATTAAAAGAAAAAAATGTGCCAGTAGGACAGGTCCAACTTTATCTGACAGTGACAAGATGCTAGGTGATTCCAACACAGAGGGGCCAGGGAAGGGGTTCTTCTGAGCTAAAGAAAGCACACATAAACTGTAGTTAGGACTGCAACATTCCATTATATCCACACCACTGAAGTTCCAATCAGGCAATCAATCTTTGCAGACCCAGCTTCTTTCTAGGAATCCCTGTCCCCCCACACACAATGGGTCTCCCTCTCTCTACTCTAGCTCCCTGGTATCCAATAAGGTGTTGGTTGAGGGGCCAAGAAGTCAAACCACATCCTGTAACAAATTCACCAATGACTTATACACAGGATGCTGAAAGCTACTCAATAATGTTCTTTTAGGGTGAGTCTGGTGAAATAGCCTTTGGACTCATCTTTGGGACATGTCCCTCATTTCCTTCAGTAGACTCAGTAGCCTCTACATGCTCTTAAGGAAGTAGGGGCAAAGTGCAATGAACATCAATCAAGTAAAGTCTCCATCATCGAGTAATCCATGCAGATCATTCATGAGTATCATTGACATTTGATTTCTGACAGTTCACACAAAATTGAATATTCACATCACAGAGAAGGCCACACATAGTACTTGTAGTTTAAAAATAATACTAGGAATACTTGAATGAAAATTGTCCACTATTTGTGAGCAATCTGGGTGCATATACCTATATTGCCTATACATTAGAAAGGCTCAGAACATTGCTGAGTTACTACATACATAAATTCAGAATATACCTGTTCATGGGTCTGAGTGTACATTATTGCTGTGATGCCTAATCTTTCAAAATTGTTCTACATAATCCATGTAACATGAATAAGTGCTATGATGTTCATTTTACTTGTCTAATTACAAACTTCATAGATAAATGGATAGAGAAAATAAATCAAGAAACAGAGCAACATCAGAGAAGAAGATCGCTTAAAGAGAGACCTCCATAAAGACCTAAGATGTCTGAGCCAGAATGGTATTGGAATCAAGGTTGACAAGTCAGGAAAGACAGAAATCAACAGTCATACTGACACTCACACATGTACAGAAAACTGCCAACTTGTACCCAACATTTCTCTGTGCATCCCATGCTGGAATCAAACTTGTGCAGTAAGGATTATCTGTCAGAAAATAGGACTAAGGTAAGCATATATGCATACCTACAAATCTATATTGTGGGTTGGAGGATGGCTCAGTGGTTAAGAGTACTGCATGCGCTTCTCAGAGGTCCTGAGTTCAATTCCCAGCAACCACCTGGTGGTTCACCCCTTCCGTTTGGGGATCTGGTTCACTCTTCTGGCATAGTGGTGTACATGAAGATAGAGCACGCACATAAAATAAACTAATAAATATTTAAAAAACAAACATAAGTTAAAATCTAGGTATCATATACAGATCATTGTATACAAATGTAAGGTTAGAGAATTTCTAACAGAATGTACAAAGGAAAATCTCTGTCACTGGGTAATAGTATATATATTTCGAAGACAAGAAACCAAATAAAAACCAAACTTGGTGAATTAATGAAGGTGAAATCATTTAAAACAAACAAACAAACAAACAAACGAACAAACAACACCGGGCTGTGGTGGCACACGCCTTTAATCCCAGCACTCGGGATGCAGAGGCAGGCGGATTTCTGAGTTCGAGGCCAGCCTGGTCTACAAAGTGAGATCCAGGACAGCCAGGGCTATACAGAGAAACCCTGTCTCAAAAAACCAAAAAAAAAAAAAACAAAAAAAACAAAAAAACAAAAAACAAAAAACAAAAAAAAACCAAACAAAAAAAAAATACCAAAACTTGTTTGAGGCATGACCAGGCTGGACTCACCAAACTATTGAGGTCTCCATGGAAATATCGTCAAATTTATCGAGGAACATTGTTGTCATGCTCATAGATGAGCCCTTTTATTATCCTCAGTGTGAAGCACTAGGTAGCATGAGACCCAGAAGAAAAAGGGAAGCTTGGGAGATCCCGGGAATCGAACCCGGGACCCCATACATGCTAAGCATATGCTCTACCACTGAGCTACATCCCCGGCTGTGAGAGTGGGGTGATTATAGCCTATATCAAGATACAATGAACTTAAGAGCATTTATAGAGCCTGAAAGGATTCACATCACATCTTTGCGTATGATTTCTCACTTCTAGTTTAGTATTTTGATGGGATGTTTAGATTATTTATACTATGAGAAAAACATCTATTTTCAATGGATATTAAGAAATATCAATAACAAGAAATGTTGTGCTCTGGAAAACATCACAGACTTACTATGAATTGAGGGTGTTATGTCAAATTTATTATAATGTGTATCTGCAGGGTTAGGAAGGTCAGGCCAAGGTGGCGTTAGAGGTTGGGTAGATGGAATTGCAAGGTTGGTACAGTGAGGCTGGGGCTGCCTTTAGCCCTGTGTGCCTCCCTTCAGGGCTGCCTACCAGGAGCTCTCTGAGACCCAGACCCCACGGCTGCTGGAATGCAGGATAAAATTATTTCTTCAGCAAATATTTACATTTATAAAGGTACCGAGGAAGTATAAACCTTGAATATCAGATAGTGTTAAGGGGACAAGCATACAGAGGTGCCTTGATCCTGCCCCTGAAGGAAACAGTCTTTTGCCCACCCCTAGTTTTAAGAACTGGAGTGAAGCGGTTTCTCTCACTACTATGTTCACAGGCTGTGCATTTGGATGCCCTGATAGGTGGCAGTTGAATCTCACATCCAGAGTGCAGTATTATGCTAATGCATTAAAGTGATCTGGTTGGGTGTCGCAGTGGCACAAAAGGACATCACAGAAAGGAGATTAACAAGTCATACACTAGCCTAGACTGTGACAGGCGTCATAGCTGTAAACATCCTCTTATTCTCTTATGGAGACTGGGGATCCCTGCATTGAACCATGTCCAGAAAGTTTACATCCCAACCAGCATCAACAGTTCTTTATTCTCCAGTGTAGCTGTCTATGCTCAGTCGCTTTTCCTTTTTTAAAATTATTCTCATTTTTATGTTATTTTATTTATTTACATTCCAGTCATGGCCCACCATCGATCCCCCTCCCACAGTTCCTTGTCCCACTCCTCCTCCCTCTTGCCTATGAGAGCCCCCCCTTTCTCTCCCTTCTCTGAGGACTCAAATCTATCAAGGATTAAGCACATTTTCTCTCACTGATGCCAGACCAGGCAGACATTTGCGGTATATGAATCAGGGGCCTCACATTGGCCCTGTATGCTCCTGGTTGGTGTCTCAGTCTCTGCGAGCTCCCTGAGGATCAGGGTTAGTTGAGTCTGCTGGTCTTCCTATGGGGTCGCTCTCTCTTTAAACTTTTTCAGTCCTTCCTGGATTTCAACCATAGTTTGAACCCAAAGGTTGGGTATAAGTATCTGCCAGTGCCTCAGTCTGCTGTTCATAGAGCCTCTCAGAGGACAACCTTGTCAGACTCCTGCATGTAAGCACACCATAGCATCAGTAATAGAGTCAGGCCTTGGTTCTCCATCCAAATACCAATGAAATGGATCCCAAGTTGGGCTTGTCACTGGATGCCTTTTCTTCAATCTCCTCTCCATTTTCTTATCACAGATCTTTTAGACAGAAACAGTTTGGGGATCAGGGTTTTTGACAGTGTATTTTAACCCCGTCTTTCTATGGGAGTTGGACACTTTGAGTTCCCTCTCACCATTGCTGGACATTTTGCCTAATGTCACCTTCAAAGAGTCCAGAGTCTCATACCTCCTGGGTATATGGAGGTCCCCCTAATTTCCACTACCAGAGGCTGCATATTTCAATTCATTCTCTTGGCTGTCTGGGCTTCTCTCATGTCCCCTCGCATATCTGACCCTGTTCCTCCTTTCCCCTCTCCCTCTCTTCTCCCATTCAGGTTCTTCCCTCCCTCTGCCTATGTGATCATTATCTTCCCCCTTATAAGTGAGATTAAAGCCTCCTTACTTGGCCTTTCTGCCTGTTACTATAGGATATGTACAACCTATATGTCCATAGGCTATATCCTAGGTATTCTGTTGTCTTTGGCTAATATCCACTTATCAGTGAGTACTTACCATGCAAGTACTCTGGGTTCTGAGTTACCTCATTCACAATGATATTTTCTAGTTCCACCCTTGTGTCTGACAAATTCATAATGTTCTTTGTTTAAAAAATCCTTTACAGTATTCCCTTGTATAAAATAACCACATTTTCTATACCCAGATCCCTCCCTGACAAACACCTTTATTCTCTGTCATTCATCAGCATTGCAATATGCATCCTGGGGACTTTAAAGAGCACCCTGGTGTTTGTGGTCTGTTTTCCAATTATTCTTTCATGGTTATCATTTTTTACAGGCAAAGTTGGAACCATTTGTTCATGAAGGATTAGGTTTTGGCTTTGTATGTATATGTGCCTGTGCTTGTTTTTGTGAGTGTCTGTGTGCATTCATGTGTAGGGGGTGGGTATGCTCATGTGCCTCTGTGTGTGTGTGTGTGTGTGTGTGTGTGTGTGTAGACCGCTTGTGGATGTTAACATACATTGGAAGGCCACAAGAGGACATTAGGTGACTTAGTCTGTCACTGTCTGATTTATGCACTGGACGAAACATCTGTCACTAGACTTGGAACTAGGCTGGATGTCACCAAGTCTCACCCAGCAATCCATCTGCACAGCAGAGGGTTACAGTTGTCTGGGTCACTGTGGCCAGCATTTTTATCTTTAAATATCCTGGGCAAACGGACTCTCCTAGAGTACAGGAATAATGTAGGAAACTAGTCAGCAATACAGCCTATCATTATCATGGCAAAAGAATGCATATAACAGGAACATCATATATTTGGTATAGTAGTAAGTGTCAGACACTGTCAGTAGGGCCACACATTGGCCATTTTCTCCTCATGGCAGCCCATGTGTTAAGTATCATTGAACCCATTTAATATATGGATTTGATGTTAGCAAGTACTTATACATTAAAAGAGAGTCCCATATATGTCAGCAGAGGCAGAAATCAGGATCTATATGTGTGCATCTATGTGATATATGTGTGTGTGTGTACATGTATACATATATGTATATGTGTGTGTGTATGAAATGTGTTCTTTACATACATTACTTTGAAAACTGAAATCATATTTTTAAAATATTGTTATTGAGACAAGGTCCTGATATGTAGCCCTAGCTGCCCTGGAACTCACTATGTAGACTGGCTTCTAAGTTACAACAGTTTTCCTGTTTCTGTCTCCCAGGTACCTGGATTATGGGTGTGCGCTTTCACACCTACCTTGAAATCACATTTGTAAGCAATGGCCTACTTAATTCATTAGGGTAACCAAGTATATAATTCTCAATTTTCACAATTATTACTTGACATTATTTTGGAAGTTTAGTATGTGAGCATTTATGTGTATTATTTTATGTACAGTACCCATTTTCACCGCCTGATATCTCTGTATTAGTAACTAAGATGTTTCCTAGTGAAGATATCACATTTAGGAAGAAGCTGACATTGCTAGCAGCAATATGACCCAGACTGCAGAGGCTTTTATCTAATAGACCTGCTGGCCTGTGTTTGATAACTAAAACCCACATGATGGAAGTAGAGAACTGACTCACACAAGCTGTCCTCTGACCTCTAGACATGTGTTCTGGCATGTGCACATTCTGCCCACAATAGATAGATAGATAGATAGATAGATAGATAGATAGATAGATAGATAGATAGATAGACAGACAGATAAATACATACATTTAGTAACATTTTAAGAGTGAATGTTTTGCTAAGAATGAAAGTAAGTGGTAGGAAAGACCACTGAGAAGGCATTTTGAAGGTCTGGAGTGTGATAACCACTGCACAAAGAGAAGTTAATTTAAAAACCACCCCATTATGTATTATTTGATTTTCAAAATAATCAATATTATTAATATGTTTGATATATAAAATGCATTTAAATAAGAAAAATAAGAAAAAACATAACGAGGAATAATGCACTATATGCTACTTTAAAACACACAGCAAGTAAAATGGCTTTCCTGTGGCTAGGGGGAATATCTCAGTGTCAGAGAATAGGATTAGCATGGGCTAGTATGGGCTTGACCCTAGTACAATCGCCAGAATCAAAAATTAATACAATAAAATACAAAGCCTAGTGGAAGACCTTATGCACCTATGTAAATTAATTATGAATCTATAAACACGAGGACAGAACTCAACCCAAATGACCACATATATTGATCATATTAAAATGTATCTGGGGTACCTGGTACAATGATGCCTGGCACTGCATCCGATGCCCTAAGTTGTAGCCCCAGTATGCACATGATCTAAGCAGAGGAACAACTCCTCTACGTTGTCCTCTGACCTCTACATGTGGGTGCAGACCATGTATGCCCCCATCACACACACAAATTAAGCAAACAAATAAATAAGTGTAAAGAATACAAATGGATATAACTTACTAAGAAATAAAGATGCTCTTATTGCCTATTGAAATAGAATATAAAATTATTTTCAAGACGTATAACCAAACCAAACGCATCCAAGTATTAGCTTGAATATTTAAATTTAAGTAAGCACATACCATCCAGGTACAATAATTAGAAATCAGGGGTTATAATCTTAATGTTTAAGAAAAAAACTAAAACCAAATGCAATAAAAGTGTTTTGGAACATAAAATGATGGCAGGTCTAAATTCACTGGGAAAATATTAGTGCTTCATGCCTACATCCCAGTCACAGAGCAAAATATTGATTGAAGCCAAATTACAAGAAGGATAAGAAAAAATATAGGAAAATTCATTAACAATTGTAGATAAAAGTAACATGCTCTTCTCAATGCAAAAAGCAAGCATGGGATAATTAATTCATCAATAAAAAAACCTGCATCACCTAACCTCAAGGGCAACCCTATAGGAAGGCATATGAAACTCTTGTGATACAAGGCAACATAATTTCCTTATGAACATAGAACGTGGGTGATCAGTGACTCCATGTGAAGCTATTAGATCTTGATCACAAATGAGAATACAAATTAAGAGTGTGGAAAATAAGAACGTTGATGAAAACAGACAGTTTTGGTGTCTGAGGCTAGAGTATTCCAAGTATTGTTTTGAGACAAAGTCTTCTGTGTAGTCCTTGCTGGCCTGGTTGAAGTTACAGAGATCCACCTGCTTCTGCCTCCCAAGTGCTGGGGAAAAGGCTTGTGCCTGACATAGTTGAACTTCTTTGTGCTTTACATGCAATATATTAATGACTCTCCTGCTGCTGTGATAAAGTAGCACAATTAACATCAACTTAGAGGAGAAGCATTTGTCTTGACTTCCAGTTCCAGAGGAATAAACAATATAATGTTGGGTTGCGGGGAGGTGGGAGGAAGCATGTGTGATGGCAAGAGCAGGAACCTGACTGAGCACATTTGCATCCACACTCAAGAAGCACAGAGAACAGGAGTGGAGTGAGGCTATAAAACCCCAAAGCTCACCCAAGTGATGTACCTGTCTTCAGCTAGGTTCCACCTCCTAAAGGTTTCTCCCTTCCAACAGAGCACCACCAAGCAGGAACCAAATCAGGGAAACATTGCTCATTCAAACCTCCACATACAGAGATAATGAAAAAGGATGCACTGAATCGTCAACTAAAGGAACCTTAAGATCGATGGCTATGGAAAACAAAAGAATAGGAATGAAAGAACAGCTAAAAGTCAAAGTGGGATGAAGGGGAAAATTAGGGTAAGAAAAAAAAATCCTTTGCATTGTTTTCCTTGGGTAACAAATAGAGTTTCTCCTCACACAGACTGCAAATGTGGACAAAGCAGATTAAACATCAATTATGTTTTCTATTCTGCTTTCAACTAAAAGCATTCCTCAAAAGCATTTTATGCACTTGGCTACTGACAGTGCTTTTAAAATATAGTAATTATAGTATATTTCAAGCAGTATAATGTATAGCAGTATCAAGGTGTGAAATATGAGTAATGTAGACACAGGTGTGTAATGCCTATGTACTGAACACTAGAAGACATTGCTGAAAGAGTAAATAGAATATATACTGTCTTTGTAATTTTTAAGCCACTATTGTTGTGATTGCTACGCCTTCAGCATTAATCTATAGATTCACTGTGATTCCCCACTAAAATCCTACCACCTTTTAGAAGAAATTGGCAAGCAAATTAGCACGCTGATTAAACATTCCTATCGAACTACAAAGGACCCAAAATCCTGGGAAAAAAGAAAGAGTGGAAACAAGAATTCCTAATGTGAAAAGTCATTATGAACCTGCAGTTGTCAAGAGAGTATGCTCCATCATCAAGATAAACAGGTAGGTAGGCATGCTGGCACAAGCCCACAAGCCCAGCACTTGTGAGTCAGATGGAAGAGAGTCAGGAGTCCAGTGGTGTTATTGACTCCACAGTGAGTTCGAACATGCATGAGGTAGGTATATGAGATCCCGTATCACAACGAGAAAAGGAAAACACACTCATATCAAAGAAACACATAGAGTCTCAACACACTCTCATAAACAAAACACATGAGCAGCTGATTTCTTTGAGACATGGGTTTCTTCCCAGCCCTCAAATTGGCCGTAGGACCAGACTGGTACACATTTATGCTCCTCTTGCCACACTGTCCCAAGTTTGGGGGTCATGGCCTCTGCTACCATGCCTGATTCCTTGGACAACTGATGGTCAAGAGACCTAAATGCTGTTTAGTGGAAAGGACAATCAGCAACTATCTTGTGACTGGGATTAACGTAGGGATTCCACAGATATGACACCCAAGCTACAGTCAAAGAATGAAGAACTAGGGAAGATGGTTGATAAAATGACAAGAAAGGCCTATGGCTAGGAGAAATATTTGAATATTGTGCACCTTGTCATTTATGTCTGATATACAGAAAATCTCGCAAGCATCAATGAGAAAATAGAAAATCCACAACTGAAATATGGTAACAATGGAAATAAACACGACACTAAAAAATATGCAAATGTAAAATAAGTAAACATTAATGGTCAATAAATATCTTTAATCATGAGAAAAGGATGAATGTAAACTACAGTAAGATTTGAGCACATTCCCATAATGGTGGCCAAAATGAAAATGCACACCATGGGAAGCACTGCCAGCTGTAGGCGATGAGATTCAATGAAAGCTGGAATAACCACATGGAAATTAGGAGTTCCACCTTTTTTTTTTGGTTTTGATTTTGGTTTTTCGAGACAGAGTTTCTCTGTGTAGCCCTGGCTGTTCTGGAACTCACTCTGTAGACCATGAGGGCCTCGAACTCAGAAATCTGCCTGCCTCTGCCTCCAGAGTGCTGGGATTAAAGGCGTGTGCCACCACGCCCGGCTCTAACCACCTTATTTTTATACTGACGATATGATCTAGTTGTCACCCTGATGAATATTTAACATAGATGATATGATGGTTAGATTTTATTGTCAACTAGACACAATCTAGGAGTCTTGACAAGGGATTGTCTGATTTGGTTGACCTGTGAGCCTGCCTGTGGGGGACTGTCTTCATGTTCACATGCATGGGAAGGTCCAGCCTAAAGTCAGGTGGCACCATTCTTGGACTGTGGAAACAAGGAGAGAGGAAGCTGAGCCCACGCGTGCATGCGTTCCTACCCTCTCTGCCCTTACTGTGGATGTGACTTCTGCTTCAGATTCCTGCCCACCCCAACCCCCCACCCCAGACTTCCCTGCCACCCCGGCGGATAGTAAGCCAGAATTCTGAGTCCAATGAAGAGTCCTAATGGATTCTGTCAGAGTGTTTTTATGATAGCACAGGAAAGGAAGCTAGGAGGGCGGAAACGCAGAGTTACATGAAAAGACTTACTGTCTGCATCCCTTTGAATAACTCAGTAATAAACTCAGAATCCCTAATAATGCGTGGCTTTCCCTTTTTTTAAAGAAAAAAATTAAAAGTGCATCTGCTTAGTGTTTTCACTTCTCTCCCTGTGTCTTGTTATTCTTGTGTTTCCTGAGTGCTCTCTCCCTCTCTCTCTCTCTCTCTCTCTCTCTCTCTCTCTCTCTCTCTCTCTCTCTAACTCTCTCTCTCTCTCTCTTTCTCTCTCTCTCTCTCTCTCTCTCTCTGTCTGTGTGTATGTGATTGTGTGTCTGTGTGTGTGATTGTGTGACTGTGCGTCCCTACAACAGGATTTGTTTTCTTTTATTGAACAAATCAAAAAGAGTCACATGGGAAAGGAATGAGGGGTATGTTACAGAAATCTTTGAGGTTTTTAACAAGGGTTTTAGATACTGACCCCAGTTGACCCCCATGAGCAGACTAATACTATCCCATAATATCAGTGTGCTATCTGCAACATTCATGGCAGGTATTTCTTTTGTAAGGTGGTGAGTTTCTTTCCATCTATATTTGTTATTTCTAGCGTTTATTAGCATAATATGTGAACAATGCATTAATCTGGGTCAGGGGCACAGAACTGTAAAGATGTGATTTAAGATTACAGCTATGCATTGGTTTAGGTTGTAAAACTTGAATGCATGGCAAAAGTCCAAGGTAAGTAAGGTTTGTTGTTGCACTGTGCTCTGAAACGTAGGTTAAACAAATAGACTCAGTACACAACAGGATAGCTGTCTTAAATCTTAAGTGACCTCAAGGTGTATTATTAACTCAGCGGTGAGGTCCAGCAGAACTCGCAGTTTCTTAGAATATAAGTGGTAATGTCACAATGTTGTTTTGCCACCATTCCCAAATGCTCATAGCAGTTTGACGAACAGCAACACAAAAGTCCATCAACAGGTAAACAAAGAGAGCAAGTGTGGTGTCCCGAGCCTGTAATCCCAGCATTTGGAAGCTGAGGCTGGGGAATTCTACAAATGAGATCCTGACTGAAGTGGGAGGAGGGGAATTGAACAGAGCAGGCAATACAGCTCTGTGTAGAATGTCTGCCAAGCAAGCTGAAGGCCTTGGTTCAGTTACAACCCTGCAAAACAAGTAAAGTAGGAACCGCCGACCTATAAAACAAGAGGATAAAATTCAACACAAATCTATAGATGAGATAATCCAAATCAAATCGACAAAGTTCCACCTAACAAAGACTCTTCTGATTATACTTCACATTTTTGTCTTTTATCCTTCATATCATAATATTTCTGGAAAATGAACCAAATGGTAACACAAATATTACACTTGTCTAGGGACAGGATCTTAGGAGAGATACTGAAGATAGTTACACAACCAAAAATGTTATGCCTGTGAAGTAATGATTATATATTGAGATCCATTTCTTAAGAGACCATAGCTCTGCGTGATTTTAATAAGGCAATTTATACAGCATTATTAATTTAAAACATGTGTATTTTAACATCCATCTGAGATATACACTGGGCTCACTACTATTTAAGCTGGTGTTGACAGACAGCATCAGTGACCCTGTGGTTGCCCTCCCTAGTGCTCTGCCCCATTTCACAAAGGGAGAAGCTGGGCTCAGAGAACTCTAACATGTCTTATTCTTTCTCAAACCCTGCTCAACATGGAAAGTGAGTCCAAGACAGCACACTCCCTTAGGGTCAAGATCCCACATCTCTGTTGTTCTTGAGCCATTGTGCCTCCTAGTTTCAAAGCTGTAAAGAGTTCACCTAGAATAGTGATCCCTGCTTCTTTCCATCTCTCAAGGATGCCCGCCTCAGGGCATCCAAAGAGAAGGCAGGAGGGAGCCCATTCTTCTAATAAGGGCCTCTTGGTCCTTGTCTAACCATGTTGTCAAAACATTCGCAAGGACTTCAAAAAGGAGTCCAGTTTCTATGGCAACTGGATGCAGGAGGTCTTGGTGAAACCTGAAATGCCTCCCCGTGTGCCCACTCCTCCCCCCCCATCACCACTCCCCACCCCCACCCCCACCTCTTTATGCCTTTTCCTATTTCTGAGAACAAAGCACAAATGTTCCTTAAAGTGAATTGGGCACAGAACTGAAAAGTATGTTTTTAGAGGCAGAACCATGCTCATCAAACCAGATTATTAAAAAGACATTTTGGTAGTCATAAAGATATCAGGTTTCTAGGGCAATATCGATGCTAGGATTGTTAGACAAACTTATAACACTTCCACCTGGCCCTTTTACATGCCCTTGCCTGTCCCTGAAAGTAAAATTCCTTAAGGCAACCAAAGAAATCACAGTCATTTGAACAGGTGTGCCAGGGTGCATTTTACTAGCAGATCTCTGAGCAAATTGTGGAATCAAAACATGTTCACAGAAGCAAAATCCTTGCAGATCTAACTAAACTGTTTTTGGTCACCTTGATGACGTCAGGTTACTGTGGCAACAGCGGCCTGCAGCCTAGTCCTCCACTCTGACACTGCTTGCACAAACCACCCCTTCTCTTTCTTTCTCTAAAAGTAAAACGCTTACTCTATTGCAGGCTACCTTCCTAGAAGGGAATGCAGACAATTGGGAGAATTCTGCTCAGTTTCTGAAAGGCAAATGGATGTTTGTTTACAGAAAGTTTGTTTGCTATAATAGTGACAATAGGGACTTTGATTGTCAGGGAGACTCAGGTATTTATTATGGTGCGGCATAAACTGTGTTCAAATCCATTCTGATAAATCCCTTTGGGTGCATCAATTCCCATATAAATTTAAAGTTAGGCAGCAATACCTTCTTCTCATTCGTTGTTAGAAAGTTTAGGTGTAACTTATCACAGTGCTAGATAACAAGCAAGCTACCAATATTATTGTATAATATTAACATTTCTATTGCTAGTGCTACTATTATGTTGAGTTATTCGGATGAGTATGGGTTAATATTCATACATAACTTTCATCAAAGATGGTAAAGCCGTGTCCTTTGCACTGCTCAGAGAGAATGAGTTATTGGGCCGACATCATGGTTTAGCAGGTAAAGCATTTGCTGCTGTGGAGAAAGGGGAGAACCAACTCCCAAGGGTGGTCCCCTGACCTCCACACATGGGCCGGATTGCTAATTTCCTTGGTGCCCTATGTTATTGTAACTGATAACTTATGCTCCCTTTTTCTAAGACTTAAAATTACACTTATTGATGGATATACATGGCCACTAAAAGAACATACTTTTCCATTGTGTTTCTCCTGAATTTTCCCAAACAGAGCCTCTTGAATTGGCAGAAGGATCCCTGCTTACTCCCTGAGTAGAGGGTTGGGTTTTAAAAGGAGCTGTTCCTACCATGCTCTTGTTTCAAATGTTTGTTACCTGACTAAAGGCTCCATTAGGAAAGTTGTGGAAACTTAAAGAGATGTGTAAGAGAAAGTAGTTCACTTCATATGTTTCTGTGGGAATATATTATTCTATCCTCTGAGATTCCTGTAGGTATGTGATGGACACCTCTCTTCTGACAGACATTCCTGCTGTCACGTTATAGTGTACTTGATCATAAAGTTGTCTCCATAGTGGAATTTAATCATAAGATTAAACTCTTCAGCCTGGATACTTCTGATAGGTATGTTGGTCACACCCCTGCAAAACCCACACAGTATGTCATGTGCAGAATTGAACATATTAATGGTTAGCATTCTTATGATCTCTGATATTAGCATTAGGACATCTCATTCTATTGTAGGTGTGCATAGGCAAATGTAACTTATATGTCACATTTGGTTTGTTTGTTTGTTTGTTTGTTTGTTTGTTTTTCAAGACAGGGTTTCTCTGTATAGCCCTGGCTGTCCTGGAACTCATTTTGTAGACCAGGCTGGCCTCGAACTCAGAAATCTGCCTGCCTCTGCCTCCTGAGTGCTAGGATTAAAGGTGTGCACCACCATGCCCCGCAATCTGTCACATTTAATATGAGCATTTTCCTATAGAGTGTTACTATTCTGCTTTTCTGTTGTTTCTGGTTTTGCTTTCATATGAACTATTATGCTGAGTCCAGGAACACCTTCTGATTTAAAAACAAGGTATAAAATATGTTCCAATTTTTCCCTTTTTGCTCATGGATGGATGCAAGATATACATGTATATGTATGCATGTCTGCTATGGTGACATGTGCATATTCATGGGTGCTTCTGTTGTTTCCATACTGAGAACCCCATTTGTCCTAGGTCTGGGGCCATCAAATTAGAAGAACTCGCCCAGTGTCCTGAGGTCTGTGCACAGTCATGACAACTAGAACTCAAGCCGGGTCTCTCACCTTGTCTGCTTCATTATTACTCTTTACTCCATTGTGATATTTCTTGTAACTGAGGATCAGTGAGGAGTAATCTCTTCACCCATACCATACAGCGAGAAAATGAGAGAGCAGAAATCACAGGGGATCAAAAGCATTAGGTCAGAAGCCCCCACAGCCTGGGTGTGGTCCTCACCTTTCACCTTGTTGGGACTGTCTCCTGTTAGCTATGGCACATGCTAAGCTACCAGTCTCCTGAGCTCCTGGGAAATGTTTTGTTACCACAGCTTGTGTGGTTGGAGGAGCTCTGGGATTACAGACATGTACTGTCTCATACAACAGTACGTGAATTCTGGAAATCTGACCTCGGGTTTCCATGCTTTTCTGGCAAGCACTTTACCCAGGGACCCATTTATTCTCCCCACTTCCATTTCCTTCTCACTGCTGTATCCTGGAGTCTCAGATTCAAATCTTGTCACTAAGACATAGAGGACTTTTAATCTCTGACCCAGCTACCCTTCTTCTAAGTTTCTCTCTCCAAAGCACAATGCACAGATATCAAAAGGCATAAACAAGTATAAGGTCTTTTCTTGTAAATTAAATCATAACAGAACAAGACTAAAAATAATATAGATTTTCATCAGTGTGGGAGTCAGTGAACAATCCAAGTTAGGTCTACATCCTCTACTAGAACGCAGGTATAATAAAGCAGGAGGTCTCCCTTTATCTATTACTATAAATGACCTTTGGTGTATTACTAAGTGAAGAGATTAAGATATTAAAAAACGTCTAGACCTGATGCTATGTAGTATGCATTGGATGTGTGTAGCATTGGACAGCTATATGAAACCATTCAAATATAAAATTAAATTCATATTTCATTTTCCTATAATACTCATCCTTTTTCAAGTGTTCATATATTCAGTTTCCAAACTTCAAAGAAACTTACATATAAAGAAAACAAGTAAGATTTTTGCTCAACCTCTTGGGGTACTAGAATAACAAACGTATTTTGAGAAGTGGAACTGTTGGCTCTTCACTCTACTTAAGAAGCAGGAAAGGCTTCCCCTAACCTGGACTCGAATTGTTAACTTGGTTAACTTTGGAAACTTTGGAATCCATCAGGACAGGAAAGCCGCCAGGTCCGGTCTTAAGGAGCTCCAGCAGCCAGAGCACAGCCCCAGACCTTCCTAGCTGTCATAACAGAGACTCCAGCCTCTGTAAAGTTCACAGAGTTTATGTCCAGCCTCTCAACAGGACCCGCTCTAGATTATGCTAAATTTAGGTGAAAAGTCTGAGCAAAGCCCACTAATCCTTGAGCATGAGAACTCAACAATCCATGAACAGGAAAACTCACCAATCGCTGAGCTCCCGCAAGCTCAGGACTTGAAATCCTACCAATCATCACCCTGGAAATCTCCACCTTAGAAAATGTACGCCCCTAAGAAACCATATATAAACACTGTGTCTGCTCAGCTCCTGGCTGTCAACTCCCTTCCAGGAGACTAGGAGTCTCCTTCTGGAGTTCTTTCTCTACATCTTAGACCCTGTCTGATGTGACTTCCTCAGAAGCCAGGAAGCAATGAAGATCAGGGAAGCAATGAAGAGAAGGAGCGGCGGAGCCTGCTGAGATTCGCATGCTCAGCTGGGAATATCCTCCCTTGGAAGTTACAACCCTGAAGGAAATGGCTGAGGATCCTGGGCTCCTTAGCTCTGCTCAGGATACCCTCCCCTGAGAGCTCCAGTGCTTGTGGTGAAGAGGCTTCCTCTCATAGCTGTGTTGCTCCCGAGCAGTAGTGCCTCAGGATGCCCTTCTATTGGCACACCTTCTCCCACCAGTGCTGTGTGGTTCTTGGGCTTCCACCTCCCAGGGCACCTTCCCAGATGAGCAGGAAGTCCAACTGCAAAAGAATTAGCAGTCACCTGAACCTTCTTTGTGTACCAGGATTTAGCAAAGATGATAAGTTTTGGTATTCGAAGACTCCTGAACAATATACAAGTGCACATAGAGTTACCTTGGCACCGCTTTCAAAGCCTTACTAAAATGCAGATCTACCCAACAATCTTCCTTGGCTGCCAAAAAACAAAAACAAAAACAAAAAACAAAAAACAAAACCTTGCAATACAGATTAAAATTTTTATATTGACTTCATCAGCTAATAACACTTGAACCTACTGATCAGCTCTAACTAATGTCACCAGAAGAGGGACAACTAGACCTAGTGAGTTCCTAATGAGACTGTTGAAGTAAACATCCCCACATTTGACCTGTATTTTGCCAAACTCCAGTTTAGTGTATCCTCTAAATTCTTATTAATTTAAATGGCTTAGAAGTGAGCCAAGGGAAATATGGCATACTAAGTGTAAAATCAGCAATATCTGCATAGCAAACCCCATAGGTCAGACACTGGCAGTGCATGGTGGCCATTTTATGTCTCAATTGGATTGACCAAGCAGTACTTGGACTTTTAATCAACCACTATCTGGGGTGTGTCTTTGAAGATGTTTGGATGAGATTAATCTTGAATTGGGGCCTTCTCAGATGTGACTTTGGCTCTTTCAGTTCTTTGTCCTTGAGATTAGGCTGATTCTATAGATTATCATTTATTTACAGCACAACTGCCTAATGGTTGTATAAGCCATTTTGTATCACATCTATATGGTCCTCTTTGGATGTGTTTCTCTTGAGATGATGGAGTAATTAATATAGAATATTAGGGGCAGACATTTTTTATACTTAAAAGAGACACCTTGGAGATTTACCTTTTAAAACTAATAGTAGCTGAGCACAGGACTTTAATCCCAGCACTTGGGAGACTGATCCAGGATGATCAGGAATTCAATGTCATTCTCAAATACTCTCTCAAACAAAACAAGGGCTGAAGTTGTAGCTCAGTTGGTAAAGTACTTGCTGAGCATCTCTGAACCCCTGGATTCAGTCCTCAGCACTACATGCAAGTGGACATTCCTATAATGCCTATAATCCTAGCACTTAGGCTGTGGAGGCAGGAGAATTGGGAAGTCAAGGCCATCCTCAGGTAGCAAATTCAAGATCAGCATGGAATACATGAGCTCCCCCTCATCTCTAAAAGTAGTAAAAAAAAACATTCCACAAAACCAAATAGATGGAATAGATGAATGGCACCAACTCTTGGCAAGCACATGGAATAAATGTGACTCTCACCTAGAAACAGACTGGAACAATCATTTTTAAATCCTGCTTGTCAGTATAAATTGGTACAAATACACATAAATTGTATGAGTCAGAAATGCCATTTAAGAAGTAAATCTAAAATTACAGGTGTGTTTGGAAGTCTCTTGAGTTGGACACCATAGAAACATGACAGCAAACAGATTCCTTATATCAATCTTGTCTATGCTATGCTAGTCTATTTTATAACAGTGCTGTAAGAATACAGTTCTGCCCTTTATAACCTCTGTTGTTATCCACAGTATCATAGAACCTGTCTATAATGTTAACCAACTCTAATTTTAGAAACTTACAGAGTGATAGATGTGAACAATGTTGACTTTTGAGGGTTGAAATTAAGAAAGAACCATATAGCTTTGGGTTGGCCAGATGTGTTGCCAGGAATTTTGTTATACATCACTGGAAATTTTGGTTTAAGAATAAATAGTAGAGACCAAGCATGGTGGTTTGTGTCTATAATAACATCACTTGGGAGGAGAGACAGGCAAATCTCTGTGCATTCAAAGCCAGACTGGTCTACATAGTGAGTTCCATGACAACCAGGGCTACATATTGAGACCTGTCTCAAAGTGAAGGAAGAGGAGAAATAGAAGAAGGACAAGAAGGAGAAAGGAGAAGAAGAGGAAGAGGAAGAGAAGGAGGAGGTAGATTGCTTAGTAGTTAAAAGCACTTGCTGTTCTTTTAGAATTTGGTTTCCAGTACACAAACCAGATAGCTGACAACTGCTTCTAACTCCAGCTCCAAGGAAACTGGCACCCTCTTCTCTCTTCCATGAGTATCCATACAGACACAACCAGAATTAAAAATAAAACTACATCTTCAAAGGGAAGACTGAATAATAGTTGTGGCTGATATGGTTGTTAAAATGCTTGGATGAGCATAATTAACCCCTTCTAAGGACTAAGTTTGGAGATGAGAATAATCTCAGAAATTCAAGAATGTTATTATCCATGGAGTGTAGAATAATATGAATCTCCTGAGCATCACCTAGTGTCTAAGACATCAGACATGGAATAGTTTCAAATTGCTAAGAAAGACCTTCCAACCTTCTAGGATAGTTAGGGCTCCTCACTACAAGAGATATTCAGCTCTCTATGTGGTCACCCACACCTTTACCTGAGTCCAAATCCTGGCACTCTGCTTTTCTCATTACATCATCTCAGTATTAGCAGCATTGCAACATCAACAGCATTAAATGGCATCAGGTTTATATGGCAACTATGGTTATATGATGTTCTACAAATTGACAATGTCACCCAGTCCCCCCACTTCAGTGACACTGAATTCCACTGAAAGCAAAAACATCTTCACCTTTCAGGCCACTCAAAAAATCATACTCACTAGAAAAAGTAGGACAAGATGCAGACAATTGGTAGAATTGTCCAAAGTTAGTGACCACACAAAGTTCCCATTGTTGGGAAGGCTGTTGCCTGTAAATGTGACTTTAGAGGGGTATAATCAGTACACAGAGACCTGAAGATATCTTCTATCTTTTAGGTTAGCTAGCCCACTAAAGGAAGGAAGATGCATATTTTACCATCTGTTGCAAACAGACAACACTAAGAGATGTTCATAATCCCCTCAAGAGACCATCTCTCATAGATAAGCACTTCTGTGACACTATCCCTAGGGAAACATAAACAAGTGTCTACCTATCCCAGATAGAGAACCAATGATAGACCAGTGTAAAAGATACCACCAAAGTCCAACTTGGTGAACTAGTGAGTTTATTGGAGTTACTTACAAGAGGGTGGGTGAGGGGTTACATGCATGTGGAGAACCACTCAAGGGCAGCTGTATCACTGAAAGCCCATCCAGCATGACCTGCACTTATGGGCACCTTGGCAGCTTGGAGAGAGCATTTTGCTGTCAGTTCAGCTGACCTGAGCCTCTTCCAGGCAGCTCAGTTGCTCGCTCTCCCTCTCTCTCTCTCTCTTTCTCTCTCTCCCAGGAAGATCTGCTACTTTCTGTCTTCCCACAAGTCCTTACTGTTGATATAATCATGGTGAGGGAAGTGCCTTGGGCATCTGGTCAGTTTCAAAAACTTCCAGAGACTCCTGAACTGTTTACTTCTGAGTCTCACGGCGCCTGTCTTTAAAATTCCCTGAGTCTTATCAAGGAAATTCTCACAAGCCTTATCCTTTAGAAATTCCTGTGTCTTGATGAGCTGAGGAGGGATTAATATACAATACCACCAGGGCTGGCATCTAGGAGTGCAGCAGCCACCACTGTCCTTAGAGTGTTTTGGTTCTACTCTATATAGCCACTTGTGTGTATACTTGCCACATTTAACTCAATTCAGTACACTTTCAGTTCTACAAGAACAATTACTTTTATGGGTTGTGGCATGCCATATTATTTTGATTATCTGAAATTGTGCTTCTACTGGATATGGCATACTTATCTGGAAACTCCAGAGACTCTCAAGAAAAGACTAAGAGAAGTCTTCCCATGGCAGATTCATGGAAAATGAGTAGATCAGGTTAACAATACAGACAAAAAGTTGCCATCCTGAGTGGTAACAGTTGATTATATGGGGTAACTGATAGAATCAAGGGTATGCATTATTTCTGAGGCTGTCTTGAAGATTTATCGGGAAAAGACTACTATTTGACTCAGTAGACAAGTTTTAAAAAGGAAATCAGCCTTCAACAGGGTGAATAGAGTCATCCAGCCAATTGATGAGCCCAGACAGAAGAAAAACATGGAAGAACTGTACATTGATATTCTCCACTGGAGGGCTGGTGAGATGGCTCAGTGGTTAAGAGCACCCGACTGCTCTTCCGGAGGTCTGGAGTTCAAATCCCAACAACCACATGGTAGCTCACAACCATCCATAACGAGATCTGACTCCTTCCTCTGGTGTGTCTGAGGACAGCTACAGTGTACTTACATATAATAGATATTCTCCACTGGAGCTGAAATGCTCTTATGGAATGGACAGTGCTGACTGTACTTGGAGAATGAAGGGCATTTGGATATCCAGTGTGGACAGCTCTTGGTGTCACCTCCTAGGAATTTGGCAGGAATTTGACTTTGGGCTAGGACAAGGAAGTAGGCTCGGAGGTGAATAGAGCTGAGGAATGTGTTCATTGTATCTTGATGGGTCTTATTGCCACATGTAACAGCAGGTGAAAATTTTTCCACTGTAAACAAAGCAGGGCCTGCTCCCACATAACTCAGGAAAGTACACAAATTCCAGGCCTTTCTGAAATTCCTCAGGGTGCTGGATACCAAACTCACCTGTCACTTTGTGGAGGAGAAATAATGAAGGCTCCTGACATACCTTTCTGCTTTTCCTTGAGCTAGCCTGCTGCTTCCTCTTGTGGGGGTATGTGGTAAGAGAAGAACAGACTCTTCCGCTGCACTGGTCACATAATTACTTACCCTCACCATGCACAGCAGTAATGGAAAGAAGGCACCCTGTGAAACAAAACCTAGGGGTCAGGGTTCTTGAAGGAAAGGCTCTAGGGCAACTGGGGAAATGGTTAACTCTTTCCCGAGCAGTGTAGACAAATCAGTGAAGTGGGAGTACTTCCTCAAAGAGTATGAAAAATTATTATTGTTTTAAAACAATGGTTTGCATTTATTTATAGTGTGGGGATGTGAGCGTGCTCATTCCAGGGAACATGTATGAAGAGCAGAGGACAATTTGCAGGAGTTGGTTCTTTTCTTCCACCAAGTGTGTTTCAAGCATCAAACTTGGGTCAGGTCATCAGGCTTAGTGGCAAGCACCACTGTCTGGTGAGTCGGCATATGGGCCCAGGAATTCAACATTCTTAATGCTTATGGTTGCATATTCTAGCCTACTACCATAAAAGAATGCATGTCTTTGCCAATTGGTCAAATTATGCATTTCATGAAACTTTAATAAACCAATCTCTTATTCTAGTGTTAGAAAGTAGAATTACTTTTCATTGTCTCTATCTGATTTCCATATATATTACACAGTTTACACTTTTGCCTCAAAATATGTTGTATGGCAATTCTAGACTTCAAACTTGAGATGTTTATGCTACATCTCATTTAAATGGGAAATGTGACATAGGAAGACACCATGCAGGAGGAAAAGAAATGTCATATATTCCTTATTCAGACAAACAATGCAACATTGAACAAAAGTTAAATTTAAAATTCCCACAACTAATGTAGTCTCAGTTACTAAAGAATCTTGGGCATATATGTGTGCATGAGAAAACCTATATGAGAATTGTCACTGAGCATAGCTACTCATAGCAAAGCAGTTCCAGATGGCCTTACCCAAAAAAACCTGAGAAATACTTTCCAGAAAGAAAAGTTGTGCTGGGTGGTGGTGACATAGGCCTTAATCCCGGAAGTTGGGAGGCAGAGGCAGGCAAATCTCAGTGAGTTCAAGGTCAGCTCAAGCTCCAGGACTAAATAAAGAGACCCTGTCTTAGAACAAAAAAGAAAGAAAGAAAGAAAACAAATCACAAAATCAGAAAAGTAACATGATTGCCTCGATGCCACATAATGGATAAAAAGCAACAAGCTAGACTTTTAAAAATTCCTGTCTAGGCTTCTTTCCAGTTGAAATCTTTGTGGCCAGGCAGAGATAGCACACACCTTTAATCCCAGCACTCAGGAGGCAGAGGCAGGGATATCTCTGTGAGTTCAAGACCAGCTTGGTCTACAGAGCCAGTTTTAGGACAGCCAGGGCTATACAGAAACATACTGTCTCAAAAACCCAGAGGGAGGGGGAAGGAAAAGAAAAGGGGGAAAAAAAGAAGAGTTGCAACCTGGATCTGAACTTATGGGCTTTTTGACAGCTACATGCATGTCGACACGCATTTGCATAGTTTTTTCATAACATTTCCCAGATGCCAGGATCCTAAGGACACAGGTCTCTCTGAGTCCTCTGAGTGTATGGGCCCATGAAGAGACCTTCTGATGCCCTAAACCCTCCTATAGACAGACTGGCCTTGCAGCCCTGCAATTCACATTCTGATCACCAGATGGCACCCAACTCTAGATTCAAAAAGCTAGTTTTTCACCATAAAGGGTTATTTTTTCATAAACAGAAACAAAAATTATCCTCAAAGTAGGTAACAATATAGTAAGTACCAACTTACCTTGATTCTTTTTAAAACCATTGTGTATTAGACAACACTGACTGGACACACACACATATGTTTCCTTCAGCTACATCATCAACTTATTTCTCTGTGTTAGGAGTTTACTGTGTGTCAGGCATCCTCAGTCCAACGCCGTACCTGCATGCCTTACATTTTCTTCCCCCTGTTTTGATCTTCTTATAAATTGATTTCCATAGAAACAATCCAAAGAGACTGCCTCCCATGCATATCTGGTCCAACCTTGCCTCTTGTCTTAGAACCAAAACTATAATTGAAATGGTTCTGTTGAGGAAGAAAAACTGCTACCTGTGGAAACTTTTGACCCATATTTCCCATTAGTGTTATCTGACAGGCTCCTACCTGCCCCTGACTATATCTTACTTACAAAGAGGGGACAGTAGGATCAACCTTTCATAGTGTCAGTCTTGGAAGTTCTCTTGAGTGGGAGATATTTTGATTTGCTTTGCTTTGCTTTGCTTTGCTTTGCTTTGCTTTGCTTTGCTTTGCTTTGCTTTGCTTTGCTTTGCTTTGCGAATCAGTTTTCACGATTGTGGGGCCAGGGAGCTTTGGGACCAGGAAGAGCAGGCCTGGAGCAAGAATGCGGTTGATGTGTGTCCAAACCCTGGAAATCTCATCCTAAGATCAACAGAGTAGGATAGCTCCCCCCCCCCGCCACAACCCACCCACACACACACCTGCCCTGGTGCCTGCATGTCCCAGCCCACATAGCCCTGGGCCTCCAACCATTGCCTCACCAGGGGAGGTCACATTAACCTTCCTTTCCTCTTACAAGGTCATGTCCAGCAGCACCTGGAATCCCTTCTCGTGCTAATAAGGCATATACAGCACCCTAGCTCGGGCCATCACCCCACATCCCTTATTAACCCCCCCCAAAGGTCTCCCCCATAAACTGAACCAGTTCTCCAAAGCTGTGTCCAGGTATCTATGTTCTTTGCCCATACATTCACAGCCAACCAAGATCCTTCCTGCACCCACCCATCTCAGCTAAGCTTCTCTTCCTCCAGTCCAACCTGGTGTGCAATGAGCCTGAGTACCCAAAGGAAGAAGCAGACACAGGACAGGGCGGCATTTTATAGTTCAGAGTAACATGTCTCCATACTTAATTTTAAGTATGGGTGATCTATCAGAAAGTAATCTGTCCCACTTGGTTGCTTAAGGGGCCCACTTAAGGAGATATCTAACATGTGACTCCTCTTCTTCCCACTTGGAGACTAGAGCCAGAACCACTGGACACAGAGAAGTAGAAAGCCTAGGTTTTCAAAGGCAAAGGCAGGTCAGAGAACCTAGTCAACACACAACTCTCCTGGTTTGGTGAAATGCTTATCACAGGTTTCTCACAAACTGGTCGTCTCTTCTCAGTTTTCCTCTTGGATAGACCATGAGAAAATAGACATTCTTCTTCATTGCTGGATATAATGACAAATGTTCTTAAACCCCATGGAGAGGGTTTGATACTAATTTAAAAAATAACACAAGCATGTGTTTCTTGGGAGCAATAATCCTTCTTTTAAGGATCCTCCTCCCAAAACATGACATAAACCCTTTCCTAGAAGAAGAAGGCTTTGGGGATCTGGAGGGGATAGGAACACTTAGGAAAAACAACAGAGTCAACTAACCAGGACCCTTGGGGCTCTCAGAGTCTAAACCACCAACCAAAGAACATGCACAGGATGGACCTAGGCCTCTCTGTACATATGTAGCAGATCTGCAGCATGGTCCTCACATAGGTCCTGAACAACTGGAGTAGGGGCTTACCCTGACTCTGTTACCTGCCTGTGGACCCTGTTCCCCTAACTGATCTGCCTTGTCTGTCCTCAGTGGGAAAAGATATGCCTAGTCCTGCAGTGGCTTGATGGGCTAGAGTGAGTTAGTACAAAGAGGGATTCTCACCCTTCTTAGAGGAAAAGGGGAGAGGGCTGGGGAGGGGCTAGTGAAAGGGGGACTGATAGAAGAGGGAATGGTGTGACCGTGATGTAAAGTGAATAAATAAATAAATTAATGAACAGAAATTTTAAAATCAACTTCCAATAAAAGAAAATTAAAATTAAAATCAAAAGATTACAGAAAAGCACCGGGGCAGCTGGGGCGCAGGGTCGACTGACACTCACCAGCTACCCACAACACCCGCCACAGGATCTTAAGACTTCTGGTGAGTGGAGCACAGCTTCTGCTCCAATCCAATTGCGCAGGACCTGAGACTGCATTAGTTAGGGAAGCAGAAACCAGCCTGAGTAGGGCCACAGGCCTCATCCGGCCAGATCAGCGCCGGGGTAGCGGGAGCGCAGGGTTGCCTGACACCCGCCAGCTACCCACGACCCCCGCCGCAGGATTTTGGGACTGCTGGTGAGTGGAACACAGCTTCTGCTCCAGTCCAATAACGCAGGACCTGAGACTGCTCTGGTTGGGGAGAGAGAAATCCGGCCTACATAGGGCCACAACCCTCTTCCGGTCAGAAAAGCACCTGGGCAGCTGGGGCGCAGGGTCGGCTGACACTCACCAGCTACCCACAACACCCGCCACAGGATCTTAAGACTTCTGGAGAGTGGAACACAACTTCTACTCCAATCCAATTGCACGCAGGACCAGAGATTGCATTAGTTAGGGAAGCAGAAAACCGGCCTGAGTAGGACCACAGGCCTCTTCCGGCTGGACCAGCACCAGGGTACCGTCAGCTACCCATGACCTCCACCGCAGGATTTAGAGACTGCTGGTGAGTGGAATACAGCTTCTGCTCCAATCTTTAAACAGTGACAACGATAACAACTAACCCCAGAGATTACCAGATGGCGAAAGGTAAACGTAATAATCTTACTAACAGAAACCAAGACCACTCACCATCATCAGAACCCAGCACCCCCACTTCGCCCAACCCAGGGCACCCCAACACACCGGAAAAGCTAGACACGGATTTAAAAGCATATCTCCTGATGATGATAGAGGACTTCAAGAAGGACTTTAATAACACACTTAAAGAAATACAGGAGAACACTGCTAAACAGGCAGAAGACAATAAAGAGGAAGCACAAAAATCCCTTAAAGAATTGCAGGAGAACACTGCTAAAGAGTTACAAATCCTTAAAGAAAAACAGGATAACATAATCAAACAGGTAGAAGTCCTTACAGAAAAACAGGAAAACACATCCAAACAGATGATGGAAATGAACAAAACCATACTAGACCTAAAAAGGGAAGTAGACACAATAAAGAAAACCCAAAATGAGGCAACACTGGAGATAGAAACCCTAGGAAAGAAATCTGGAACCATAGATACGAGCATCAGCAACAGAATACAAGAGATGGAAGAGAGAATCTCAGGTGCAGAAGATTCCATAGAGAACATCTGCACAACAATCAAGGAAAATGTAAAATGCAAAAAGGTCCTAACTCAAAACATCCAAGAAATACAGGACACAATGAGAAGACCAAACCTACAGATAATAGGAGTGGATGAGAATGAAGATTTTCAACTCAAAGGACCAGCAAACATCTTCAACAAAATTATAGAAGAAAACTTCCCAAATCTAAAGAAAGAGATGCCCATGAACATACAAGAAGCCTACAGAACTCCAAATAGACTGGACCAGAAAAGAAATACCTCCCGACACATAATAATCAGAACAACAAATGCTCTAAATAAAGATAGAATACTAAAAGCAGTAAGAGAAAAAGGCCAAGTAACATATAAAGGCAAGCCTATCAGAATTACACCAGATTTTTCACCAGAGACTATGAAAGCCAGAAGATCCTGGACGGATGTTATACAAACACTAAAAGAACACAAATTCCAGCCCAGGCTACTATACCCAGCCAAACTCTCAATTAACATAGATGGAGAAACCAAAGTATTCCACGACAAAACCAAATTCACACATTATCTCTCCACGAATCCAGCCCTTCAAAGGATAATAACAGAAAAAAACCAATACAAGGACAGGAACCACGCCCTAGAAACAACAAGAAGGTAATCCCTCAACAAACCTAAAAGAAGACAGCCACAAGAACAAAATGCCAACTTTAACAACAAAAATAACAGGAAACAACAATTACTTTTCCTTAATATCTCTTAATATCAATGGACTCAACTCCCCGATAAAAAGACATAGACTAACAAACTGGCTACACAAACAAGACCCAACATTTTGCTGCTTACAGGAAACTCATCTCAGAGAAAAGGATAGACACTACCTCAGAATGAAAGGCTGGAAAACAATTTTCCAAGCAAATGGCATGAAGAAACAAGCTGGAGTAGCCATTCTAATATCTGATAAGATTGACTTCCAACCCAAAGGCATTAAAAAAGACAGGGAGGGACACTTCATACTCATCAAAGGTAAAATCCTCCAAGAGGAACTATCAATCCTGAATATCTATGCTCCAAATACAAAGGCAGCCACATTCATTAAAGAAACTTTAATAAAGCTCAAAGCACACATTGCACCTCATACAATAATAGTGGGAGACTTCAACACACCACTTTCACCAATGGACAGATCATGGAAACAGAAACTAAACAGGGACACAGTGAAACTAAGAGAAATTATGAATCAAATGGATCTGGCAGATATCTACAGAACATTCTATCCTAAAACAAAAGGATATACCTTCTTCTCAGCACCTCATGGTACCTTCTCCAAAATTGACCACATAATTGGTCACAAAGCAGGCCTCAACAGATATAAAAATATTGAAATTGTCCCATGCATCCTATCAGATCACCATGGACTAAGGCTGATCTTCAATAACAAAATAAATAATAGAAAGCCAACCTTCACGTGGAAACTGAACAACACTCTTCTCAATGATACCTTGGTCAAGGAAGGAATAAAGAAAGAAATTAAGGACTTTTTAGAGTTCAATGAAAATGAAGCCACAACATACCCAAACTTATGGGACGCAATGAAAGCATTTCTAAGAGGAAAACTCATAGCTCTGAGTGCCTCCAAAAGGAAACTAGAGAGAGCACACATTAGCAGCTTGACAACACACCTAAAAGCACTAGAACAAAAGGAAGCAAATTCACCCAAGAGGAGTAGACGGCAGGAAATAATCAAACTCAGGGGCGAAATCAACCAAGTGGAAACAAGAAAAACTATTCAAAGAATCAACCAATCAAGGAGCTGGTTCTTTGAGAAAATCAACAAGATAGATAAACCCTTAGCCAGACTCACTAGAGGGCACAGGGAAAGCATCCTAATTAACAAAATCAGAAATGAAAAAGGAGACATAACAACAGATCCTGAAGACATCCAAACCACCATCAGATCCTTCTACCAAAGGCTATACTCAACAAAACTGGAGAACCTGGATGAAATGGAGAAGTTCCTAGACAGATACTAGGTACCAAAGTTGAATCAAGATCAGGTTAATGATCTAAACAGCCCTATATCCCCCAAAGAAATAGAAGCAGTCATTAATAGTCTCCCAACTAAATAAAGCCCAGGACCAGATGGGTTTAGTGCAGAGTTCTATCAGACCTTCAAAGAAGATCTAATCCCAGTTCTTCACAAACTATTCCACAAAATAGAAACAGAAGGTACTCTACCCAACTCATTCTATGAAGCCACAATTACTCTGATACCTAAACCACAAAAAGACCCAAAAAAGATAGAAAACTTCAGACCAATATCCCTTATGAATATTGATGCAAAAATCCTCAATAAAGTTCTTGCTAACCGAATCCAAGAACACATCAAAACAATCATCCATCCTGACCAAGTAGGTTTCATCCCAGGGATGCAGGGATGGTTCAATATACGGAAATCCATCAACGTAATCCAGTATATAAACAAACTCAAAGACAAAAACCACATGGTCATCTCGTTAGATGCAGAAAAAGCATTTGACAAGATCCAACACCCATTCATGATAAAAGTCTTGGAAAGATCAGGAATTCAAGGCCCATACCTAAACATGATAAAAGCAATCTACAGCAAACCAGTAGCCAACATCAAAGTAAATGGTGAGAAGCTGGAAGCAATCCCTCTAAAATCAGGGACTAGACAAGGCTGTCCACTTTCTCCATACCTATTCAACATTGTACTTGAAATCCTAGCCAGAGCAATTCGACAACAAAAGGAGATCAAAGGGATACAAATTGGAAAAGATGAAGTCAAAATATCACTTTTTGCAGATGATATGATAGTATATATAAGTGACCCTAAAAATTCCACCAGAGAACTCCTAAGCCTGATAAACAGCTTCGGTGAAGTAGCTGGATATAAAATTAACTCAAACAAATCAATGGCCTTTCTCTACACAAAGAATAAACAGGCTGAGAAAGAAATTAGGGAAACAACACCCTTCTCAATAGTCACAAATAATATAAAATATCTTGGCGTGACTCTAACTAAGGAAGTGAAAGATCTGTATAATAAAAACTTCAAGTCTCTGAAGAAAGAAATTATAGAAGATCTCAGAAGATGGAAAGATCTCCCATGCTCATGGATTGGCAGGATCAACATTGTAAAAATGGCTATCTTGCCAAAAGCAATCTACAGATTCAATGCAATCCCCATCAAAATTACAAATCAATTCTTCAACGAATTAGAAAGTGCAATCTGCAAATTCATCTGGAATAACAAAAAACCTAGGATAGCAAAAACTCTTCTCAAGGATAAAAGAACCTCTGGTGGAATCACCATGCCGGACCTAAAGCTCTACTACAGAGCAATTGTGATAAAACTGCATGGTACTGGTATAGTGACAGACAAATAGACCAATGGAATAGAATTGAAGACCCAGAAATGAACCCACACACCTATGGTCACTTGATCTTCGACAAGGGAGCTAAAACCATCCAGTGGAAGAAAGACAGCATTTTCAACAAATGGTGCTGGCACAACTGGTTGTTAACATGTAGAAGAATGCGAATCGATCCATTCCTATCTCCTTGTACTAAGGTCGAGTCTAAGTGGATCAAGGAACTTCACATAAAACCAGAGACACTGAAACTTATAGAGGAGAAAGTGGGGAAAAGCCTTGAAGATATGGGCACAGGGGAAAAATTCCTGAATAGAACAGTAATGGCTTGTGCTGTAAGATCGAGAATTGACAAGTGGGACCTCATGAAACTACAAAGCTTCTGCAAGGCTAAAGACACCATCAATAAGACAATAAAACCACCAACAGATTGGGAAAGGATCTTCACCTATCCTAAATCAGATAAGGGACTAATATCCAATATATATAAGGAACTCAAGAAGGTGTACTCCAGAAAGTCAAATAACCCCATTAAAAAATGGTGATCAGAACTGAACAAAGAATTCTCACCTGAGGAATACCGAATGGCAGAGAAACACCTGAAAAAATGTTCAACATCCTTAATCATCAGGGAAATGCAAATCAAAACAACCCTGAGATTCCACCTCACACCAGTCAGAATGGCTAAGATCAAAAATTCAGGTGACAGCAGATGCTGGCGAGGATGTGGAGAAAGAGGAACACTCCTCCATTGTTGGTGGGATTGCAAGCTTGTACAACCACTCTGGAAATCAGTCTGGCGGTTCCTCAGAAAATTGGACATAGTACTACCGGAGGATCCAGCAATACCTCTCCTGGGCATATATCCAGAAGATGTCCCAACCGGTAAAAAGGACACATGCTCCACTATGTTCATAGCAGCCCTATTTATAATAGCCAGAAGCTGGAAAGAACCCAGATGTCCCTCAACAGAGGAATGGATACAGAAATTATGGTACATTTACACAATGGAGTACTACTCAGCTATTAAAAAGAATGAATTTATGAAATTCCTAGCCAAATGGATGGACCTGGAGGGCATCATCTTGAGTGAAGTAACACAATCACAAAAGAACTCACACAATATATATTCATTGATAAGTGGATATTAGCCCAAAACTTAGGATACGCAAGATATAAGATACAATTTGATAAACGCATGAAACTCAAGAAGAATGAAGACCAAAGTGTGGACACTGTGCACCTTCTTAGAATTGGGAACAAAACACCCAGGGAAGGAGTTACAGAGACAAAGTTCGTAGCTTTGATGAAAGGATGGACCATTTAGAGACTGCTGTATCCAGGGATCCGTCCCATAATCAGCTTCTAAACGCTGACACCATTGCATACACTAGCAAGATTTTGCTGAAAGGACCCAAATATAGCTGTCTCTTGTGAGACGATGCCGGGGCCTAGCAAACACAGGAGTGGATGTTCACAGTCAGCTATTGGATGGATCACAGGGCTCCCAATGGAGAAGCTAGAGAAAGTACCCAAGGAGCTAAAGGGATCTGCAACCCTATTGTTGGAACAACATGATGTACTAACCAGAACCCCGGAGCTCTTGTCTCTAGCTGCATATGTATCGAAAGATGGCCTAGTTGGCCATCAATGGAAAGAGAGGCCCATTGGACTTGCAAACTTTATATGCCCCAATATAGGGGAATGCCAGGGCCAAAAGAATGGGAATGGGTGGGTAGGGAAGTGGGGGGCGCTATGGGGGACTTTTGGGATAGCATTGGAAATGTAATTGAGGAAAATATGTAATAAAAATATTAAAAATCAAAAAAAAAAGAAAATGTCTTAAAAAAAAATCAAAAGATTAAACCCAACTATGACTATACATTTCGTTGTTTAAAAATATGCTCTCGGATATTAGTCCCCTATCTGATTTAGGATAGGTAAAGATCCTTTCCCAATCTGTTGGTGGCCTTTTTGTCTTATTGACAGTGTCTTTTGCGTTATAGAAGCTTTGCAATTTTATGAGGTCCCATTTGTCAATTCTCGATCTTACAGCACAAACCATTGCTGTTCTATTCAGGAATTTTTCCCCTGTGCCCAGATCTTCAAGGCTTTTCCCTACTTTCTCCTCTATAAGTTTCAGTGTCTCTGGTTCTATGTGGAGTTCCTTGATCCACTTAGATTTGACCTTAGTACAAGGAGATAGGAATGGATCGATTCACATTCTTCTACATGATAACCACCAGTTGTGCCAGCAAACTTAAATCTTCTCACTTTTTTTAAGCTATGGAAGTTTTTTTTTATATATTTTAATAATTTCACCTTCTCTAATTCACCAATTTTGATTTTTATTTGGTGTCTTGTCTGTGAAATCTTCACCTAGAACCCAGTGACAGAGATTTTCTTTTGTACATTCTGTTAGAAATTCTTTAGGCTCACATATGTATACAATGATCTGTATATGGTACATAGATCTTAACTTATATTTGTTTTTTGATATTCGTTAGCTTATTTTATGTTAGTGTTCTACCTTCATGAAGAGTGCACTAAATCTCCATATAGAAGGGGTGAGCCACCATGTGGTTGCTGGGAATTGGACTCAGGACCTCTGAGAAAAGCATGCAGTACTCTTAACTACTGAGCCATCCACCAGCCAACATTTTATATTTGTGTGTGAATATATGATTACCTCAGTACAGTACAGACCATCCTTTATACACAGAATTGACTTTGCATATTTGTCAAATAGCAGTTGTCCAGAAAGCCAGGAATGGAACGTATGCCAATAATTTCAGTGCCTGGGGTTGGGAGTTGTAGCAAGAATTTATTCATTTCTCAGCCTAGCCTACACACAGGTTTGATTTGAGCATGGGATACACAGAGAAATGTTGACCCCAAATTGACAGTTGTCTGCACATGTGTGAGTGTCAGGATGACTGGTGATTTCTGTCTTTCCTGACTTGTCAACCTTGATTCCAATACCATTCTTGGCTCAGTTACCTTATGTCTATATAGAGGTCTCTCTTCAAACAATGTTCTTCTCTGTCTTTGTTCTGTTTCTTACTTTATTTTTTCATTTGTCTATGAATTTTAGAATTAGACACGTAGTTAAAATAAATAGTATAAGTCTTATTCCTGTTACATGTAATATGTAGAACAATTTTGAAAGAATAGATATCATAGCAATAATGAACATTCAGACCCGTGATCATGTATATTCTTCATTTATGTATGTAGTAATTCAGTAATGTTTTGAGCCTTTCTAATGTATATGCAATATATATATATATATATATATATATATACCCAGATTGCTCACAAATAGTTGACATTTTTCATTCAAGTATTCCTGTGTGTGCTCTGTGTGTATATGCATGTGTGTGTTCCTGCTTAGACTCATTCAAACTTCTATAACTTCATCAAGTCTAAACTTTATATTCACCTTAGACCAGGATTGCGTTCTAATCTCGGGTGTATATTAGATATGTCTGAGACATGAATTTTTATATGCAACCAGAATATACTCAGGTGAAAGATCTCCCAAACTGAAGAATTAAGGAAGGTCCCATCAAGTCCAGTTCCCAGCCTATGTTCTCTCCCTCCCCTTCAGAGTCCATCAGGCCTGACTCACACTGATGCAGTTCTCATGAAAGCCACGAGGTGGGAGCAAAACTAAATTCTTGCATTTTAGTGAATAGGGCTGATGTTTTACAGAGTAGCAAATATCCCCAAGTTCATGTATCTCTGGTGTGCTTGGAAGCTTCAAGGGTGTACTAGAGAAGTTCCGTTTGTGGATTACCACAGATCTAGTACTCAACAACTCACTTCATTGATGCTCAGTGTAAAGTGAGCAATTCAAACTGTGTAAACGGTGCTCCTTCATAGAGAATATGGTGTCTGATTATTCAGGGGCATTTTGTAAAGAATATGGTATTTATACTTGGACTGAATTCTGTGGCACTCAGATGCATTTCCCAAACATTCCAAGTAAAGGATTAAATGCCAGGGGTTCTTTTCTCTCTTTCCCAGAAGACTTGCCTCTAGGTTGTCAGGCAGGATGAATGTTTTAGGTACAGGAATGTACTCTTCAAGCTCCAATAGAGAAATGCAAACATCAGTCCAGCCAGAATTGCTTGGATATACATTGTGGTCCTGCCTGTAAAATATGCCAGGGCATCTGTGGCATAGTCCTGTGGAGCAACAACCAACATCTGAAGTGACATAAGGCCCACTCCAACAGATGGGACCTACACCTGACACTGCTTTGGTGACCAAGACCAGAGACTAGATAGACCAGGGACCCAGGGTAAAACTAGATACTGTTGGTCATAACAGTAAGGTGATATAAAATGAATCTTGGAGTAAGCTCAGGTTGTCTAACAACAAAAAGTAACAGGAAGCAACAGTCTTTCTTCCTTAATATCTCTTAATATCATTGGACTTAATTCCCCAATCAATAGATATAGACTAAGAGACTGGAGACATAAAGAGGATCCAATGTTTTACTGCATACATGAAACTCACCTCAGTGACAGAGACAGACTTTACCTCAGAGTAAAAGGCTGGAATAGCCATTTGGTGAGGAAATCAGAGAAAAGGTCTGGGGATTCTGGAGGTGGAATCTGAGTTTAGAGGGATCTCAGTCCTGTTTTGACTTCCTTCCAGTAGACAGTCCTAGGTCTCGATAACTTTGTTGTGTCCATTGTAGATATCTCTAGCAGAGAATCTCTAGTGGTAGGTGTTGGGAAGGCTAGAGAGAGTCTGGGCAGTAGCAAAGCTAGCATGAAGAATGACAAAAACAGCCAAGAGAATGGAGGAGAGGGGGCTTGTGGAGGGCACATGGCCTGGGAGATCTTGTTGTCCTTCTGGATGTAGTGTTTCCTCTGCCTCCTCCTCCTCTTCTTCTATCCTTTGTCTAAATAGGGTTTCAATGCAGTGGCTACAGCCTCCTGACAAATGGTTGAACTGTTAGCCTTTCCCTGTGAGAGAACAGTCCATTCATATTGTGAGGTGGGGCCAGAGTGGTTAATGGGGGGTACTGAGAATGCAAAGCGTTCACAGTCTCAGGGATGGAAAAGGATGGGAAAAAAAGCATTTTTTATGTTTATTGCTAATAGGGGAACGTTGGCAGGGATGACTGAGATATGGGGTATCCCTCTTTGTGGGGAGCCCCAGACTCCCATGGTTTTGTTAATTGCTCTCATATCTTGTAATAATCTCCACCCCTGAGCTCCTTTTTAATACCAAACACAGGGGTATCCCATGGACTGTGGAAGGGGCAGAGATATAGAAACAGCTGTTCTTTTACCAGCTATGTGAGGGCTCTAAGCTTCTCCCTTGATAGAGACCACTGTGGGACCCAGATGGCTTCACCAAAAAGCCAATCAAGGCAGGGAGTACTATATCCGACAATGGCCCCTAGATTTGGGGGTGATTTGGAGGAGGGATTTTAGGGTCTCCTTGCATATTATCTTTATAGGTAATGTCCTCTATGGTAATGTGGTCTCTTTCTGGTTGGGTGGTAAGAACTACATCTAAGGCTTGGAAGATAACTCTCCCTAGAATACTGGTGGCTACTTGAGCCATCAGGGGCCATATGTGGCTTGTAGCTCCACCTGTAGGCTTTTTGGGTACTGAATGCATGAGAGGTACCCCCTATGCCTATGAGTTGGGGTTCGGGGATCAGTTGCCAGTCATGTGGGATCTCTTGCTGTATTGAAATTGTCCTGTTTGCTCCAGTATCAATTAGGGACTTGAATGGTTTATTATCTATTTTAATGATTAATTTTGGATGAAAGTCTTTTGAGATGCTGGATACCTATAAGGCTTCTATGGGAGTAGTTGTCCCTCTTAGTGTCAGGGCTGAGAGCTTCTTTGTCTGAAGTTTAAAGGCTCCAGTGTCTTAACATCCTTATCATATACAGCAGTACAGTATTTCCTCTAGTGAAAACCTTTTCTGAAGCAAGGGCAGATTTTCTTACTGCAATTAGAATCTGTTATGGGGAGAGAGTTTTGCGGGCATTCATCACTCCAATGTCTTGCCTCTCCACATTTGAAGCAGATTCCTTCTGTTTTCACTGCTGCTACAAATGCCTGAGCCACGGATGAAATCTGGTATGATAAGGTTCCTATATCTGGTTGCCACAATCCACATATCATGTTGTTCCTCTTGAAGAGCCTAGCAAGCAAGTCTGGATTCAGAAGTCATGCCTTCCCATACAATGGTTTTAAGAAGGAGGTCTCTGGATGTGGGGCTGGGAATTTTTCTTTCTAGGCTCATTTTTGTTCTGAGAATAAAATCAGATAGGGCTTCTCAGGGCTTTTGATGAAGAGAGCAGGGAGGAAGCAGGGTCTTGTGACTCTAAGGGTGGTCTCACTTATACCCTCCTTCCACCAGGGTCAGTTCTACTGTGCGGTTCAGGTAGGGCTCACTCTCCCGAGTGCTGCAGCTGGCAATGGAAGGGACCAGCTCTCCCATGCTGCCCAGGCAAGGGGTGCTACCAGCTCTCCTGCTTGCCACAGACAGCAAGGGGCAGGACTGTCTCCTCCACATCCATATACCCAAATGTCCAACAGAGAATAGTGTCTGCTTTCCTGACTGCTGCAGAAGTGCAGGTAGGGGCAGGGTAGGCTGTGCTGCTGCACAGCTGTCAGTGAGCAGGTCCAATTCTCTCTTGCTGAAACCCTCTGAGCAGTGTTACCTATGACCAGCACCAGTTTTATTGTGATGCCCAGAGAAGGTGTGGATCCATCTCTCTGGAGTACTGCAGCTATGAGGGGTGGGACAATTTTCCTGCTCTGCCTAAGCAAGGGGTAGGGCCAAATCTGATCAGCCCACAGACATGAACATGGCCCTCAGTGTCAGCATGGTCAGGACTTTAACATGACCTCAGGTGACTGCCTCGCTGCTCTCTTCTTTGTGCACAGAGTGTTCTGGTTCTCTCTCTCTCATGTGTGTGGTGTTCTGTGTATGATGTGTGTGAGCTGTGAGATGTGTGTGTGTGTGTGTGTGTGTGTGTGTGTGTGTGTGTGTCTGTGCTGTGTGCCTGTGCATGATGTGCATGTGTGTCTGCCTGTGTGTGTGTGCCTGTGCTGTATACCTATTTGTGGTGTGTCTGTCTGTCTATCTGTCTGTCTGTCTGTCTTTCTGTGTGTCTGCTGTGTGCCTGTGCATGGTGTGTGTGTGCTGTGAGGTTTGGTGTGTGTGCCTGTGTATGTTGTATGAGTACTGTTGTGTGACATATGCATACCCTGTGAGTGCTTTAAGTTTGCTTTGGTTCCGAAGTTTTTCTCATGGAATCACCAGCCTTATCAGATTAGGCATTCACTGTATGCCAATGTCACTTCATTTTAACTATGTTAGTTACAAATTCAACATCCCTATTTTTGAATAAGATCACACTCCACGCCAACAAGGGATAAACTTTCAACATACAAATGTGAGGACACCATGCCATCCTGCATAGTTGGTATGGGGTAACATCACATTAATGTCGAAACTTTACATTTTTGCTGTTCCTACTGCTGCTGCTTTTGTTGTTGTTGTGACACAGGGTCTCATGTACCGCAGGCTGACATCAAACATGTTATATAGCCAAGAATGACTTTAAACTCCTGATTCTCCTGCCTCAACCTCTCTGGTGCTGGTATTAGAAGCATGTGCCTCCACCCCAGCTCTGCAATTTTTACTTGTTCATATTTTAAACCCAATCCTTCTTCTTCCAGTTGCTATCACTTGCCTATACCACTCCTTTGCAAGAAGTAGGACTTTCTTTGACTGACTTATCAGTTTTTTTCTATTTAACCTTCTATGCCTGAGATTCAATCTTCTGTATATTGTACTCTGTTGGTGATGCTTGCATTTGAAGCTTCTGATCACATACCTAGCTTTCCATCTTCAGGATTCCATCAGTTTGTGTTTTCTTTATGACATCTATTTCCGTTTTCAGGTCATAAAATTTTTTCCCACTTACTTCACCTATTTGATTGTATTTTTGTATGTCTTTAAGGAATTTATTTCCTCTTTAGATGTCTTTATCATCTTCATAAGATTGTATTTAAGGTCATTTTCATCTGGTTCTGCTGTGTTGACCTATCCAAGGTTTGCTGTAGTAGGATATCTGGGCTCTGGGGGTGCTATTTGCTCTGGATATCATTGTGTTCTCATGTTGCCTCTAGTCATCTAGGTTTTGTGGTTAATTAGGTTTAGGTGCTGATTTCTGAGTTTATCTTTATTAGATGGGTGGTTTTTGGATGTTCTTCCCTTGGTTTTGTCCCCCACCCCGTCTTTTGGCCTAAGTGTCATTGTGTTCAGGTGACTATTGAGTCTCCTGTTCTAGTAGGATAGCTCCTTGTGGTTTTTATGTCTTGTGTGAACTCTGGGAGTTAGGGTACATGCTCCTGGTAGGAGGAGACTTTAACAAATAGCACCTGGAGAACACACAACAGTATATGTTAAGTCCAGAGTTAAGAACAGGCTTCTGGAAGGATGTTAGGAGCGGTACAGAGTCAAGGTAGGGTAATTGAGTGAGAAAATTTTATACACACACGCACGCGCACACACACACACTCACAAACACACACATGATTGCTCTGAGATACATTATGTTGTACAGCATAACTATATATTGGAAATCTATGCTAATAAGCAGAATGAAACTTTGTTGGTATGGAATTATAAGACAAACAGCATGCAGCTTCAAGTCGATCTAAAAATATAGTTGGTTACATTGTAGAGGTCTGAAATAAGGGAATAAGTAGGGAACCATGGGCTAATAAATAGAATATGATTTCTGTCCAGCTGTCAGTGAGGACCATAGTCTTTTTATGTATCAGTAAGCTACATTAAGAATTATATTGGAATAAGAAAGGATAATCCCAAATTTAAGGATTTCTGCCTTCATATTCCAACTGTTATTTCACTGCATCAAACAGCCCTTGTTGGTGAAAAGGCTCTGTTTTCCACAAAAGACTTCCTTAGATCTTTTTTTGAGAACTCAGAGGGTGCAGACATTCTTTGATCTCAGTTTATCATTTCATAATTTCCATGTACACAATGGTATCTGCAGAAGACTCAGAAATTCTGGAAATGGGAGGCATCAAGTTTTGGTTGAAGATTCTCTGCTCAAGTTCTGTGTATGTCACCTCCTGTCCTTCTTGCCCTTCAATGTCCTAGAAAGCAGTAAATGTTAAATGATGTATGCATGTATTATTGCAGAGTATGAGGGGATATTAGACTAGGCAGAAGATGACATGCTCAGGAAGACCTACCTGTCTGTTTATTGTTTTTTTAACTTCAAACTCTTGTTCCATGCTGGCTGCTGCATTTTTAGGGGACAGGAGAAATTAAAAACAAGTAGTGAAATAGTCCAGCACTGTCATTTCAAATCCAGTGTACTTGAGATGTGCAGTAAAACCCATAGCTCCTCACCTGCCACAGAGCAGACTCTAAAGTCTGCCTCTCTCTGTTCAGAGCCCCATCCCTCTCTTGCTCCACACTCACAATTCTCTCTTTACCACAGTCTATCTCTCTCCCTCCACCTCCCCTTTCACCCACCTACCCACCCATCTCTCTCTCTCTCTTTCTCTCTCTCTCTCTCTCTCTCTCTCTCTCTCTCTCTCTCTCTCTCTCTCTCTCTCACACACACACACACACACACACACACACACAAGACCTTCCCTATATACAAGTCTATGCCTTGGATATGAAGAGGCAGAAGGCACATTGAGATTTTTGCCTGTGTTCTGAGAGCTGAGAAAAAGTACAAGAGCTCTGTTGCTTTCTCTAGAAAGCACAGTCTTAGTTTTCCTTATCGTGTGCTAAATTTCCTTTTGTAAGGGAAAAATACACACCATGATACCTCCATTACTTATCATTCTACATAAATGACACCTACCTGCTTGTTTCTGAGACTTATTCTGTTTGGAAAAGTAACAAGAATAAAGGATGATGATGACGACAAGGACCATGGTCACGAAGAGCCCAGTTAGAACATGCAGGTTCTTGTAGTTATCTGGGAGAAAGATGTTAACCCAATTCAGAGGTAAATCTTAGGATCCTCATTTTGTTACATTGCATAATATTTATTAATTGACAGATAATTAATATATTTATTTAGCATTAAAGGACAAGATGGAGAACCTAGTACTTCTATTTATATTATTATAATATAAATACAGTATATAAATATATTCTTTATTTGCATATAGTATTTTGTAACCTCCCCCACTCCCTCAGCCTGAAACCTGCTTGCTCAGTGGTGGAGCTTACTGCTCAATTGTTCTGCCATGCCCAGTGCTGGAACCTGTTGCTTTGCTGTTCCAAAGCCATCATGTGTTCACCTGCAACCTTACTCCAAGATTATTTGGCAGGAATCGGGCCCCTCCCCCTCCTTCCTAACGGAGTGTCTAAATAGTAAAATGGAACCTTGAGCAGAGCCAGGTCTTGGTTCCGTCTTTATCTCGTGCCGCCTAGCCCCTCTTCTCTTCCAGGTTTCTAAGATGCCTTTCCAGACTAGAACCCAGACATGTGGTCCGCTGGCCAGACACAACAGTATTTCACTGAATCCTAATGACTTATGATTAGATGTAGCCTCCCCCAACCTGAAGCTGGCTGGTACAGACCATGTTGCCACTAAGATGGGGCCACCTGTGGTGCAGCTTTCTGACTTGACTGGCTCCTTTGTGAAGTGACAACTGCCCTGCTCTTCTGCTACCTGCCTAGAGGCTGAACCTGTCTTCCTGAGACATTCCTGAATAGGCAATCAGCCTGGCAACCAAGTGCTTACAATGGCTCCAAGCCGGGGGAGGGGGGGGGAAGGGGGGGTGGGCATTTCCCCTTATAAGCATGGTCTCTTAGTAAACTTGCAGGCCTTGAACAGAAAACGTGTCTTGGTTTCCATTAATTTCTCTCGCAGTCTAAGTTTCCTTCAGCCCCAGCCTGCCTTCCAGATGTACCCGCTTCATGTAGGCCACGAGCAGGCATACAACAATTAGACATGTATATTAGTGAGTTTCTTAACTCTCAGCAGAAGTGCTTGTATTTGTGACAGGTGGTTATTTATAGATATACACAACTGGAAAAGTTATAGAGAGTAAGGGACTAGAGAAATCTTGACCCTAAATGTGATGTTTATATCACATCTTTTCTGTATATTCAGGGATCTTGTGAAAGAGATAGGAGATGAGATTGCACAAAAGGCCATGAATAAATACAAGGAAACTGTCTTGTGGACACAGCAGGGTAGTTGCATGTATGAACTTCATAAAAAGGCGTCACAGTGACCAAGACCAGTCCAAGTTCAAGCTAGAGAAAATTACAGCATGGAGAGGAGAGGTGCACGTGGAATCCAACCTATACAAAAGGAGTTATAGGCAATTGATAAATGTTAGGAGAAGTGACAGCTTTAGGAATGTTGTTACTTGTAAGCTGAGCATTCTCCAGCAGAAGGCTACATCCAAGAATATCAGGGCAGTATACCCAGGGGCCAAAAGCTGTAGGACCAGCAGTGCAGACCCTGTGTTCAGTATCTTAATCTCAGATTGGTAACAGTGCTCAGTTTACATCTGCAATACCCTTGAACCAAATGCTTAATTCTCTTTAAGGGGAAAAGTGAAATCAAGTGTATCCCACCATAGGTTGGATTTTTATAAAATTTTCCTTCTGTCTGCTTCCCTTTTAAAGGCCCCATCATCTTCTCTCCAGGAGTCATCCATTGTTTTGAGGAAGAGAGTACAATTTACTCTCTTTTTCAATTACAGGAGATCTTAGGTTCAGGAGTGAGAGATGAGCAGTCCCTATAGGGTCCACACTGCTCCTAAACAACCTTCGATGTTTCAGAGTTTAAGAATCAGAGAATGGAGATGACCAGGATAAGACTAAAGAGCCTTGAGGCAACGGAGCCAAAACATGAACCCAAAGAAGTTTTGGTAACCATGTTTTTACAAGAGAGAAGTGGAGTCATTTACTCACTTGTTTTGGTGTCTGCTTCTGTGCATGCAGGGCAGTTTCCTGTGAATTTAGTAGAGAAGGGGACAGGAGAGGGAACAAGAGCTGGTCAGTGGCGCTGTCTGTCATCCTCTGATGGAATGTCCTTTGAGATTGGACCATGACCAGTACTACCTCACTACTTAGTGCTGAGCATTTAAAGGTATAAGATGCCTTATGTGGTTTGCTTAAAGGAAATGAGTCCTTGGATTTCAAATTGTACTGAGATAATAGAAATACTGTGGAGAGCTCTATGTGAGCAGAAGTGCTGTACAATCTCAGATCTACCCAAGCTGATCCCAACCTTATTCCTCATAAGACTGGCCTGACTCCTGCCTATATCTGTCTGGATACACAGATACCAAATGTGTCTGGCTGACAAGATAAGGATTTATTGGCAAGTTCCCTGTCTATCATTTTGTAATACCTTCACTTAAACTTCATCTCTTCTTTAAATGTTTTTAATGGAAATATAGTTATATCCCTTTGTCACTCCATTTCATTTCCTCAGTGTTTTCCTCTTACCCTTTCTTACAGGTTTCTTTTAACATCCCAATATTCTTAAGTTGAAAGCATCTTTTTCTTCAATTATAATTGTTAAGGAGGGTTCTGTGTACACACTTGTATTAATATTGATGACTCAATTTTTGTTTTATATGTATATATATATATATGTGTGTGTGTATGTATACACATATATGTATTAGTATATGATTGATATGCAAATACATATGCATTTGTATATGTATATGATGCATAGGCATTTACGTATATATGTTGCATATGTACATGAATGTGTATACATGTATATGTATACGTATTTAAGTATTTCCTCCCCATCAGTAGGATGGTTCTCAGGAATGGCCTAGCCTCAGGGTCTCATTAATTACCGGACATGAGATATATATGAGACAGTCTTACCTTTGGCAGGAAGGTACAAGGGGTCACTTGGGGAGGACCACACATGGGAAGAGTTCCTGAAAGAGCCATAGCATCTATAGTTCCCTTTTTGGATCGTTGGACTAAGAAGGAATTTTGCCTCGAATTTACCACTGTGGCTCTGCACTGCAGGCATCCCCTGTCCCTGAGGCACCCCTTCCCTGGACATATGGAACGTGTCAAACTGATGGTCAGAGATGCAAGACAGGGTCATGGTCTCTCCTGACATCATCAGCACAGGGCCCATCAGGGCTGACAGAGAAGGTTTCTTGTATACACCTGGAAGAGAAGACACAGTCTCTTAGAAGGTCTGACTACTTTTTTGTTGATTGCTTTGATAATTTCATAAGATATATTTTATAGAGCTCTTCTTCTCCCCCGCTCCTCTCACATGCAACCCTCTTACCCATCTTTCCTTCTCCTCACCCAACTCCATGTTCCCTGTCTATCTTTAATACTATTTTTCCTTCAGAATTTCACATCACGCACCCACATCACATTCATCTCCCAGCCCTTCTATACTAATTTCCTCACTCTTGTGACCTCCCTCCCCAAAAATATGAAATAAAAATAAAAGAAACAAAAATAGGAAAAATCTAAAAGGTAAAAAGTCCAACTTTGTTATCTATGCACTCATTGGAGAACGGTCAAATTCCCAGTGTCACACCCTTAAATATCATTGGCTCCTTCCCCTTCCTCTCCTGCACCTGAAGCCATCAGTTGTGGAACAATATCTTCAGCGCCCATATTTCATTTTAATGAGTTCTAGATTCTTATCCCTGTTCGTTCACTTCCCCTGTTCATTCACTTCTTAGTGTTCACTCCTCCCTCTCAAATTTTTGATCTGTCCTTCTCAGCAATCTCCCTGCCTCCAACTCTCTACTTCTCCACTCAATTTCTCACACTCTCTCTCTGCCATCCCTCTGTCTATAGAGTCATACTTTGACTCTGATCTAACTGTGGTACTCAAACATTTTCTCCCTACTTTTGATTTTTGACAGTTTTTACCTCTATTGCTATTATTTCATTCCATCTGTTTTTGAAAGTATGTCTTTTGTTAATATATATGAATTTTATCTAACACTGGATTTATGAAATATTTTTATGTGTACATAAGGTATTTTTATACTTCTTTAAAATATTTTTTAGTTTTTGAAGTTAAATGACAATTAAATTGCTTTTTAATTGTTGTTCTTTGGTGGTAGTGGTGGTGGTGGTGTGTGTTTTTGTGTGTTTCTGTGTATGTTTAATATTGAATATGTTTAGGCAAATATTTTTTATTGTCTCTCAACATTTACCAGTCTCTTTATTTTTTCTAACTGTTGTTTTATACACCTTCATCTTTTTCAATTGTTTTGCACATTGATGCATTTAATTTGAGTTACATATGATTTTATCTTAATTAGCATGCAAATTAAATATCTTCATCATGACCTCCTCTAAAAGTTCATTTTGTTCATTTTATTTCCATCCCTCCCTTGTGACCCCTTTGCCGGTCCTTTCCCTCCCGCTCATTTCTTCCTTGATGACATATACATTCCACCTGCTTTTCCATCCCTCTCTGATAACCTTTCTCCATTCAAATTACTCCATAATTTCATCATTTAAAACTTAACTATTTAGTGCATATTAAAAATCTAGAAACTGATTTATTTTCAGTTATTCCTTTTCTGTCTTGTCTCTTTTTGCTATCTATGTTACTCTCTCTTGAATACGCATGTAATATCTCATGAAAGTGTTTGCTACCATGAAGGGACCATGAAGTTCGCCCCTCTCTTGTTCCTCTCAGTGTATTATTGCCTGAGTATATAATATCATGTGCTTCCACAGACCTGTTTTGAAACATCCAACATCTGCCATTATTTCTCCATTTGCACTTGCAAATATTCCATCCAGGCTCTTGATTTTATAGGTTTTTCTCTTATAGGTTTTCTACACATGCCATGCTTTCTTTTTTTCAGCGCTCTCTCTCTCTCTCTCTCTCTCTCTCTCTCTCTCTCTCTCTCTCTCTCTCTCTCTCTTCTCCCATGATGCAATTATGTATATACCACTGGGCACAATTTCTTAGATTCATTTTAGCCATCCTAGAATGTCTGAATAATTTCAGAAAAAGAACTGAAAAAGTTTGGATGTGTAGACAATAGACAGTGATTGGAGCTCTATTAAATCACCCAAGGCTATGGTTTTCTGGGGTTAATAGTGGGTGAATCAAAAAAAATGGAAGAATTGTCAAACAGTTGTCAAAGCTAGGTTACACCTGTGCAAAGTCTTAAAGTCTCATTAAGAACCACTCCACCTAAGCAATTAACCTGAGGTATGATATATGGTTCTTCTGGCAGATTTCTTACAGAGGTAGAAGCCAAACAAAATTCTGCCCAAGTGTCTGAATGCAAGTAGAAGTACCTCATTCTCTCTGGTTAAATGAAGCTCACCCAGTGGCCCCTGACCCCTGAATATTTATCTCTACCTGTGACACCTTTGTACTTCCCTGCATTGGTGTCTTACAGAATAACCAATTGTCTGGCCTTGTATCTCTGTTTATATTGTCTATGCCAGTAAAATGCCCACCAAGGCTTCTATTCTCTAAATTTCCCACAGTTATCTTCCACCTGATGCCCCAAGGCTTCCACACTACACAATGTCTATTATGCATCAGGAAGAGGGTAAAGAACAGGTGTGCACTCTCTTACCTGTGATTTTGATGTCAATGGGGTCACTGGGGTCTGACCATTCATACAGGTAGTAACTGTTAGCACCATAGCATGTGTAAGTCCCAACAAGTTCAGGTGTCATGGGACCTATTGAGTAGCTGACATATGACCCACTATCATGATATTCTGCAGAAACTTGGACAGAGTTCTTGATTATTCCCATTCTGTGTGAAATCAAAATGTATATATCAAACATATTCTCTGAGTGACATTCCAGGGTCACATTCCCTCCTAAATTCACCAGGGGACTTTGTAGATTCAAGAGGAAAGGTTTCATGTAGATTCCTAGAAATAAGGACATTGCACAGACTTGATCACATTCTCCATGTTTTGTAAAATCTATAGTCCTCCCTTTATTACCCTGTTTTCCCTGTCAGTGACCCTGTGTGCATTTCTGTGCTTATGTCAACTTTGTAAACAGACTCCTCCATGTCTCTAAATCCCCTTCTCAATTCTTTGGTTCTGTCAGCAGCACAATATTTTCCCATTGACTTGTGAGAATGTAGCTTCTGAACCATTCTAACATGGATCCCATTGCCCCTTTCCAGGTTTGGGGAGAGCAGGAAACATGAGAAGCTTAATCTCAGGCTCTTTTATGAGTCACTTTGTGCTACTTTTGATCAACTGTAGTCCTTGGAAAAACATGGTATTTAGTAGTGAGTGTGATTAACAGAGAATCTCTTCTGATCATCTCTTTTATACAAATTTATATCAGGCACTTGTCATTCATGTTCATGAGCATTGTCCTCTCCAAAACTTTGGTGAGTCAGCATCCTGGCCTACTTCTTTCTGGACATCTCTTCTCTAGGTTTTAAGATGCCCATTGATATCTATCTTTCTATTAATTTCCAATCACATGCAGAAAATGATCACAAATACTATTCTTAAAAAAAAGTAAATGTATTCTGGAGATCAGAATTTTGAAACAAGCCAAATGTCATAAGGAAGGTTTCTGCAGGGACATGTCACTGCTCAAATCACTAGAAATTTTTCATTATCTTTTCCTTTCATCTTCTAGAGGCCTTATTTGTCCTTGGCACTTGGAGTCTTTTTATCACTGCCAGTGTTAGTAGTAGAGTGTCTCTGCCAATGCTTTTTAATGCTAACTACTGTTTTATTAATTATTTTTGTCATACTAACAGTTGTAATTCTACAGACCCAGACTAATTTAGTCTCTTACCCTGATGTCAATTTTTGATACCTTTTCTGGTTTCAAACATCCATCTTAAAAGCCCAATTTTTCCTTGAATTATTTTAAACTCAAGAATCCTTTAGTACAAGAAAGTACATATACATGGGTATTACATCATGCCCAGCATAATATTCAATTTTCTTTGTTGAACATTCCTCTATAATGATGAAACTGACTAAAACTCTTTCTGGAATTTCTAGGGTAGGGAGAATCAGGGGTATGAAATGGTAGTCCAAATATGGACTCTGACCTGAAATTATGATTTTTAGAGGCTCACTATGTGCTGACAATTCATTAGCGTATTGAGGATGGAAGCATCTGTAGGTCCCCGCATGTTCTCTGGTCAGAGGACCAAAGACAAGGCTCTTCTGAAATGCAGTCTCATGTAACTGATGGATTGGAGACCCTTCTTCTTTGTACAGCTTGAATATGTTAGATCTACCATGAGAGTCACATGTAAGAGTCACGTTCTGTCCCAGAGGAACAATATAACTTGGCCAGGCAGATAGGGATGGTTTATCATGATTTCCTGCAAGAAGAGGAACAGAGTAAATTTTTAATGATCCCTTTATTCTTGAGAATTAAATCTACAATTTTTAATTCTTTGGGGTCCTTTCTATAACAATTTTCTCTGAATTAAACTATCCCTGTTCTAATGAGAGAGGCTGAGGGTCTCATGACTCTTAGGAGGTTAAATAAACTTCAAATTTCCTGTAAAGCTAAAACTTGCATGATTTACCTGTGTCCATTTTAAGCTCTATAAAATAATTAAGAAGCCAGGACAGCTGAGCTCCAAGAGGAGATCTCTGAGTCATGGCGAGTGCCTGAAAGTTGTGTGGTGTTCCATGGCTTTGCCCTTCATGAAAAACACCCATATTGAGGTATGCATTTAGTTATGCTTTGAGTTTCTTCGTTCTTCTGTAAATAATCCCTCATCTCTACAGCTAGTATTAATCTCAGTAAACACACAGAATAACCCAATACGACATTGATGCAATCATTTTTTGGTCTGTCATAGATTTGCTTTATGGGGTGAGCATGTTAGTATGTGTTGTATTCCTCTTTAAAAAATCACAATAGGTTATTTTCAAATAATCAGTGTTCCCTAACTATTATATAAATATGGTATACCTTTGTATGCTAAGATTTGTTAACCCAGAGTCTTACAATAAATATTTAATAGTCAAGCAGATTTAGTCATAAAATTTGCAATTCAAAAAGGATTATATCTTGGGTATCCTACGTTTCCGGGCTAATATCCACTTCTCAGTGATAAGATATATCTTGCTAAACACATGAAACTCAAGAAGAACGAAGACCAAAGTGTGGACACTTTGCCCCTTCTTAGAATTGGGAACAAAACACCCATGGAAGGAGTTACAGAGAAAAAGTTTGGAGCTGTGACAAAAGGATGGACCATCTAGAGACTGCCATATCTGGGGATCCATCCCATAATCAGCTTCCAAATGCTGACACCATTGCATACACTAGCAATATTTTGCTGAAAGGACCCAAATATAGCTGTCTCTTGTGAGACTATGCCGGGGGCCTAGCAAACGCATAAGTGGATGCTCACAGTCAGCTATTGGATGGATCAAAGGCCCCCAATGGAGGAGCTAGAGAAAGTACCCAAGTAGCTAAAGGGATCTGCAACCCTATAGGTGGAACAACATTATGAACTAACCAGTACCCAGGAGCTCTTGACTCTAGCTGCATATGTATCAAAAGATGGCCTAGTCAGCCATCAGTGTAAAGGAGGCCCATTGGTTGTGCAAACTTTATATGCCCCAGTACAGAGGAATGCCAGGGCCAAAAAGTGGGAGTGGTTGGGTAGGGGGGTGGGGAGGGGGAGGGTATGGGGGACTTTTGGGATAGCATTGGAAATGTAAATGTGGAAAATACCTAATAAAATATATAAAAAAAAAAACAAAAAAACCCAAAAAGGATTATATCTGATGATTAGGGGGAAATTCTTTGTTAGATAACAGAAAATGAATGTTTTTTATTCACATTCATCAACTCTAGATATATAACAATTATCAGATGAGGGATTACTTTGTAAATTTTCAAGAACTCAGGGGTGAGAGCAAGAAATCCCATAGCACTTTCCAAAGAAGAAAATCTCCAAGAAATCTGGAGGAACGCAGTGTTTTGAACACATTTGTTCTTTCTGTATTCTCATATAAGTCTCTGTGATGGTTTGTATATCCTTGGACCAGGGAGTGGTACCATCTGGAGGTGTTGCCTTGTTGGAATAGGTGTGACCTGGTTGGAATGGGTGTGTCACTGTGGGTGTGGGTATAAGATCCTCACTCTAGTTGCCTGAAAGTCAGTCTTCCACTAGCAGCCTTTGGATGAAGACATAGAACTCTCAGCTCCTCCTGCACCATGCCTGCCTGGATACTGCTATGCTCCCACCTTGATGATAATGGACTGAACTTCTGAACCTGTAAGCCAGCCCCAATTAAATGTTGTTTTTTATAAGACTTGGCTTGGTCATGGTGTCTGTTCACAGCAGTAAAACCCTAACTAAGACAGTCTCCATCCACAGTTGTCATACTGACTCATGCTTCTACACTGCTAGTGACAAGGTAGATGCAGACATGTAGTTTTACCACCGTTCCAAGGCTCCACACATGTGAAACCTTGGAATACAGCTTTACTTGGTCACTTGGGTGACTTTGAGATAGAATGTGCTATAGTACATGTACACACATACACACACACACAATTAAAAGATCAGCAGCCTCATATGTGCCCAACTGCGGCATCCTGTGATCCTCCCAGGAGGACGACACAAAGGAAAAACACAAGTGAGAATCTAGCACAAATACACACACCTGCTGGGACACCCGCACAGCCCAGCTGACACAGGACCTGTCCCACCTCCCTGAGCTCCACCACTCTTCTCATAGAAGAGAAGGTGAGAAAGAGCCTCAAACTCATTGGCTTAGGGGAAAAGTTCCCAAATAAAACACCAGTAGCTCAGGCTCTAAAATTAACAATTGATAAATAGGATGTCAGGAAACTAAAAAGCATCTGTGAGGCAAAAGATACTGTCCATAGGATAAAAAGGAAACCTACAGATTGGGAAGAAAATCTTCACTAATCCCACATCCTACAGCAGGCTAATATCTAAAATATATGAAGAAATGAAGATGTCAACTTCCAGAAAACCAAATAATCCAATTGAAAATTTGGTGCATAGCTAAATGGAGAATTCACAGCAAAAGAGTCTCACATGTCCAAGAAACATTTAAAACATGTTCAAAATCCTCAGCCATCAGAAAAATGCAAATCAAAATGACCCTGAGATTCTACCTCACTCCAATCAAAATGGCTAAGATCAAAAAGGTAACAGTACATACTGGCCAAGATGTGGAGACAGAAAAACACTCCTCCATTGTTGGTAGGAATGCAAGCTGGTACAACTGCTTTGGAAATCTGTCTGAGGGGTCCTCAGAAAATTGTAAATAGTCTATCTGAAAACCCAGCTATATTACTCTTAGACATATAGCCATAGAATGCCCCACCATTCTACAAGTATACGTACTCTACCATGTCCATAGACGCCTTATAAGTCTGTAATAGCCAGACGCTGGAAACAACCCAGATGTTCCTCAACCAAAGCAAGGATACAGATAATGCGTTTCATTTACAGAGTGGAATACTTTACAGCTATTAGAAACAGGGGCATAATGAATTTTGTAGGCAAATGGATGGAACTATAAAATGTTATCCTGAGTGAGGTAACCCAGAACCAAAAGGACATGCATGATATGTACTCACTTATAAGTGGATATTAGTCTAAAAGTACAGAACACCTAGGATACAGCCTACAGACCATTATAAATGTAACAAGCAGAAAGGAGCAAGTGAGGAGGCTTCAATTCCACTTAGGAGGGGGAAGGGAATAATCACTGGAGGCTAAGTGAAGGAGGGAGCAGTATAGGAGGGCAGAAGGAAAAGGGGAACAGGATCATATATGAGGGGAAAGAAAAGAAGCCTAGAAAGCCTAGAGAATGAATGGAGATAAGCACCCTGGGGGGAGGGAAGGGAACCTCTAGAAAGACCAAAGACCCAGGAAGTGAGAGACGCTCAGGATTCAATGGGCATGACCTCAGACAAAGTGCCCAACTTTGAAAAGAGGGAACTCAAAGCATCCACCTCCAGTAGATAGAGAGGACCTCAAGTGGCAGGTCAGAGTTACTAACCCACCATCAAAACTCCTGACCCACAATTGTTCCTGTCTACAAGAACTGCAGGGACAAACATGGAGAAGAGACTGAAGAAAAGGCGATCCAATGACTGGCCCACGTTGGGATCCATCTCATGGGGAGCACCAAGGCCTGATACTGTTACTGATGCTATCACATATTTATAGAGGGAGCCTGGCATAGCTGTCCGCTGAGAGGCCCTACCTGCAGCTGCCTGAGACAGAGGCAGATACTCTCACCCAACCCTTTCACTGGAGTCCCGGACCCCTCTGGTAGAATTAGGGGAAGGATTGAAGAAGATGAAAGGGAGAGTGACTCCATAGGAAGACCTACAGTCTCAACCAACCCAGACCCCATGGCTCTCCCAGAGACTGAGCCACCAACCAGAAGCAGAGGAGCAGCCGTAGGCCCTGACACACACAAGGCAGGCCTGGCCAGTCCTTGGTGGAGCAAGATGGACTTTAGTCTTGAGAGACTCAAGGCCCCAGGGAAGGGGAGGCCTCATTGGGGAGGGAGGCTCACCTCTTAGAAGCAAGGGAGAGGAGAACAGGATGAGGAAGTGTGGGTGAGGGGACCAAGGCAGGGGCAATGACTGGAATCCAAATAAATAAATAAATAGATAAAACTTTAAAAAACTTAATAGAATGTTTCTGTAGCATATTTGTTAAATAAAAAAGAACAAGTGAGCTTAGATAAGATGTTATATAATTGCACCTCTAAGTATGGAAAGTATATTAAAATACAATGATGAAAAACAACCATATATTTTGATGCTACACAAATAACAAATTATCAGTCATTAAATATCACTAGAGGGTAAAGGAAAACAGACATTCACTTGGGAGCATAGGAGAGATATTTCTTAAGAATTTAGGCAGGAGGAAGCATGTAATTAAAACATAGGGTGTGAATTTCTCACAGAATTTGTAAAATACTAAGAAAAAGAAGAAAATGTCTATAAAAATAAGCAGAAAACTCATTTAGAGAAAAAATAGAGAACACTCTTTAAACAATGAGTAGTATGGAAATGATCAGGTCCAAGATGACACAAAAAAAATTCAACCCAGATAAATAAGGTTACAGAGCACATTATTAAAAGAGATCCTGGCATCTGCATGACAAAGAATAATTAGACATAACGATTTCTAATACAGCTAATGGCCACTTTCTGAGCCTACAAGTCACAAGAGACCAGGATGATGTTTTCAGTGAGAAAGGGGGAAAAAGAAAAAGTCTGACTAGAGACAGCAGCAAACTGTCTTACAGACATGAAGTATGGGAAACTTGTGTCAGAAAACCTCTAGCAGACAGAGTTCCTCATCAAACGGTCCAGAAATGCCATGGAGTTCTTCAAGCTGAAATAAAGGGCTGGTAATGAGCTATAGGAAAACATCTTCACGTAGAAAAGGTGAAATGATTCTTCAAAAGTAAGACAAGGAAAGGCATTACAATACTGTGCTAGTGGTACAAAAATCTTATTAGTAAAAGGAATGTCTGAAGAAAAATTAATACCCGAAACAATTTGTCGAGCAACACATACATGATCCATAATAAATTAATATATCAAAACCTCAAATAAGTGTGGGACTTTTGGGTAATAGTACAGAAAAAAAGAGTGATTTAGAAAAAAATTAAAACAGCTTAATATATATTTGGTGTTGTGGCACATGCTTTTAACTAGTGCACTTGGGTGGCAAAGGCAGGTGCATTTCTGAGTTCATGGCCATCCTGGTCTACTAAGTGAGTTGTAGGATATCCAGGACTACAGACAGAAACACTGTCCCCCCAAACCATAAAATTTGCTCATCCAATCAAAGGTTAATATCCAACTCTGCCAGGCACAGAGCCCAGGATTATGTAGGACAGACTGAGAGGCAGGATTGGAGAGTCTTTCCTTTGCAGTTCAAAAGACTCAGCACCAATTCCACACACCAGCCCCTGTCCCCCCAAAATCATACTGCCTGCTCTCCTGTCAGAATAAAACCCATCTATGGAAATGGACTATAACTCCATGTTTTAGGGAAGGACTCACCCACGTGTGCTGACATCCTCTGGACTAGGAAGAAACCTGGAAGACAAAACCTCATGATGCAAGATCTCCTTTCACAGTAGATTGACCCTCAGAGACCTGAAGTTTCTGTGCATCCTCTAAACAGTGGAATCAGAGCCCACATTGTTTATATGACCTTATGCACCAACACCCTCCATGGAAGCCAGGATTTCTGCTTCGGACAATTCTCACCTCCCAAGATGATAATTCTACCCTGTTATTTCACACTTTTCATCCTCAGCAGAACTCACCAGAACACATGAGGTTGAGGAACCAGAGCAGCATGGCTGGCAAGGAGCAGAGCCAGAACAAAGTCTACCGGATGTCCTAAGAGTCTCAGAGGAGCTGTGCGACCACAGGAAGCCAGGCTCACCAACAGATCACACTCTTGCTCAGCCCCAAGGTCACTCTTTTTTGAGACAGGTTTTCTGTGTCGCCCTGACTGTCCTGGCACTTTGTAGGAAATACTTGCCTTGAGCTCAAAGATTCATCTGACTTTGCCTCCCAAGCAAGCTGATTGTTGGTCTGTGGCCCTGTCTCTTGCTGCAAGACAGATGCACTGATTCATTGTGGTCTAGGAGGATCATAGCTTGCTGAAAATGTTCAGACTTTAGTCCTTCAGACACAGCATTTTCTGTGACCACAATAAATTATGTCTTGGACCAAACCTTCTTGTTCTAAATGTTTGAACTTGATTAACATACTAAAACCTTTTATGTACTCTATTCCTTTCTAAACCTGAGCATCAATGGTTCCTGTGGTGCTATGCGTGATGTATTCAATGAATATCTTTCATCTTACAAAAGCAAAACTAATGTGTCAATCAAAATTATTATGCTGTGCTTCATCCAGTTTCAAGTCACAATTATGTAATTATAGCTGATTGATTAGTTATTTAGAGTAATAAAATTGCACTTCTGTTTAAAAGTCAGAGAGATAAGGCAAGTGCGTTTTAACTTTAATTCAATTGTGTTTTATGACCTAATATTCAAATTCTTTAAAACATTTCACTTTAAAATTCTGTGCATGTGTCTGTGAGTATTTTTATCAGAGCACAGGTGTTTAGTAATGACCAAAGTGGGGGTTGATTAGAGGCCCTGGTGCAGGCGTCACTGGGAAATGTGATACTTCTAGTGTAGTTATATGCATCTGATGCTGGGCCCTCTGAAAGCAGAAGACACAGCTGTATCTTCTGAAGGATGTGTCCAGCCATATAGGCTTACCATTCTTTACAAAAACCCTAGACATAAATTCATTCTGTTTCCCACTTCATTCAGGAATGGTTGTCCTAAGTGAGCGATTCTGATATGTACAACTTGACGAGTCGTTTTGCATTTTCCAGACAGTCTTGATAGCTCCTGACTCTGTTTCTCTTCTTCTTATTCCAGTACAACGTACTAAACGCTCAATGACAGGACCAGGTAAGAAGCATAAACATTAAGATCTATTTCTAGAAGAGTATGTCAGAGGGCAAGAACAAGCAAAGCCACAGTAAAGAAAAGGCAACATTTGAAACAGGACTACAGTTTCTACAACAAACAACTGGATGCACAGAAACACTGCAAATGAACTATGCATATGTAGTATTCATTCTTTAACAGATAATAATATTTTAGGCTTTGTAATATATATGTATGTATTTCTACATTTTTCATTAAATAATTTATTTGTACTTCCCTGTGTATCCCAGCTTCCCCTATCTCCCTCTCCTTTCGACTTCTCCATCTTCCCTCCCTTCCTCTTCTGAGAAGAGTAGCCCTTCCATGGATATCAACCTGCTTTGGCATATCAAGTTTCAGTAGGAATATAGATGTATCTTTTCTTATTGAGGCTAGATATGTCACCCCACTCCAAAGGCAGGCAACGGAGTGAGAGGCAGCCCCTGCTCCTTTTTTAGGGCTCCCGTATGAAAACTAGCTGCACATCTACTACCTATATGTAGAGAGGGCTTACTTTCCTCCCATGCATGCTGTCTGGTTGGTGGGTCAGTCTCTGTGAGCACCTATAAGCCCAGGACTCTGTAGGTTTTGTTGTTGTGTTCTTGACCTCACTGGTTCCTACTACCCTTTCCCCCCTCTTCCACAGCATTCTCCAACCTCTGCTGAATGTTTGGCTGTGGGACTCTGCATTATTCCCATCAGTTTCTGGGTGATTGACGTTTCTTTGTGGATTTTTCTTGTGATGAGTGCAAAGTGCCCTCCCCTATCTCCTCTGATGGATTTTGGTTGAAAGTCTATTTTATTAGACTTATGTCATTATGTTAGGATGGAAACCAGACCTTGCTTTTTGAGTCTACTTGATAAATCCCTTTCCAGCCTTTTACTCTGAGGTATTGTTTATCCTCCATGTCTGGGTGAATTTCTTCTACTCAGAATGATGGATCCTGTTTTGGTGTCCATTCAATTAACCTGTGTCTTTTTATTGGGGAATTGATTCCATTGTTCTTGAGAGATACTTATGTCCAACAATTGTAACTTCCTATTATTTTTACATTGGTGGTGATAGAGTGTGTGTGTGTGTGTGTGTGTGTGTGTGTGTGTGTGTGTTTCCCTTCATTTGGTTCTTTCCTTTAAGATAATTTTTTCATCAACGTGGATGAAATTTTTGCTGGGTGTAGTATCCTCTGCTGACTGGCATCCATTTTGTCTTAGTGAGAATTTACATTTTTAAACTTAAAACACACACTATTATGTATTTCAAATAAATAATAATTATTTGATTTCTCCTTGCCTTTACTCACCTCAGTCTGTACTCGCCATGTAGCTGATGTGTTCTCCATCAGATGCACTTTTATATTTAATTAAGTCTACATAACTAGGTATATATTTCTAAATATATAAGTGCAGTCTGTTTAATTGGTATAATGTTATTCATATGTCTATAGTTTTAGAGCAGACCACATTTCTAGGAGATGCAATCACACACCACACTTCCTGTTCCTCTGGTTCTTAGAATCCTTCTTCCCCTTATTGCATGATGACCTGTGAGCCTCAGTTGCAAAGGAGTGTTAGATGCAGATGGAGCCCCTGGATCTGGGCATCACAGGATCAGTGTTTCTCTTTACTTTTACAGGCTTCAGTTTTTGTAATGTGTTTGTCTGTGGTTAATAGAATGTTGTTTTCCTTTTTTTCTTCTTTTTATGGGGACAGTGTTTATATGTACCTATGAATACAAGCATAAATATTTTGATATCTGTAATGAAATTGGGAATTATTTTTATTTTGTAAACTCACAGTTTTTAGATCTCTCCAAAAGCAATGGTCTCACTAGCCCTGAATATTTGGATAGATTTCTAGAACTAGGAATTATTTCCTTGAGGTACAGCAGATATTAAGTTCAATTATATAGCTATTATCTACCACAAACATATGGATGCCACTACAGCCTCTTAGGTTTATTGTTGTGCTGGTAATTAAGAGACCAACAGAACCTTAACCATTCATCCTCAGAAATGCCGAAGCATACACAACAAATTTTTGGTAAAGTTTTCTGAAGATGAATAATGTCAACATTGTTTAGTTTTAAAATAATTACTTGGTACTGAGGAGATGGCTTAGTGACTGAGAGCCTTGTCCTGTGAGTGAGTCTTGTAACTGAAGGTCCATCACAGGAACTGACTGAAAGCTGGAGGATAAATACTGACTGCACAAAATGGTCCACTCACCAACACACCTAAGTTGTGGTGAGCACCTGACCCCTAACAAGCCATCTCTCATAGTATACCCATTAGTTACACATAAACAAATTGCTTCAAAAACAAATAATACTCCCGTAGCTCCATGGTTGCTGCAAGAAGAGGTTTGCAGATCTCTCTGTGAAAATAGCTTTTGTATTTTTATTATCAGTTTCTTTTTTGTTACCATATTTTTTCTCATACAATATATCCAGATTATGGCTTCCCTTTGCCTTGTGACTCATAGTTCCTCCCCACGTGAATCTTTTCCCTCTCTGTCTGTCTCTAGAAAAAAAAACAGGCTTCTAAGGGATATTATTAAATAATGACAAAATAAAATACAGAAAGAGAAAGCAAATGCTATCAGATCAGATTTGAATGAAACAAAGTAAAAGGAGAAAAGATCTTAAGGAAAGCACAAGAATCACAGATCCACTCATTTGTATACTCATGAATCCCATTAAAATACCTAAATTGGAATTTGCTTTATACACACACACACATACACACATACACACAGATACACATGCACACACACATGCACACACATATGCACACACACATACATGGACACGAACACACTTGTATACACATATGCACACACAGACACATGCACACCACACCAAGCACATGCACACACACACAGACACGGATACAGACACACAGACACATACACACATACACACGTACACACATGGTTACACACACGTGCACACACACACACACACACACACAGATATATAACACCGGAAAACCTGCAGGCTCTGTGCACGCCTCCCTCTGTCTATGTGAGTCCCTGTGAGCTTTGATCATGTGGTTTTCAGAGCAATGGATCTCCCCTTGTGGGTCACTACCCCTCTAGGGGACACATGACACTTTCACATGGGTATCATGTCAGACATCCTGCATGAAAGAGAATCACCTGATAATTTGTGACAGTATCAAAACTACAGTCATGAAATAGCAACAAAAACGATTTTACAGCTGTGGGTCACCACAGCATGATGACACGTGTTAAAGGGCCACAGCTTTAGGCAAGCTGAGAACCAGCCTTTTGTTCATGTGTTGTCCTCCGTCTGTCCACTTGGCTCACAATCTTTGTCTGCCCCCTTTCCCTCTGGGTTCCCTGAACTGTCAGGGGATGGGTGTGAGGGAGGGATCTATGTAGGAATGAACACTCAGGTACTTATGTGCATATAAGGGACGTCATTAGGAGTCACTTTATTGCTACTTTTTATTTTTTTAAACTACAATGTGTTTTTTACACTAGGACCCTAGAATATCTCGTGTCTGGTTCTCAGCCACCCAAGTACTATTGAGGACAGGTTCCATCTTATGTAGTGGGCTTTAAGTCACAAGTGATATCAGTTGGTTGCTCTCACGACTTTTTGCTGCCACCGACCTTGCTTGTCTTGTAAGTATGACTCCAATGTAGATTGAAGGCTCTGTGGCCCGGTTGGTGTTTATGTTTCTCTTTTGGTGGTACACACAGTATCTCCCTGTACCAAACATGCCAGATGCCATTTTCCTGTGTATTTTGAGATTCCCCCTATAGAATGGTCTAGCAATATTTCACTGTGTAAATGTTTTCTTTATCAACTCTATCTTTTGGGGAACATGTATTGTTTACAAACTGGAGCCATGAAGAACAGGATAGCAGTAAGTATGTTGGTGCTAGTATCTCTTTGGTAGGATGAAATATCCTTTGTGTATATACCAGGAGTGATATCATTGCATTTTGTGGTATGCTGTTTCCCATCTTCCCAAGGAATAACACACTAATTTCCATAGTGGCTGTACAAGTCTTCACTCCCACCAGAAATAGATGAGAGTTTCCTTAGATTCACTTCCTTGTGAGAATGAGCTATCACGTGATTTATTGATCTTAGGCATTGTGACACTTTTAAGAGGAAATGTTATTAAAGTAAGTGATTTGCGTTTTCTTGATTGCTAAGTATGTTGAACATGTGTTTAATGCTTTTTAGCTATTTGAATTAACTCTTCTGAGAATTCTGCTTATGTCTGTAAAACATGTTATACTAGGTTTATTTGTTTCCCTCATATCTACTTTTATGAGTTCTTTATATGCTTGGCTAAGTGGAGGTGGTAATAATTGTTTCCCACTTTCAGGCTGCAACATTGTCTGATTGACAGTGTGCATTTCCTTGCTGACGCTCCTCAGTTTCATCAGATCTCATTTATTTATTGTTGATCTTAGTGCCTCCAATAATGAAGAAACGGTTAAAAAGATCATCTTGTAGACCAGTCAGCCATCCAGTTTGACCAGTACTATTTGTTAAAGTAGGTGTTTTTTTTTCCAGTATGTATTTCTGGCTTCATTTTCAAAGACCAGATGTGCATAGTGGTCTGGAATTATGCGGGTGTTTCCTATTTGATTCCAACCTGTCTAAATTTGTATCAATACTCTGCTCTGCTTATGACCAATGCTGTGCACAAGAGCTATAGGACAATAAAGCAAGTGACAGTTCATCTGGCTACAGAGCAAAATGAAGGAAGCATTCATCTATTGCTGGTCGGAGTGAAGACTTGTACAGCAACTCCAGTGATTGGTGGGAGATTCCTCAGGAAGATGGGAATCGTTATAGAGCAGGACACGGTTGTGGTTCTATCATTCCAGGGCATATACCTAAAGGGCCATTCATCCTACCACAGATCCACCAGCACATACATGTTCACCCCTGTTCTGTTCAGCATAGCTAGAATTTGGAAACTACATACATGTTTCTCCACAGAAGAATGGAAAAGAAAACATGAATTATTTATGCACTGGAGTATTATTAGGCCATTAAGGGGTGTCATCACAAAATACACCTGTATAAAGGCTGAACTCGAAATAAGCCAGACCCAGAAAGAAAACTTGAAATCAGGAATTCTGGATGGTTTTAGCTATCTTTTTTTTCTTTCTGATTTCACATGAAGATAAAAACTGTCTTTTTATGGTTTGTGCAGATTGTTATGGAATTTGGATAGGGGTTGCATAGAGCGTGTAGGTTACTTTTGGTAGGATGTCAATTTTTTTTTATCACGTTACCACTACCAATCCATGAGCATTTGATCTTTTCATCATTTAACATTTCTTTAAACACTTGAGCGCTTTACAGTCCAAGTCTTCCACTTGCTATGTTAAATGCTCAAAAGTGCTTTAGATTATTGAAGCTGAAAGCTCTTGTTCCCCTGGTTTTTTTTTTCCTGCCATGGGATGTTTGTACATGAGAGGACTTCTGTTTATTTAGAGTTACTTTTGTATCCAACTACTCTGCTGAAAGTGTTTAACAGTTGTTTTAGGAGGAACAGAAAGGACCCACGGCCAGGGGGGCGGTGGCTGCTTCCACAAGGCTATGCAAAACAAACAAATGGGACATCAAGGCCTCAATGATGATTTCTGCATATGGCCAACCTGGAAATTTGCCTGAACCTGTAGGAACAACTTACAGCTGGAGCAATGTTGAATGAGGGGACACCACAAAGAGAGAACACCTGAATAGGACCAATGGTGTTAGGGTGGAGGTTATAACCCTCTCCCAAGCTGTGATAAATCAGCTTCCAGCTGCATTCTCACCTGCTTGCAGAGTTTGTGTTGTTGATTTTGTGCCTTCTCACTGACTTCCCCCTGGGGGATGCTGGGCAGGATGGAGGATGCAGGTTCAAATTTGTCATTTCTCTGTGGAATATTTGGTTCATTTGTGTATGCTACCCTATCCTATCGTCTGCCAATACATATGACTTGACCTTTTCCTTCAAGTTCTACTCCCTTGATCTCCTTCATTTGTCTTAGTGCTTTAGCTAAAACCTTAAGTACTGTATTGTGCAGGTATGGAGAGAGTTAACATGTTTGTCTTTTCCTGACTGTACTGGAATTGGTTTGTGTTTTAGCCATAGAAGTTGATGTTGTCTATGGGCTTGCTGAAAACTGTCTCTTTACTTTATTAATGCATCAATTTTGTATCTCCAAACTCTCCAGGACTTTTATTGTGACAGGTGTTGGATTTTTCCCAGGGCCTCTTCTGCAACTGATGATATGATCATTCAACTTCCATGTTTGATGATATGATCTAGACTGAGATGTTCAAAACCTACTTTAATAAGGATTTTTAAATGCTTTGACCCACCCCCCCCCCCCACACACACATACATACTTCTATCCCACTATCCAAAGGTAGGAGGGAAAAGATGGTAAATAGGACAAGGGAATATGGACCGGTTTAGAAGTAACTTTAGGGGGCAATGTCAATCTGTGTTTGTCATGATATCAGTGGTCTAGTTTAGAAGTGTTTAGAGACCAGCCCACTCCTGAGTTCTGGCTCCATTTATCCATATAAAGAACTTGACCTAAGGTTGAACTCAAGTCAACCAAAGATCCTGCACCCAGCACTAGTTCCCAGGGTACTCCCGAGCAAGCCTGTGCCTAACACTAGTTTCCAAGTCACTCCCTAACAACCACCAATCGTGAAGAGAGAAGTAGTCAAGTTTATGGTTTGGCTGCCAGCACAAGCCAATCATTTTAAGGGAAATCACAGCCCCTCCCCGTTACATGGATGCTAAACTGAAAAATCCCCTTGCTTGTTTGTTTGCCTCAGTAAATGCTTGCTGGAAACTAAGTTTGGGCTTCCCCCTTCCTGTCTTAAGGTTTCAGGGTTGACAGTGAGCCTAAGCTGGAGCTTTAATAAAAAGAACCCCAGTGTGGTCATTTTATTATTCAAAAAATACATTTATTTAATCAGCTCCTTGGTAGTCTTTTGTTGTTATCAATTCTGATCAGGCACAACTGTGACAGGATACCTGCTGTCCAGTTTAAAAATGACACCAAGTACGGATCAGCAATGATAGCATAATCCAGCAGAAACTGCCAGGCCTCCACTGAATTGGTGTGAGCCTTTGGACACAGCCAAGAACAGGTGAATACCAGGGTTTTCCTACCATGACTCTCTCAACAAAGTGAAGATCAGAGAAGACACAAGACCAATGAAGAGCTGCACAGCTGGCTGTGCCAGCGCCACTCCCTGTCTGCTGCATCCCACTCAAGTCTGTTCAAACATCATGTGTCCTCTCTCTCCGGAAAAATGCATTGTGATTCTGCATCACATGATGCAACCAGAAGCTTCCCCTTAATGTGGTGTATCACATTTATCACTTTTCATAGGTAAAAGCATGCTTGTATCTCTGTGTCTGAAATCACGTGATCATGGCGGATGTGATTTTTTTTTTATGTATTCTTTGATTCAGTTAGTAAATATATTTTGATTATTTTTCCACCGTATTTTCTTGAGGGAAAGTTTGTCTGCATTTTTCTTTATTTCTTGGGTCTTTGCATGGTTTGGCTATCAGGGTAACTGAGGCATCAAGAAATGAACTGAGAAATATCCCGTTTTTTTATACTTTGTAGAATAACTTGAAGAATATTCACATTCAATCTCTGGTAAATCTGTCTCAAGCTTCTTCTTCAATTGGGGTGGGGGTTGGGGGTTTGTAATGACTGGTTCTACTGCACTAGGGATTATAGATCTGTTTAAATTGCTCATCTGAACTTGATTGAACTTTTGTATGTGGTATGTGTCAAGGAAATTATCCAATTCTTCTAGATTTTTTCTGATTTGTTGGAGTACAGGTTTTAAAGTAGGTCCTCTGAGCCTCTGTATTCACTCAGTGTTTGTTTTTACATCACTGTGCTCATTTCTCATTTGTTAATTTGGAGACCCATTCTCTCTCCATGGGTGTTTTTCCACTAATTTGGACAACAGTTTGGTTTTTCTCAGTGAACAGACTTCCTGAGTCATCAATTCTTGGTATTCATTTTGTTTCTATTGTATTGAAGTCAGCCACAAGTTGGATTATTTCTTGCCTTCTATTTCTTTGGGGTGTGAATTCTTCTTTTTGTTCTACAGTTTTCAGGTGTGCTGTTAAGTTCCTTGTACTAGATCTCCACAAAATATTTAATCTTTGTGGACTTAGTTCTATGAGCACCTTCACTGTGTCCCATAAGTTTGGTTATGGCTATTACATATCATTGTCATTTATAATCATGTTGTCTCTATCTCTATATCACCCATTACATATCTATCTGCTATCTTTCATCTATGTATGTGTCTAACATCTACCTAATCTTATTCTACTTATCTATCACTTGCCTATCATACATATATAAGTATTATCAATCAAGTAATTACTCACCTTTTATCTGTCCTCTTGATGCTATCAATTAACCAGTCTGTCAATCACCTGTGTATTTTTTTTTCAGGAGAGGGTTTCTCTGTGTAGCCCTGGTTAACCTGGAACTCTTTGTATAAACCAGGTTGGACTTGGTCTCTCATTATTTGCTTGCTTTTGCCTCAGAACATGGTTATTCAAGGTATGTGCCACCACTGCCTGGCCTCATCTATATGTTTTTGATTTATTAATCTATATGTCAACCCTGTTGACATCTACTTATCACCATTCTTTCTTCTATCCATCATCTATTTTTATGTCTGTCTATCTGTCTGCCTCTTATTTCAATCATATATCTCTAGCTAACATGTATGTCAGTATATCAGTGCCATATTTTTTAAAATGAGTGAGTCTTGAGCATTTCCACTATGTTTTCAATCCATCAGTCTCTAAGTCTAGAAGCCCAAGTGTCATCATGAAATCCAGGTCGTGTTTCACGGGTTAAATACATGTAACTGAGACCCACACCCAAGACCGTTTTACAGTCACCTCAGCATAAGTCTAAGGAGATTATAGTATTTTTGGCCACCACTAAAATCAGTGATTCTGCATGTTAAGAGAGAGTCTGCCTTTTCTGGGATGCCTGTATTCCTTGCTTATGTAGTTTCTTCTTTTATAGGAAATGAAAACATTTATTCCAGAACTTATTCACACTCCAAAATATTTTTTGGTACTTTTGTAGTAACCAATTGACCTCCTGTTTCTCTTTTATTTTATTTTATTTTTATCAGATGTTTTCTTCATTTACATTTTAAATGCTATCCCCTATCCTTGTTTCCTCTCTGATAATCCCCTATAACTTCCCCCCTCCCCCTGCTCTCCAACCCACCCACTGTTACTTCTTGGCCTTGGCATTCCTCTATACTGGTGCATATAATCTCCTCAGACCAAGGCCCTCTCTTCCCAATGATGGCCCACTAGGCTACTTATGCTACTTATGGCTACTTATGCTGCCAGAGACATGACCTCTGGAGGTACTGGTTAGTTCATATTGTTGTTCCTCCTATAGGGCGGCAGACCCCTACAGCTCCTTGGGTACTCTCTCTAGCTCCTTCATTGAGGACCCTATTTCAAGACTTAACAGGACACAGGAAAGCAGTGTCATGTGTGGCCATGATCCTGAGATAGCCTCAGATCAGTCACCTTCCTGTCCTTGAGTGTTCACAACCACAGGTCCTGTGCACCACCGTGAACCACAGGAAGTGTGAGGCCTGAGTCTCTCACCACTCACTCCTATGTCTGTTCCTCTAAAGTCCAAGAAAAACAAAACAAAACAAAAATCCAGCTGCTTTCTGAGATACTTGCTTCTTTGTTGCTCCTGAGGATACTTAGAAGAGACAATTCTTTTTATCAACTGAAAGTGAATTGAGGGATTTCCACAAAGACTATCTAGTACTGTTCATATTGCTGTCTCTCTAAATTTTGTGTTGTTCTTTTTTTTTCTTACAGCATTTATTACTCAACCCAGATTATCCCAGAACTCACTGACAAGGAACCGACTCAGTCAGACCAAGTTCCTTCACCTTTTGCCTGCCAAGTACTGGAAATACACGTGTGTCTAGCTGCCACACTTGCCTTGAAACATTTTTATTTTCATATTTAAGGGAGAAAAAGTTTATTTGACTCCCAGAGACAGTAGCCATAGATAGACATTTGGTCGCACTGTACCAAAGTTTAAGCGGAGATATCAAAGGATGCATGGTTGTGCTAAGCTATCATTGTCCACTATTAAACAATTCAGGACAACCTGCTTAGGGAATTGTGTCTTTCCCCAAATATGGTGTATATCACAATTAATCTAATTGATACCCTCAGATACGTCCATAGGCCTACTCTCTGATCTCCATGACACTCTTTCAGACTCCGTTTTGAAGTTCTTGTAGGTTGTGGTAAAGTTCATATAAATTTTAAAAATCACATTTGCAGAAAAAATAAATGTTTAAAAAAACATATGCAATTTGCCTAAAATCTAGAGGAACAAATCTCACAATTCTTTTTAAATCGATTGTTTTATTTTATATTCTGACTGAAGTTCTTGCTCTGTTCTCTCCACTCGTGGTTCCCTCACGCCAATCCAATCTCCCTGCATTTCTCTTCAGAAAAGGGGCAGGCTTCCAATGGACATAAAGCATCCATGGTATCTAAAGTTGCAGGCAGATCATGTGCCTCTTCTCATATGAAGGCTAGAGGAGGCAACCCAGCAGGAGGAAACAGTCATTCCCCTGCTGCACACTCTTCACTTGCAGTCATCCCCCTGCCTCACACCCCTCAATCACAGTCATTCCCTTGCCTCACAAACGTCACAAGGAATCATGCCCCTGCCTCTCACACTTCACTTGCAGTCATCCTCCTGCCTCACACTCTACACAAAATCCAGCAACAGAGTCAGACACAGCCCCTGATCCCACTGTTAGAGGAACAGAATAAGAAGTCCAAACCTAACAACTGTAATGTGCAGTGGGCTTAGGTCAGACTTATGTGGGTTCACTGGATGTTGGTCCATCTCTATGATGGTGTATGAACACAGGTTTGTTGGTTCTGTTGGTTTTCTTGAGGTGTCCTTAACCCCTGGCTGCTACAACCTTCCATCTGACCTTCTGCAGGGTTCTCCAAGCTCTGCTTCATGGTTGGCCATATGTCTCTGCATATGTGTCTATCGGTTGATGGATTAAACCTCTGTGAGTATGGACATGCAAGGGCCCTGTCTGAAGATACAGCAGAGTATCATTAACAGTGGCAAGAGTGGGCTCTCGCTCACAGCCTGGGCCTCAGGCTGGACCAGTCGGTCACTCCCATGATTTCCTTGCATTCTTCACTGTGACATATCTTCTATGCAGAGCAAATTATACATTGGAGATTTTGTGGCTGGCTCCATGTCCAGACTTCTTCATTTAAAGACTTGCCTGGATACAGGAGACAGTTACATCCACCTCCTTGTCCTCCAATAGTAGGATCCTTAGTTGGGGTTCCTCACACAGATTCTTGGGAGCCCCCATTGCACTGGCTTACTAGCCTATTCCAGAGATGCTCCCCTGATCCCAGTAGTCTCTCAGTCCCATTTCTCTCCAAGCTTCCTAACCAGATCCCTCCTGTTCCCATCGATAAACCCTACCAGAACTGATCCCCTGTCTGCCTTCAGTGTCTATTCTATACATCCTTCACAGTGCGTCTCATGCACTCTTCTGTGACCTCTCCTTTTTGTGTAACTTTCTGGGTCTGTGGATTGTAGCATGCTTACCCTTTGCTTTAAGGCTGATTTCCACGTGTAAGTACATACCATTTTTCTTCCTGGCTCTGATTTATCTCCCACATGATGCTCTTCCCTTCCCTTCCATTTCCCCCTTCCCCCTTCTTCCTTCCCCCTTCCCCCTTCCTTCCCTCCCCCTTCCCCCTTCCTTCCCCCTTCCTTCCCCCTTCCCCCTTCCTTCCCCCTTCCTTCCCCCTTCCTTCCCCCTTCCACCTTCCCTTCCTCCTTTCCTTTCCTTTCCTTTCCTTTCCTTTCCTTTCCTTTCCTTTCCTTTCCTTTCCTTTCCTTTCCTTTCCTTTCCTTTCCTTTCCTTTCCTTTCTTTCCCTTCCCTTCCCTTCCCTTCCCTTCCCTTCCCTTCCCTTCCCTTCCCTTCCCTTCCCTTCCCTTCCCTTCCCTTCCCTTCCCTTCCCTTCCCTTCCCTTCCCTTCCCTTCCCTTCCCTTCCCTTCCCTTCCCTTCCCTTCCCTTCCCTTCCCTTCCCTTCCCTTCCCTTCCCTTCCCTTTCCTTTCCTTCTTTTCTTCTCTTTTAAAAAATTGGATATTTTATTTATTTACATTTCAAATGTTATCTCCCTTCCTAGTTTCCCCTCTGCAAACCCTGCCATTCAATTCCCTGCTTACCCTGCTTCTATGAGGGTGTTCCCTCACCAACCCACCCACTTCCACCTACCGACCTAGTATTCCTCTACACTGCAGCATCAAGCCTTCACTGGACCAAGGGCCTCCCCTCCCATTGAGGGCCCCTTTAGCTCCTTCACTCCTTCCCCTAACTCCTCCATTGGGGTGCCTGTGCTCAGTCTAATGGTCAGTTGAAAGCATCCACATCTTTAATTCCATCCATTTGCCTTTAACTTTCACGATGCCATTCTTTTTAAGAGCTGAGAAATACTCTGTTGTAAAAACAAATATTTTTTTCTTAATCCTTTCTGCAGTTAAGTGACACATAGATTGTTTCCAGCTTCTGGCAATTATGAACAAAGCTGCTATGAACACAGTTGAGCAAGTGCCCTTGTGGTACAGTGGAGCAACCTTTGTGTATAGGCCCTAGAGTGGGATAGCTGGGTCTTAAGGTAGATTGATTCCCACCTTTATGAAACACTGCCAAATAGACTTCCAAAGCAGCTGTGCAAGTTTTCACTCCTACAGGCAGCCAAAGTGTTCTCCTTGCCCCACATCCTCACTGGTATGAATTGTAGCTTGTAATTTTTAATTTTAGTCACTTTGAAGGGTACAAATGAAATCGCTTAATCATTTTGATTTATATTTCATGTTGGCGAAGGATATTGAATATTTTTATGATCGCTGACCACCCTTTTCATTTTTGTTGAGAATTCTCTATTTCAATCCATGCACTATTTATTTATTCATTCATTCATTCATTCATCCATTCATTCATTTAAATTCTAACAGCTGCCTTCCCCGGGTTCACCCTTACAGAATTCTTCCCCCATACCTTTATTTCTGAGCAGGTTGTCCCCCCACCCCCCATCTAGCTCCCCATCACCTCTCTTCAGAACTTAGTGCATCATCTCCCACTGAGGTCAGACAAGGCAGCCCTCTGCTATACATGTGCCAGGGACTGCAGACCAGCCTGTGCATGCTTTTTGGTTGGTGGCTCAATCTTTGGGAGCTCCCAAGGGTCAAGGTTAATTGGCATTGTAGGTCTGCCTATGGGACTGCCATCTGCTTCAATTCCTTCAATCCTTCCCCTAACTCATTCATTCACACAAGTCCCAGACTCATACCAGACCAATGTTGGCTATGAGTATCTGCATCTGTTTCAATCAGTTGCCATTAAAGCCTCTAAGAGAACAGCTGTGCTAGACTCCCATCTGCAAGCACTGCAAAGTTCCTTTGAAGTAGATAGATCAGCCTTTTAGTGGGAACTCAAGGAAGATTGCAGTTCAGTGTTAACTCAGGAGAATTCTTGGAAGAGAACCAGCTCAGCCTCAGGCAGGTTGGGCCTCAGGCAGGTAGTGGCACATCAAAGGAGCAGCACAGCAGGTGGCTCCACTGCTTAAGACGTGGATGGTCACAGCCAGCCTTGCTAGACTGGAAGGAGGTAACAATAGTATTCTGTGTTGAGTAATGGGTCAATTACAGGAAAGGAAGAACTCTCAAACTAGACAGAAAATCTATGGGCACCATCTTCTATCAAGTCCTGTTCACCAAGAATCAACCCCACTCAGGATCGAAACTCAATTCAGGCACACATTATATCTATCTCTTCTGAGAGATGTCTGCAGAAGTAGAAGTCCCCCAAAATTTGAACTTTCCTAACCTCTGAATATTAGTAGAATGACTTCACATTCTTTGATTTAAGTCAAGCTTGCTGAGTCACCCCTTTCTCTTTATCTCTACTCTTTATGGCTCCAGTCATCTCACTATATCTACAATGGACTATGAGACCAATAGTCCATTTTTGTATTTCCATTTTTCATTGTTTATATATGCAATATACTCGGGATGGCTACCTTTCTCTAAGATAATCACCTTCATCTTCCTCATGACCTCTCAGAACTTCTAGTCTATATATCTGTCTATATCTCTTCTGTGTCAGAAAGAGAATGATCATCAGGTGTACACTCTATTGCCTTGATTTTTATGTCAATGGCGTCACTGTATTTGACAGCTCCTTTGGGGTTTGATGATCAGAATCATCACGTGGGCAGTCTCAGCACAGTCAGCTGTCACAAGACCTATTGAGAAGTTGTCATCAAACACCTCCCACCCTCAAAGATGAGATCTGCAGCAATCTGAAAATAGTCCTCTATTATTTCCTTTCTTTAGGGAATCAAAATGAAGGCATCAAACATAATCTTTCAATGTTACAGGGACACATTCTCTCTCAATTTACCAAGGGTGTTTGTAGGGTCAAGATGAAAGGCTTCCTGTAGATTATTAGGATGGAAAGACTGTGCATGTAAAACTGACTGCACTATCTGTATCCTGAATAGCTATGTGTCAGTTCCCCAGTGTTCTAGACTGCATCCACAGAAACGCTGCACACACACTCTGCCATCTTTCTTTGTTCATTTCCCACTTATCTGTCTCTAGTGGCAGCACAGTATTTTCCCACTGGCTTACTGTGAGTGTCTCTTGAACCTTCTTGCCCCCTCATGTATATGGAATTACAGAAATGTGACAAACTTCATGCCAGATTCCTCTCTATGAGTTGTTTTCATGATACTTTGGACCAAGATTAATGATTGGTAGGATAAGAGAATTGGTATTGAGGATTTTTAACAGAAATAGGTCCCTAGGCTCTCTTGTCTCAAGTTCTTGACCACCCCAGTGGTATCACTTATGGATTCCATTGCATAGAGGGGGTTTTAAGTCAAATCAGACATTGGTTAGTTAGATTTTATACCACCATTGCTCTAGCATATCGTGTAGGCAGACCATCAATGTAGAACAAAATATGCTTGGCTTGGTTGGTTGTTTATTTTTCTCTTTTGATAGTGTGCAAAGTATTTCCAATAGCAAAGAGGCTATCATTTTGGCATGAAGGCTTTATGGAATACCCAGTTTACCTTCTTAATGCTCAATGAATTGTTATCTTCAGCAGTATAGCATTGATTTTAGTTTTTAAAGAACAACCTATGATCTTGGCAAATCCTGGGAATTTAGGCATTTCTATGGCTCCCCCTTGGCTAACATCACATTTAGATGGAACCCAGTCCTAGTACTAGAAGCTTCACTTCTTGACAAGACATGTACTGTTATGACTCTGTGTTCCCAGTTATTTGACAATTTCATTATATCACCTACATCTTTGTATTCATTTTAGGAAACTTTCACTGTATTAGGTTTCCATATTACCCCTGAAATAGCTTTTAAGTTTAGCTGCCTCACTCTATATTCCATCCATTGTCCTATCTCCCCTATTGTACTCCCACTTGATCCTATTGTTAGAGCTCATCTATTTATTAATATCTATCTATTATATTTTTCTTTCCCAATGTGATGTGTTGTACATTCTATAATGCCTTAATTTATGCAGCAACTCTTGAATCACAGATTGTAGCTCTATTACCATTGATTAAAGAGCTAATGTCTACATACATGTAATGTATATCACATTGATCTTTCTGATCTGTGTTACATCAATCAGGATGGGTTTTTGTCATTACATTCAAGTATTTCCAGATTTCATGAAGATCTTATTTATTTATTTATTTATTTATTTATTTATTTATTTATTTTTATTCATTCACATTACATCCTGCTCACTGCCCCCTCCCATCCACCCCTACCTCAATATTCTTCCTCAAATCCCTTCTCCCCTTCTTCTCTAAGCAGGTGGTGGACTTCTGTGTATTACCCCTCCCTGGCACTTTAAGTCTCTGTGAGGTTAGTTATATTCTATCCTACTGAGGCCAGACAAAGCAGCCTAGTTTAAAAATTATATCTTACATACAGGGCAACAGTTTTGGGATAGCCATCCACTCCAGTTTTTCAGGATCCACACAAAGACCAAGCTGCATATCAGCTACATATGTGTGGGGATGCTTAGGTCCAGCCCCTTTATGCTTTTTGTCTGGTGATTCAGTGTCTGAGAGCCCCACGGGTTGAAGTTAGTTGATTCTGTTGGTCTTCCTTTGGAGTTCTTTTCCTCTTTTGGCCCACAATCCTTCCTCTTATTCTTCCATAAGAGTCCCCAAGGTCCATTCAAAGTTTGGTTTTGGGTATATGTATGTGTCTGTATCAGCTGCTGGTTGGATCCTCTCAGAGGATGGCCATGTTAGACTCATGACTATAAGCAAAGCAGAGTATCATAAATAGTGTCAGGGATTGGTGCTTGCCCTTGTGATGGGTCTCAAGTTGGGCTAATTGTTGGTTGATCCATTCCTCAATATCTGCACCATGCCCCGTCCCTGCATTTCCCTCATGTTAAAAGTCTGGAAAGATTAGGAATCCAAAGCCCACAACTAACCCTAGTAAAAGAAATATACAGCAAACCAGTAGCCAACATCAAACTAAATGGCGAAAAACTTGAAGCAATCCCACTAAAATCAGGGACTAGACAAGGCTTCCCACTTTATCCCTATCTACTCAATATAGTACCTGAAGTTCTACAACAAAAGTAAGCCAAGTGGATACATGTATATTGAAAATGGAGAAGTCAAAATATCACTATTTGCAGATGATATGATAGTTTACTTAAGTGACCCCTCCAAAAAATAAATCAACCAGAAAACTCTTAAACCTGATAACTTCAGCAAAGGGCCTGGTTATAAAATTAACTCAAACAAATCAGTAGTCTTACTCTACTCAAAGGATAAACAAGATGAGAAAGAAATTAGGGAGCTAGGCAGTGGTGCCACACACCTTTTTTCCCAGCACTTCAGAGGCAGAGACGGGCAGATTTCGGAGTTTGAGGCCAGTGTGGTCTACAGAGTGAGTTCCAGGACAGCCAAGGCTACACAGAGAAACCCTGTCTTGAAAAGGCAAAAAAAAAATATATATATATGAGAAAGTAATTAGGGAAATGACATCCTTCATAATCGTCACCAATAATATAAAAGACATTTGTGTTACTTTAACTAAGCAAGTGAAAGATCTCTATGAAAAGCACTTCAAGTCTCTGAAGAAAGAAATAAAAGATCTCAGAAGATGGAAAGATCTGCCATGCTCAGGAATGGGCAGGATTAATATAGTAAAAATGGCCATCCTGCTGAAAACAATCTACAGATTCAATGCAATTCCCATCAAAATTCCAACTCAATTCATCATAGAGTAAGGAAGAGCAATCTGCAAATTCATATGAAATAACAAAAGACCCAGGATAGAGAAAATTATTCTCAACAATAAAAGAACTTCTGGTGGAACCACCATTCCTGACCCCAAGTTGTACTACAGAGAAATAGTGATAAAAACTGCATGATATTGGTAGAGTGAGATGCAGGTAGATCAATGGAATAGAAATTCAAAATGCAGAAGTGAACAAACACACCCATGGTCACTGGATCTTTGACAGCTAAAACAATCCAGTGGAAAAAAGACAGCATTTTCTACAAATGGTGCTGATTCAACTGGTGGTCAGCATGTAGAAGAATACAACTTGACTGATTCTTTTTGGGTTTTATGCTTTTTTTAAATTAGGTATGTATTTCAGCTACATTTCCAATGCTATCCCAAAAGTCCCCCACACGCTCCCCCACCCACTCCCCCACTGTCCCACTCCTACTTCTTGGACCTGGCGTTCCCCTGTACTGAGGCATATAAAGTTTGCACAAACAATGGGCCTCCTTTACACTGATGGCCGACTAGGCCATCTTCTGATATATATGCAGCTAGAGACGGAAGCTCCAGTAGGTACTGGTTAGTTCATATTGTTGTTCCACCTATAGGGTTGCAGATCCCTTTAGCTCCTTGGTTACTTTCTCTAGCTCCTCCATTGGGGGCCCTGTGATCCATCCAATAGCTGACTGTGAGCATCCACTTCTGTGTTTGCTAGGCCCAAGCATAGCCTCAGAGAGACAGCTATATCAAGGTCCTTTCAGCAAAATCTTGCTAGTGTATGCAATGCTGTCAGCGTTTGGAGGCTGATTATGGGATGGATCCTAGGGTATGGCAGTCTCTAGATGGTCCATCCTTTCGTCTCAGCTCCAAACTTTGTCTCTGTAACTCCTTCCATGGGTGATTTATTCACAATTCTAAGAAAGGGGAAAGTGTCCACACTTTGGTCTTCATTCTTCTTGAGTTTCATGTGTTTTACAAATTGTATCTTATATCTTGGGTATTCTATGTTTCTGGGCTAATATCCACTTATCAGTTTTCTTTTGTGATTGGGTTACCTCGCTCAGGATGATATTCTCCAGATCCATCCGTTTGCCTAGGAACTTCATAAATTCGTTGTTTTTAGTAGCTGAGTAGTACTCCATTGTGTAAATGTACCACATTTTCTGCATCCATTCCTCTGTTGACAACATCTAGATTCTGACAAGCTTCTGGCTATTATATATATATAATTCTTACTAACTGTGGAAGAAGAGAAAAATGTTTACAATAGAGGATTGAAAGTACAACTGACTAAAATAATCAATGATGCAATAGAAACAGATATATAAAAGTTGGGGTCTAAGACAGATGCACATAGCACTTAAAACAAATAGAATGCATAGAAACAGACCTTTATCTAGGACTAATTGACTCATCTGGGTCTCCTACTGTTCCATATCAATTGGAGGATTTTCTTTCTATTCATGTGAAGAATGTGATGAGGATGTTGATTGTGATTTCATTGAATTGGTGAATTGTTTTGGTAGGAAAGTCTTTTTTCGCAATGTTAATTCTACCAAGTTATATGCTTGGGAGTTGTTTAAATTCTAGTACCTTCCTTAATCTCTTTCTTCACACGTTTAAAGTTTCATTGTAGATTATTTTTCCCTTTTGTTATGTATATTCTAAATATTTTATCTTATTTGAGAGTCTGGGAAGAGGAGCATGCCCATGATCCCTTTCTCAGCATGCTTGTTACTCATAGGTATTAAGACAGGCAAATTTTGTAAGTCAATTCTGTATCATAATACATTGCTGGAAAACAGAAAAAATAGTCTTAAATCGATCGTTACCTTCCCCTTTTAACAACCTTGTCCCATATGACCCTGTATATTCCAAAACATTTTGCATTTGTTTACAGATTTTAATACGTTTTGATGCTTCCTCTTAAAGTGTGGAAACTTGTCAAACAAATAGTTTAATAAATGCTTATACAATGTCACACATTAAAAAAAGACTAGATATTCATTTTCTGTCACTAGATCTACAGGTTCCTGAAGACTTAAGAACCTTAACGAAATTGTCAATGAAATTTTTGTATAAACCCAGTCAATATTTTATCTTCTGACCTTGCACCTGCAATTTAATTATTACTTATGTTTTATAACCGTTCTTAATTGTTTTACTACCTTGGGAATGTGTTCAAAGCTGTAAATAACTGATTTCTATCTCTGAATCAATTAACTTGTGACAGGTGGAGACTGAGTTCTCATTGTAGTTTTAATATCAGAAAGGATTTTAATATCAATTCTATTATAAAGGCACAAAATATATACCAGGAAGTCTGCATATATATTATAGCTTTCAAGTTTGTCTTGTTATGGGACCGCTGAATGCATGAATAGGTGGGTCTCTGATTCTTGTGCCTACACTTGGGATCTTCTCTTCTGTTGTCTTGTCCATTTTCTATGTGGTAGTTTTGTTTTATCTTATTCTAAGTTACTTTTGGTATGTTTTGAGGGATCTCGTGGAAGCCTGTGCTTTTGTAATGAGAGACAGGAAGGCAGTGGATCCAAATGAGAGGGACTATGGAGTAGATCTGGGAGGAGTACAAGGAGTGGAAGCCTAAATTAGGATATTTCAGGGGAGGAACAGTGAATTTATTTCGAATAAAAGGAGAAAATTTAAGGAAATCCAACATAGTGAAATATAATGCAAAAGAATCGTGACTCACAGAGATATATTAACACATATTTTCTTCGCACTAGGTCATTTGAGTAGCAGCAATTATCCACCACTGCCTAAGCACTTGGTTCCCATTGGCAATGAATGGCCTGCTACTCCTTAACCCTTCCCCACACTTGACCTTTGGTCCCCTCTCTCCTTCCCTCTCCTTTTGCTTCTGTCTTCACTTTTTTAGTCGCTCAGCCTTACTACCTAAACGTCTCTGCCAGTACTTGTTGTCTTTCTTCCAAGTCACTGAATCTTATTTGGATTGCATTCTTTGTAGACTTTCCAAAATGGGTGAAGTTGAGCAGTGTCCTTAGACTGCCCACTCTCTCCTTACCTATTCAATATACTATTAGAAGTCCTAGCCAGAGCAATTAGACAACAAAAGGAGATCAAAGGAATACAAATTGTAAAGCAGGAAGTTAAAATATCACTATTTTCAGATGATATGATAGTATATATGTGACCTCCAAAACTCCAACAGAGAACTAAACCTGATAAACAACTTCAGTGGATACAAAATTAACTCAAACAAATATTGGCCTTTCTCTACACACCAGATAAAACGGCTGAGAAAGAAATGAGGAAAACAACACCTTTCACAATAGTCACAAATAATATAAAATACCATGGTGTGACTCTAACTAAGCAAGTGAAAGATCTGTATGATAAGAACTTCAAGTCTCTGACGAAATAAATCAAAGATCTCAGAAGATGGAAAGATCTCCCAAGCTCATGGATTGGCAGGATTAATATAGTAAAAATGGCTATCTTTCTAAAAGCAATCTAGAGATTCAATGCAATCCCCATCAAAATTCCAATTCAATTCTTCACTGAGTTAGAAAGAGCAATCTGCAAATTCATCTTGAATAACAAAAAACATAGGATAGAAAAAGTATTCTCAATAATAAAAGAACCTCTGATAAAATCACCATCCCTGACCTCAAGCTGTACTATGGAGCAATTTTGACAAAAACTGCATGGTACTGGTACAGCGAAAAACAGGTAGATCAATGGAATAGAAGTGAAGACCTGGAAATGAACCAACACACCTATGGTCATTTATCTTTGACAAAGGGGCTAAAACTATCCAGTGGAAAACAGACAGTATTTTCAACAAATGGTGCTTGCTCAACTGGCAGCTATCATGTAGAAGAATGTGAATAAATCCATTGTTGTCACCTTGTACAATTTCAAGTCTAAGTGGATCTAGGAACTCCACATAAACCCAGACACACCGAAAGTTATAGAGGAGAACTTTGGGAAAAGCCTCGAAGATATGGGCACAGGGGAAACATTCCTAAACAGAACAGCAATGGTTTGTGCAGTAAGATCAAGAATAGACAAATGGGACCTCATAAAATTGCAAAGCTTCTGTAAGGCAAAAGACACTGTCAATAAGACAAAAAGGCCAATAACAGATTGGAAAAGAATCTTTACCAATCCAAAATCCAATGCAAGTAGCTGGACTCCAGAAAACCCGATAATCTTATTAAAAATGAGGTAAAGAGTTAAACAAAGAATTCTCAACTGAGAAATATGGAATGGCTGAGAAGCACCTGAAAAAATGTTCAACATCCTTAATCATCAGGGAAATGCAAATCAAAACAGCCCTGAGATTCCACCTCACACCAGTCAGAATGACTAAGATCAAAAATTCATGTGATAGCAGATACTGGTGAGGATGTGGTGAAAGAGAAACACTCCTTCATGGCTGGTGGGATTGCAAGCTGGTATAACCACTCTGGAAATCAGGTTGGCATTTCCTCAGAAAATTTGACATTGTACTACTGGAAGATCCAGCAACACCACTCCTAGGCATAATCCCAGAAAATGTCCCAACTCGTAATAAGGACACATGCTCAACTATATTCATAGCAGCCGTATTTATAATAGCAGAACCTGCAAAGAACCCAGATATCCCTCATTGGACGAATGGGTATAGAAAATGTGGTACATATACACAATGGAATACTGTCCTGAGCTATTCCCGTCCTGCAGGAAAGCACACATAACACAAGTCAAGACCTTTCGTGGTTACACTTTATTCATAATCATGAGGTAGAACAAAGGATAGAAACGTGTTGCTATATATACCCACAGGTGTGACGTGTTAATACTACTGGCGGTTCCATCCACAGTCTCAAATGTCCCGGGGGACGGACTAGTGACTTGGCGGGCATTTGCTCTGGCACATGCGCACAATGGAGCTTTGCGCCATCTAGTGACAGCACGTATTATCTCGGCTTCCTACAGAGTACTAATTAGCTATGAAAAACAATGAATTTATGAAATTCTTAGGCAAATAGAGAATACCATCCTGAGTGACATAATCCATTCACAGAATCACAAACCTGATATCTAATCACTGTTATGTACATATTAGCCCATAAATTTAGAACAACCAAGATACAATTTACAAAACATATGAAACTCAAGAAAAAGGAAGACTAAAGTGTGGATACTTCATTTCTTCTTAGAAGAGAGAAGAAAATACCCATGGAAGGAGTTACAGAGACAAAGTCTGGAGCTGAGAATGAAGGAAGGACCATCCAGAGACTGCCCCACCCAGGGATCCATCCCATAAACAACCATCAAACCCAGACACTATTGCATATAACAACAAGATTTTGCTGACAGGATCCTGATGTACATGTCTCCTGTGAGGCCATGCCAATGCCTGGCAAATACAGAATTGGATATTCACAGTCATCTACTGGATGGAACACAGGGTCCCCAATGAAGGAGCTAAAGAAAGTACCCAAGGATCTGAAGGGGTCTGCAGCCCTATAGGAGTAACAACAACATGAACTAACCAGTACACCCCAGAGCTCATGTCTCTAACAGCATATGTAGCAGAGGATAGCCTTGTAGGCCCTCAGTGTGAGGAGAAGCCCTTGGTCTTGTGAAGACTCTAGGCCCCAGTATAGGGGAATGCCAGGGCCAGGAATTGGGAGTGTGTGGGTTGAGGCATAGGTGGAGGGGGAAGGTATAGGGAATTTTCAGAGAGGAAAATAGGAAAGGGAATAACATTTGAAATGTAAATTAAGAAATCATCTAATAGAAAAATGGAGTTGATTCTGCTACCTCAGTTCCTTCACCAACTATACTGTTCTTCATTATATACCCAAAAGACACCCCACCATACCACAAGGAGAGGTGCTTCACCATGTTCATAGCAGCCTTATTTATAATAGCCAGAATCTGGAAACAACACAGATGTCCCTCAACAAAGAATGGATACAGAAAATGTGGTTATTTTCCATAAGGTAATTCTATTCAGGTTTTTTTTAAACAAAGGACGTTATGAATTTTTCAGACACATGGGTGGAACTAGAAAAAATTCATTGTGAATGAGGTAACTCAGACCCCAGAGTACTTGCATGGTAAGTACTCACTGATAAGTGGATATTAGCCAAAGACAACAGAATACCTAGGATACAGCCTATGGACATATAGGTTGTACATATCCTATAGTAACATGCAGAAAGGCCATGTAAGGAGACTTTAATCTCACTTATAAGGGGAAATATAATGATTAAGTAGGCAGAGGGAGGGAAGAACCTGAATGTAGAAGAGAGGGAGAGGGGAAAGGAGGAACAGGGTCAGATATGCGATGGGACATGAGAGACACCCAGACAGCCAAGAGAATTAATTGAAATATGCAGCCTCTGGTAGTGGAAATTAGGGGCACCTCCATATACCCAGGAGGTATGAGACTCTGGACTCTTTGAAGGTGACCTTAGGCAAAATGTCCAGCAATGGTGAGAGGGAACTCAAAGTGTCCAACTCCCATAGAAAGACGGGGTTAAAAATACACTGTCAAAATCCCTGATCCCCAAACTGTTTCTGTCTAAAAATCTGTGAGAAGAAAATGGAGAAGAGATTGAAGAAAAGGCGTCCAGTGACCAGCCCAACTTGGGATCCATTTCATTGGTGTTTGGATGGAGAACCAAGGCCTGACTCTATTACTGATGCTATGGTGTGCTTACATGCAGGAGCCTGACAAGGTTGTCCTCTGAGAGGCTCTATGAACAGCAGACTGAGGCACTGGCAGATACTTATACCCAACCATTGGGTTCAACCTATGGTTGAAATCCAGGAAAGACTGAAAAAGTTTAAAGAGAGAGCGATCCCATAGGAAGACCAGCAGACTCAACTAACCCTGATGCTCAGGGAGCTGGCAGAGACTGAGACACCAACCAGGAGCATACAGGGCCAATGTGAGGCCCCTGACTCATATACAGCAGATGTCTGCCTGGTCTGGCATCAGTGGGAGAAAATGTGCTTAAATTTGATAGATTTGAGTCCTCAGGGAAGGGAGAGGAAGGGGGGGGGCTCTCTTAGGCAAGAGGGAGGAGGAATGGGACAAGGAACTGTGGGAGGTGGATCGATGGTGGGCCATGACTGGAATGTAAATAAATAAAATAACATAAAAATTAGAATAATTTTAAAAAGGAAAAATGACTGAGCATAGACAGCCACACTGGAGAATAAAGAACTGTTGATGCTGGTTGGGATGTAAACTTTCTGGACATGGTTCAATGAAGGGATCCCCAGTCTCCATAAGAGAATAAGAGGGTGTTTGCAGCTATGATGCCTGTCACAGTCTAGGCTAGTGAACGACTTGTTAATCTCCTTTCTGTGATGTCCTTTTGTGGCACTGCGATACCTAACCAGATCACTTTAATGCGTTAGCATAATACTGCACTCTGGATGTGAGATTCAACTGCCACCTATCAGGGCATCCAAATGCACAGCCTGTGAACGCAGTAGTGAGAGAAACCGCTTCACTCCAGTTCTTTAAACTAGGGGTGGGCAAAAGACTGTTTCCTTCAGGGGCAGGATCAAGGCACCTCTGTATGCTTGTTCCCTTAACACTATCTGATATTCAAGGTTTATTCTTCCTCGGTTCCTTTATAAATGTAAATGTTTGTTGAAGAAATAATTTTATCCTGCATTCCAGCAGCCGTGGGGTCTGGGTCTCAGAGAGCTCCTGGTAGGCAGCTCTGAAGGGAGGCACACAGGGCTAAAGGAGGTCCCAGCCTCACTGTACCAGCCTTGCAATGCCATTTTCCCAACCTCCGACTTACATTGGTATAACCTTCCTAACCCTGCAGAAACACATTATAATAAATTTGACATAACACCCTCAATTTATAGTAAGTCTGTGATGTTTTCCAGAGCACAGAATTTCTTGTTATTGATATCACTTGATTTCCATTGAAAATAGATTTTTTATCATACTATAAATAATCTAAACATCCCATCAAAATACTAAACTAGAAGTGATAAATCATACTCAAAGATGTGATGTGAATCCTTTCAGACTCTATATAAATGCTGTCACGTTCATTGTATCTTGATATAGTCTATAATCATACAATCATAGCCGGGGATGTAGCTCAGTGGTAGAGCACATGCTTTGCATGTATGGGGTCCCGGGTTCAATTCCCAGCATCTCTAGGTCTTTTTCTTTTCTTCCGGGTCTCTTGTGACATAGAGTGTCGTAACCTAGAACACATTTCTGTGGATAGCTCCATAGGATTTTGAAGATAATAGAAGGGATCATCTATGACCATGACAACAATGTTCCTGTATAACCTTGATGATATTTCCATAGATACCTCTATAGTCTGGTGAGTCAAGCCTGGTCATGCCTCCCAGAATGTTTTTTTTTTTTTTTTAATTTAAAGCTATGGTAGGTTTTTTTTTTTTTAAATGATTTCACCTTCTGTAATTCACCAATTTTAGTTTTTATTTGGTGTCTTGTCTGTGAAATCTTCACCTATAACCCAGTGACAGAGATTTTCCTTTGTACATTCTGTTAGAAATTCTCTAAGCGTATACAATGATCGGTATATGATACATAGATGTTAACTTATGTTTGTTTTTTTAAATATTTATTAGTTTATTTTATGTGAGTTCTCTACCTTCATGCACACCAATATGCCAGAAGAGTGAATCAGATCCCCAAACAGAAGGGGTGAACCACCAGGTGGTTGATGGGAATTGAACTCAGGACCTGTGAAAAGAGCATGCAGTACTCTTAACCAATGAGACATCCTCCAACCCACAATATATATTTTTAGGTATGCATATATGTTTAAATTAGTACTGTTCTCTGACAAATAATTCTTTCTGCACAAGTTTGATTTGAACATGGGATACACAGAGAAATGTTGGGTACAAGTTGGCAGTTTTCTGTATATGTGTGAGTGTCAGTATGACTGTTGATTTCTGTCTTTCCTGACTTGTCAACCTTGATTCCAATACCATTCTGGCTCAGACATCTTAGGTCTTTATGGAGGTCTCTCTTTACGCAATCTTCTTCTGTGATGTTGCTCTGTTCCTTGCTTTATTTTCTCCATCCATTTATCTATGAAGTTTGTAATTAGACACCCAGTAAAATAAACATTATAGCACTTATTCATGTTACATGGAATATGTAGAACATCTTTGAAACAACTATAATTACAGAACAACTATAGATATCATAGCAATAATGAACACTCAGACCCATGAACAGATACATTCTGCATTTATGTATGTAGTAACTCAGCAATGTTCTGAGCCTTTCTAATGTATAGGCAATATAGGTATATGCACCCAGATTGCTCACAAATAGTGGACACTTTTTCATTCAAGTATTCCTGGTATTATTTTTAAACTACAAGTACTATGTGTGGCCTTCTCTGTGATGCGAATATTCACTTTTCTGTGAACTGTCAGAAACCAAATGTCAATGATACTCATGAATGATTTGCATGGATTACTCGATGATGGAGACTTTACTTGATTGATGTTCATTGCAGTTTGCCCCTACTTCCTTAAGAGCATGTAGAGGCTACTGAGTCTACTGAAGGAAATGAGAGACATGTCCCAGAGACGAGTCCACAGGCCATTTCACCAGACTCGCCCTAAAAGAATATGATTGAGTAACTTTCAGCATCCTGTGTATAACAGTTATTGGTGAACTTGTTACAGGATGTGGTTTGACTTCCTGGCCCCTCAACCAACACCTTATTGGGTACCAGGGAGCTAGAGAGAGGGAGAGCCATTGTGTGTGTGGGAACAGGGATTCCTAGAAAGAAGCTGGGTCTGCAAAGATTGATTGCCTGATTGGAACTTCAGTGGTGTGGATATAATGGAATGTTGCAGTCCTAACTACAGATTATGTGTGCTTTCTTTAGCTCAGAAGAACCCCTTCCCTGGCCCCTTCTATGTTGGAATCTGTGGTCTCCCTTCCCCCACCTGCTTCAACCTGCTTGCTCAAGGGTGGAGCTTCCTGATCATTCGTCCTGCCACGCCTACTGCTGGACCCTGCCGCTTTGTTGCTTGGAGGCACACATGTGTTCGTCCTGCTACTGGACCCCAAGATTGTTTGGCAGGAAATCGGGTTCCCTCCCCCTTCCTTTATAACTGAGTGTCTGGAAATAGTAAAATTGAGCTTTGATCAGAATACTGTCTTACCTACGTTCCTTTCTCTCGCCGCCAGGCCCCTCTTCTCTTCCAGGTTTCCAAAATACCTTTCCAGGCTAGAACCCAGGCTGTGATCTGCTGGCCGGACACAACATTTGGCAAACCAACGCGGGACTGAGAAACGGCAAAGGATTTTTGGAAGAGACACTGCTGGTTTGGAGCTCCATGGAATAGTTAAAGGATAAAGGAAATTCATACAGGAGAAGGTATGGGCTAAGCTGAGACAGCGTTAAACCCGAGCGCTGGGTCACTTAGGTTCAGCAGTGAAGCTTAAGAGGAGCTAGGCACAGGTGGTAGGCCGTGGCTCGCAAAAGCTACATTGTTAGGTGTGAGAAAGGAAAGGCTTTATTAAAAGGAAATTAATAATCAGGCAGATTGCCGCAGTTATAAAAACTGCATCATGAGGGAGGAAATTGTCCCAAATAGCTGGAGTACTCTGCCCCCTTTTTGTGTCTTGTTTAATGTCTGGTGCACCAATCTGTTCTCGTGTTCAATTCATGTATGTTCGTGTCCAGTCTGAATGAATGAATGTTCTATGTTTTATGTTGGATAATAAAGATGGTAAAAAAAACAAAAAACAAAAAAAAAAAAAAACAAAAACTTTATCTGCAAAGCCGAGAGCTGCCACGTGTTTCAGCCAAGAACCAGACACATGGCAGAAGGGACCCTGATGGAAAAAATGTTCGTTTTAAGAAAAAGCAGCGAGTGCACAGCCTGTTAGTTTCGGAGTAAAAAATCTGATAAATGGTTCATGATTAATGTGTTTGACAATGGTAAAGTGCTTTTTTATTCTATGATTGTAGCTACAAAAAATTAATATTCTATGATTGGTCTAAAATTAACTGCTTCATTTGGTTCTTTTTTATTGAAAATGTGCTCTGCATGTTTTCACATTCAGCTCATAAGTTGTTGGTTAAGATTAATAATTGTTACATTGCTACAGATGGTTAGTGTTAAATTTGATAACTCAAGTTTAGAGTCCTTCCGACACGTGGCATAAGGCAGCCCTAGAGGCTGGGTCTCTAAAGATATTTCTAGTTTAGATAATGATTAATGTGGTTCCAACCCTAAATAGTAAAATTTAAGATAAGATTTAAAGCAATGCCTTTTTATTAAAGCGTTATAGCTTGCTTTAATAGGTATTCATAGGTATTAATTGACATCCAAACTTTGTAATATGATAGTAATGCTTCTAAGATTGATTTTAACAGTGATAAATTGTTTTAAACGTAGGTTTTGCTTTCCCAAGGTTGTAGGTATTATCCTAACCTTGCACAAGAAACTTAAAAATTATGGTTAAAACTGCCATTGTTCCATTGACTGCAGCTTGCAGTTTGATTGCAAATTTAAGATTGATGCTCAGATTAAAAAGTATTTTACCTTTGAGTCAATACAGGGCTCTGGGCAGCCCCAGAGCGGCTTATGGCCCTTCTTTTGTTTTGCAAACAATGCCGGAAAAGGTTTTTCCCTGTGTTCAAGAAAATTTCTTTTTAACAGTGTTACAGATCTACTCAGATGTTTAAAATAATGCTTAAATTCAAAGATTTTTACTTCTAATAAACTGGTAATCACTAGAAAATTTTGCCTCTAGGTATGGCTAATATAGCTTTACATTATGTAAGAAAAATTTTTTATTGTTTCTGCTTCTATACAAGAAGCCAAAAGTTTTAATCTTTCAGTATATATTGTTTCCTAAGTGGAAAGTATTTTATTAACTAATGCTTCTCAAGGGAAGTTTACCTTAAATCCTTGCTCTCACCCAAAAGATTCAGCGACAGTATCCTTTTATTACTTAGTGTTTTAGTTTACTACAAAAGGTTTTACAGAAAGTAAAAAAAGCTTTTATAATTGTTGTTAATTGGTAATTAAAATTTAGTTGTGCCCAAGACAATTCTTTGGCCAGAAAAAAAAATATTATTGTAAAGTCATTTTTCTCATCCTCCCAGCCGATCGTTGGCCCACGTGGGCCCAACTAGCTGCTGTGGGGCGGAGTCTTAAGACACACAGTTGCCCCTATTCCAGCACAAATAATCTAGTTGTGTGCTGTAGATGGTGTTTTAAAATGCTAAACAATCAAACCTTAATTTGTATATTAATAGTCAATGCTATATCTCTGAGCTCATAATTACTTAAAATTGTTCGTTCCTCAGATACTATTAATTCTCAAATTTACAATTACTTATACATATTTCTAGTTAATAAATAAATAAATAAATTATGCACGTGTGACTCTTAATAACTTTTCAAGCTTTCTAGTTACAACCGTTCCTTAAGAAAAATGATTGAAAGTGCAATTAGTCACTGCCCCTTTACAGCCAAGTATGTATAATGTTTTGTCCAACAAGTTATTAATTCAAAAGGTTAGATATCGTAAAATTTTAAACTTTAACTCCTTAAAAGACAAAAGAGAGAAATTGTATCCCCATATATACTATTTAGTGCATTTCCATGCACACTATTTAAATCATACCTTTATTTTCAAAATTTGAGATTAAAATGTCAAATTTAATAAATGCTTTTTAGTATCTTAAAAGGGTCTACTTATTGGCTTATAGATTGATCCTAAAACAGCTACCTTATTAGGAAAGGGAAAAACAGGTTCTCTCCACAGAACGCTACAGAAGCATATTAGTAATTCGTGTGCCGAGCCGACAGGTAAGTTAACTCAGTGTCCTGATTAAAAGGACTAAAAGATTAAATTTATGTTTTAGATCCATCCTTGCTCGTCATTTTTCCAGTTTAGACTAACTTCTAGCCTTTTAACCTTATGGCAATAGTACATCAGAGACTGTATATTCAGACTTAGTAAAATTAGTCATTTAATAGAGTCATAATGATTTTTCACTTTTCTTCAGTGTGACCAGCCATTCTAACTCAATCTTAGACTGGTCTAATATTCAGTCAAATATTAAAGATTCCTATATTCTAAATTACCTAGCAAAGTTAATTCAGAGCATATCCCCCAAGGTCACCAAAGGCTCATCTTGCCTTCACCTTATTTGTCCTAAACTTTTTGCAAACTGATATTAAAGGTCAGTCTGCAGCGGATCGCCACTGGCATCCAGTTACTTCTAAATCTTATCGATTAATAAAATGGAAGGACCCCTTAACTAACGAATAAAAGGATCCGGTTCTAATCTGGGGAAGGGGCTCGGTTTGTGTTTTTTCAAGAGATTAATTAGTCAGATGAACGCACATTCCAAATCTTCTTATAAGTATCACCTTGAAGACTAAAATTCCTCTTTTGCTTAAAATTCAGCTGAAAACTGAAGCTCCTAAAAAAGCTGTTTTCCTGCTACTCTCTGAGCCAGCTCCCTGACAGGAGGCTGGAGACTAGCTTTAGCCTTACAATTTACAACTAAATAAAGTACCTTGACTTCTCCAAAAAGAAAATTTGCATTGCTACTCTCTCATTGTCTAGATCTCTTTCTTTTTTTCAAATAGGTCAATCTACGTTCTCTGGCCCGGACCTGCAGGCGTGCCTACCCTTCCCCCAAGAACACACAGGTGGCGACTGTTATCTTCCTTCCAAGGATATTCCAGCAGGTGGCTTTCAGTCTGAGATAGAATTTAGATTTACCAAGAGAGCTAGGGAAGTAGAAATTTCTAATATTTACAGAGATTAGTTCTTATTTTGATAGAGATAGACTTAGTCCCTTAGGTGGCCTCTAGCTTTTCACCCTTGCTGTCACTGCAAGGTGTCCTTAGTTCCTCAGGCTATTGGGAATAACAGAGATGAGGAGAAAAGACTTCCAGCTCCTATTTTAACCACAATTTGTGGTGTTAATAATGACATAATTCTTGTATAGGCCTTGCTAAATCTGAGGTTGACAAGTCTCCTATAGAGACCGTACAGCGCTCAAAACTGCACGTACTGATTCATGATCATACGAATACAGTATGGGTACCGCTTGGTGCAGAAGATTACTGCGGGGGAAGGTCCAGCTTGACCGTTTCTGAGTTCCCTGTGCGACACACCTGATTTAAATGAGGTTGGTATCTGACTCCAGCTAAAAACCAAAAATACCTAAGGCTCTGCCTCCCCTCCCCAAAAGATACCAAGAGCCACAGATGTGGGTTGTTATAACGCCCACGGAAAAAATCGGGTCAATGTCCACCCAAGTCAAGGTTAAAGGCCCACTCATCTACGGATGAGAAAATCATTTGATCACCTCAGTTAAGCGTTGCCTATTTAAACTTAATTAATAGGGGGTAGAGAGGTTGGAGACCATACTGTCGAAAGGGCAAGCCCTTCACTGCCTCCCACCCAAATAAAATAGCCAATTGGCCTTGTACTAAGGAGCCAGCCAGTCTTGCCCCTTCTCCCTGTTTCCCTGCCTGTCATCCAAAATTGCGGAGGAATATCAGCTCAGTGTTATTCTAAATTTGTTCTGTCAAACTTAGCCAGGGTTCCAATGCCCTACTTAAAATGCAACCAGGTAGTTACCTATTCAACACTAATTAGCATTATAAAGTCAGAGCCTACAGCCCAGCACTATTCTATTTTTAGTGGTTTACTAGGATAATAAGGACAGTCTTAGCCAGATACAGTTTACCATTAGAAAAGATAGGGAATCCCACGGAAACAGGTTTTTTTTCTTTAGCCCTAAGAACTCAGGCAGAACTATTGAACATAGATAATTTTTCTGCCTCAGGCCAGCCTTTTCTTTTTTTTTTTATTTTTTTGTTAACTAATGGGAGGAGATGTGGTCTCCCTTCCCCCACCTGCTTCAACCTGCTTGCTCAAGGGTGGAGCTTCCTGATCATTCGTCCTGCCACGCCTACTGCTGGACCCTGCTGCTTTGTTGCTTGGAGGCACACACGTGTTCGTCCTGCTACTGGACCCCGAGATTGTTTGGCAGGGAATCGGGTTCCCTCCCCCTTCCTTTATAACTGAGTGTCTGGAAATAGTAAAATTGAGCTTTGATCAGAATACTGTCTTACCTACGTTCCTTTCTCTCACCGCCTAGCCCCTCTTCTCTTCCAGGTTTCCAAAATGCCTTTCCAGGCTAGAACCCAGGCTGTGATCTGCTGGCCGGACACAACAGGAATCACCTAGCATCTTGTCACTGTCAGATAAAGTTGGACCTGTCCTACTGGCACAAATTTTTCTTTTAATTTCACATTATATTAACTTAACAAAACCACAGTTTTCTACCAAATCAAAGAGGACAAGTGTCATCAGATAGCAGCTAATGCCAACAGCATAGTTTTTGCCTGCTTAATACTTGCATCAATGTATACAAGTAGTGATTGATTTGTAGCTTATTTGCTCTGTGACTATAAGTACTTCGTCACCCGGCTTCCATATTGTACCATGGAATTTGTAATAACCTACATCTGTCTCACTCATATTTTCTCCCTCATATTTGACTCCAGAATAAACTTTTCCTTTGAGTTGAGAGCTGTGTATTGCATCAGAATTTGTAGGCATGTGATTGTCCACATCCTTGTGTGTGTGTGTGTGTGTGTGTGTGTATGTCTTTAAGGTTTCCAGGAATATTCTTTATGTCTGACATTAAGGGTTAAATAATGGCCTAATGGAATTCACAGTCAGATGCAAGCTTATATGAGGACCATATGTGGCATAGTGCTCTCTTCCCTCTGCATTACTTAGCCAATGTCATTACCTTGATTCCTAACTGACTCCTGTGGTGTTTGGAAGAGAATAATAATATAGGCATGAAAGTTAGTTAAAGCACTTATTGCTTTGATGATAACTATTAAGTGTTATAATTTATTACTGTGTCTTAAATGGTTATCTGGCCTTTGGTGCATTGCTTGTTTATTCTCCATAATGATTTAGAGCAGGATGATTCAGAGCACCCATTTCCCCACATCACACAGTTATCCTCTCATATTGCCATTCTATGCTTTGATGCTGACTTTGTCCTAGTATTTAGCAATGAAATTCATTCCATCTTCATCAGATGCCTCTGGAGAATTTCCTGATTCTGAATGTTGCATTCTGAGCCTGTGTATAGGACACAGACAGGGAGGGTACCAGGAAAGGAAAAGGTCTCATTTCCACTCTGTGTTTCATTCCCTGCCATTGCTGTGTGAGTTCAGGGTTGTGTGATGAGCTAGGAAGAGAAAGGCATTGTGTATACCTTCCACTGAAGTAGTCTGCTCCAACAGGACACCATCATTCCCTCCTCTGGGTTTTAGATGCTTTCTCATCCTGTTTTCCTCTATTTCATGTCTTTATTTCCCTGTGTACTACCATCCAGTGAGACTGAGAAAGGTTTGATCTCTGCATCCCAGAGCTCATTGAGAAGAATGCAGCATCCTGTAGAGTCTCCCAGCCAGATAGAGTGAAAAGAAATGTGGATGCAGGTTAGTTCCCTTCCACCATACTTATCTACTCAATAGGTTAACCATATCCTTCATGATCATCTGCAGACTTTAGAGTTTCAGTGTGATTCCATGTGTAAAAACACCCTGCCATCTCAAACAGATGAATGGGCCAAGGCACTTGGGAGCAATTCTATTATATCAGGATTCACAGAACTTACAGGTGTTAGATTAGCAGTCGTCACATGTGGTGCATGTGTGCTGCATTCCCAGGTTTTCTGCTGTCATTGTCAATATTGTTCCTTCGCAATCCTCCCATGGAGATTTGAGTTTGTTCTACACAGGCTTATGTCCCAGGAGGTTAGCACTTCCAGCCACTCACTCAGGGAACCATTGAAAATGCTAAAGCAACACACACACACACACAGAGTCACATACACACACATGCACACAGCCATATACACACACACATACACACACACAAACCTCACACCAACACATACAGACACACACACACATACACAAACACACACACACACACACAGCCACACTCACAATGCACATATAGTTCTTGATTCAATAAATGAGAGAAAACATGGGAGAGTTTACCTTACTAACTGTGTCTTTTTCACTGAGCTTCTTGGAAGGGTCGTCCTTATGCTACTTTTATTTGTGTATAACATAATTATTCTTTGAATATCTCTCAGGCTTTTCCTTATATAGAGTTTCTGCTGCTGTGATAAAAACACAGTGGTCAAAAGCAAGTTGGGAAGGAAAGGTTTTATTTGTCTTAGACTTCCACATCACTGTTCTTCATCCAAGGAAGTGTGGGCAGGAAATCACACACAGCAGGAACCTGGGGACAGGAGCTGATGCAGAAGCCATAGAGGGGAGCAGCTTACTGGCTGAATCACATGGCATGCTCAGCCTGCTTTTCTATAGAAGGCAGGACCACCTTCCATCAGTCACCCATTAAGCAAATGCTCTATAGGCTTGCCTACATAATGTTCTTAGGGAGGCTCTGCCCTCTCTGCTGACTCTACTTTTTATTAAGGTGACACAGAACCAGCCAACACACTTGTGTATGCTTTATCTCTTCCTTTAGTGTGTATCCTTCTGTGGTTTGGTTTTCTTTTAAATCTTCTTCTAACTGGCCCAGAACTCCATATGGAGACCAGGCTGACCTTGGACATTTTGTGATCTTCCAGCCTCTGCCTCCTGGTGGTTGAGGTCAGTATAGCCACACACTATATGTGGGGTATATTCTTCTTGGGGTGTATTATTCTAACACAGTAATTTCCATTTTGATATTTATATTGTCTCTTGTTATATATCGTGGATAACTTGGTTTTCATTTAATCTTAATAGTACCCTATCATTTTGTAAAGAAGAGCTCATTAAGTAGACAAGTGTAAACTATGTTTGCTGTCAGGGAGGAGGGAAGAGGGGGATAAGAGGAACAGGGAAAGCCATCCCGTTGGAGTTAGGGTCCTAGCAAGCAGGAAGGTGAACCAAATGGGTCAGGAAGTAGCTGTGCTGGAGGTAGATGAGGGCAGTCTGAAGCCCTTCATGATAGGAAGGAGAATTCCAGAGTGTCAGAACAGGCAGGCTCAGGTTTTTCTCTGGTATCTGAAAAAAGGAAAGGGGAAGAGGAAGGAGACACTTTTAATTTATAATTTTACAAAGGATTATGGAGCTGAGAAGATGGCCTTTTTAACTTGCAGATGTCTCAGCAAGTAAAAGTGCTTGGTTAGAAGGCATGCTTTATGATCTGAGTTTAGTTCTTATAAATCACAGAAAAATCCAGATGTGGTCCTCACGGTCTGCAGTCTCAGGATCCCTCCAGCAGGATGGGAGATGTAGGCATAAGAACTGGCTAAAAGCTTGTGTGCTAGATGGCCTGGAATATGCACTATATGCAGTATACTACAGCAGCAGAAAGAAGAGAATGCCTGCCTCTAACAGTGTTGGAGTAGTGAGCTGAGTTCCCAGCCTATGTTCTCTCCCTCCCCACCATAGTCCATCAGGCCTGACTCACACTGATGCAGTTCTCATGAAAGCCACGAGGTGGGAGCAAAACTAAATTCTTGCATTTTAGTGAATAGGCCTGATGTTTTACAGAGTAGCAAATATCCCCAAGTTCACGTATCTCTGGTGTGCTTGGAAGCTTCAAGGGTGTAATAGAGAAGTTCCGTTTGTGGATCACCACAGATCTAGTACTCAACAACTCACTTCATTGCTACTCAGTGTAAAGTGAGCAATTCAAACTGTGTAAACGGTGCCCCTTCATAGAGAATATGGTGTCTGATTATTCAGGGGCATTTTGTAAAGAATATAGTATTCATATTTGGACTGAATTCTGTGGCACTCAGATGCGTTTCCCAAACATTCCAAGTAAAGGATTAAATGGTAGGGGTTCTTTTCTCTCTTTCCCAGAAGACTTGCCTCTAGGTTGTCAGGCAGGATGAAGGTTTTAGGTACAGAAAAGCACTCTTCAAGCCACCAATAGAGAAATGCAAATGTCAGTCCAGCCAGAGATGCTTGGATCTACATTGTGGTCCTGCCTGCAAAATATGCCAGGGCATCTGTGGCATAGTCCTGTGGAGCAACAACCAACATCTGAAGTGACATAAGTCCCACTCCAACAGATGGGACCTACACCTGACACTGCTTTGGTGACCAGGACCAGAGGCTAGATAGCCCAGGGACCTAAAGTAAAATTAGCTACTATTGGTCATAACAGAAAGGGGAGGGGATAAAATGAATCTTGGGTACCCTCAGGTAAAATACTTGTCATTTCTGCAGACATAATTGTGACATTATTTTTCTGCATTTATTCAGTCAAGCCTTGTACATTGACAAACTATGTAGACAACCCTGGTTTATAAAACATAGCCCAGCCAAATGTGGGGTGACAACAATTTGGTAATATACTTTTCTGCCCGATATTGAAGCCACTTGTTTGTGTTTGGATTATATCATCTGTTTAGAACATGATCTCCTGTTTGCATTGCATGTGCTAGGCCTGTTTATATATTTGCCTTCTCATGTCATTTCTGGTGTCAGAAAGACCATATTGTGATGGGGCTTCTGTAAGTCTCCTGTTCATTGCTTCTGGGGTCTCAGAGAACATCAGTTCCATCCCCAGGTAGAAAAGAATGGCACATGCGTGCCTGTGAATGTAGAGACCCAGATTCCTGGGGCGGGCTAAGCAGCCAGCCTAACCCACCTGAGGTGTTCCAGGCCAGCGACAAACCTTTTCTAAGGAAAATGGCAGGAGAAGGAGGCATCTTGTGTCTTGGGTCCCTTGAAGACTAGTCTGTGCAGGTGAGTACACATACTGCAGAGTCAACCTATCTTCTGGGACAGGCCCTGTAGGAGTTCATCTTTAGCCAGGAGGCAGGTCTGAATACCAGACCTCTGTGAGCCTTACCTGCAAGAACAGGGCTTGCCTGAATAGAGTATTGTGACCACTGAGACTCAGAAGAGAGCTGGACTCCCAGGACAGTTGACAGAGGCTAACAGAATCACAGGAGGAACAAGCTCCAACCAGAGACAACTATAACAACTAACACCAGAGATTACCAGGTGGCGAAAGGCAAATGTAAGAATCTTATCAACAGAAATAAAGACCACTCCCTATCATCAGAACCCAGCACTCCCACCTCAGCCAGTCCTGGATAGTCCAACACACCCGAAAAGCAAGATTCGAATTCAAAATCATATTTCATGATGCTGGTAGAGGACCTTAAGAAGGGTATTAATAACTCACTTAAAGAAATACAGGAGAACACTGCTAAACAGGTAGAAGTCCTTAAAGAGGTAATACAAAATTTCCTTAAAGAATTACAGGAAAACACAACCAAACAGGTGATGGAATTGAACAAAACCATCCAAGATCTAAAAAGGGAAGTAGAAACAATGAAGAAAACCCAAAGGGAGACAACTCTGGAGACAGATACCCTAGAAAACAAGTCAGGAACCATAGATGTGAGCATCAGCAACAGAATTCAAGAGATGGAAGAGAGAATCTCAGGTGCAGAAGATTCCATAGGGAACATGGACAAAACAATCAAAGAAAATGCAAAATGTAAAAAGATCCTAACCCATAACATCCAGGAAATCCAGGACACAATGAGACCAAACCTATGGATAATAGAAGTGGATGAGAATGAAGATTTTCAACTTAAAGAGCCAGCAATTATCTTCAACAAAATTATAGAAGAAAACTTCCCAAACCTAAAGGAAGAGATCCCCATGAACATACAAGAAGCCTACAGAACTCCAAATAGACTGGACCAGAAAAGAAATTCCTCCCGACACATAATAATCAGAACAACAAATGTAATAAATAAAGATAGAATATTAAAAGCAGTAAGGGAAAAAGGCCAAGTAACGTATAAAGGCAGGCCTATGAGAATTACACCAGACTTCTCACCAGAGACAATGAAAGCCAGAAGATCCTGGACAGATGTTATACAGACCCTAAGAGAACACAAATGCCAGCCCAGGCTACTAGACCTAGCAAAACTCTCAATTACCACAGATGGAGAAACCAAAATATTCCATGACAAAACCAAATTCACACAATATCTTTCCACGAATCCAGCTCTTCAAAGGATAATAATGGGAAAACACCAACACAAGGACAGGAACTAAACCCTAGAAAAAGCAAGAACCTAATCCTCCAACAAACCTAAAAGAAGACAGCTCCAAGAACAGAATCCCAGCTTTAACAACAACAACAACAACAACAAAAAAAAAAAAAAAAAACAAACCAGGAAGCAACAATTACTTTTCTTTACATCAACGTTACTTTTCTCTTAACATCAATGGACTCAATTCCCCAATGAATAAACATAGACTAGTAGACTGGCTACACAAACAAAACTCAACATTTTGCTGCTTACAGGAAACACACCTCAGGGAAAAAGAAAGACACTACCTCAGAGTGAAAGGTTGGAAAACAAATTTCCAAGCAGATGGTCTGAAGAAACAAGCTGGAGTAGCCATTCTAATATCGAATAAAATTGACTTTCAACCCAAAGTTATCAAAAAAGACAAGGAAGGGCTCTTCATACTCATCAAAGGTAAAATTTACCAAGATGAACTCTCAATTCTGAATATCTATGCTCCAAATGCAAGAGCTTCCACATTCATTAAAGAAACTTTAGGAAAGCTCAAAGCACACATTGCAACTCACACAATAATAGTGGGAGACTTCAACACTCTACTCACACCAATGGACAGATTCTGGAAACGGAAACTAAACAGAGACACATGGACACTAACAGAAGTTATGAAACAAATGGATTTAATAGATATCTACAGAACATTTTATCCTAAAACAAAAGGATATACCTTCTTCTCAGCACCACATGGTAACTCCTCCAAAATTGACCATATAAACGGTCACAAAACAGGCCTCAACAGATACAAAAATATTGAAATTATCCCATGCATCCTATCAGATCACCACATAAATTTACTTGAAGCCATCTCAATTTTGTTGACTTCATGGCAAATACCTACCGTGATATTTGGGATATTACTTTGGCTAAGAAGTGATCGCCTGAGAATGAAGCTCTGTGCTAAAACACTTGACTTGCCAGGCATTTAGGAAGTCTTATGCCATTTTTTTGCACCAGGTACCCAGCTAAAAAGTGAATTGAAAAAATGTGCCTTACAGAACAAACCCAACTGATACAAAGGTTAAAGAAGATATCAGTAATAATAGTAGATTGTAACACACTATTTTTGGATGCAAAAAATCCTTGAAAATAATTTACACTATTATATGAAAATATCTTCAAAACTTAGCATCTAGAGTAGATCTTAATCACAGCTATATGGAATTCTGAAACATGATACAAGTCAACCTACCTACTTTGCAGTGAATTTGAAACATTCACTTACACCAACTCCATACTAGGCTGTCAAAATGCAAAATTAAATATTAAAATGATGAGATTTGATAGAGATGATGAAAACAAATGCTTCATAATCTAAAGATGGAATAGTTAGAATATTTTACTTTATAAGTATTGTGATCACTATTCTCCACTGCCAACTTGAAAGGAACTAAAATCAAGAAATAAAGGGCACACCTGTGACCCAGATCTTGAGGCTGGAAGACACAAGTTTTTGATGCAGATATTGAGTTGGGATGACACATGCACTTATTTCAGATACATACCTGTCTTTAATCCTGATCTTGAGGCACACCTGTAGTCTTGGCCAACATTATGATGGAATCTCATATAAGGACAGTGGAAGAAGGAAAGGTTTATCATTATTATTATTGCCTGCTTGTGCAGCCTTTGCCAGTATACTTATTGGAGCAACTTCTTCAGGATTCCATCTTATGCAAAAGACCAGATGAAGCACCCAACCTTGTGTGACTTGCAACGAATAGATTCTTAGACTTCCCATTCATAGCTGGCCATTGTAGGATTAGTTATACTACAGCCTGTAAGTCATTCCAATAAATTAGTTTAAGTATGTATTTATGTACAAATGTATGCATGTATTATGTATACACAAACATATTCATTCTCTTAGTCCTGAGACTCTTGAGAATCGTGACTAATATAAATGGCTACAGGAAAACAGGACTGGCAAGATGGTTCAGTCTGTAGACACACATGTAATCAGGCCTGAAGACTGGGTTCAATTCCCAAAGCCCAAGCGTGGAAGTTCAAAGTTTTAGAGCACTGACTACTCTTTCAGAGGTCCTGAGTTCAGTTCTCAGCAACACGTGGTGGTTCACAATCATCTATATGGAGATCTGATGCCCTCTTGTGAAATGGTGGTGTACATGCAGATAGAGCACTCACACATCAAATAAATCACAATTTTTAAAAACAAATATAAATTAGAGCCTCCTTTGTATCATATGCAAAGATATTTTAAAAAGACAGATACACTGTTTAACAGAATACACAGAACAAAATCTCTGTCACTTAGGGGCAGGGAGAGAGATGAAAATTTCACAAAGAAGATACAAAATAAAAACCATAATTGGAGAACTGGAGAAAGAAACCCTTAAAATCTGAAAATGATTACTATTCTAAATGCCTGGTGGAAAAAAAAAAGAGTAAGTCCACGACTATGAGAAAAGTTGAAAAGCTCATATACATTAGAGAATTTCTGTGAAACTTGCAGAAAAGCTTCCAAAAGTCAATTAGAAAACAGAAATTGAAAAATGTAAAAGGTTTCAGGTGTTCCATTGTGCACTGGGATATTTAGTAAGATTGTTCACTTTATAAGAGATTTATTAGCAACATTAAGACAGTAGGTGTGCAGACAGCAGCAGCATGGTGGGGACTTCTGTGGAGAATCGGGGTCATGTGGTAGAGTGAGTACCACAAAAGTTGGCAACTTAAAATTTCAAATTATTCCAAAGTACACCGTGTACCATAATTGTAATCTCATCATAGTAAAACATTTAGTTCTAAGACAACAAGGACACAGTGAAACACTGTCTAAAAACTAAACTAAACCTCAACCTAAAACATGAAGACTAAAAAGTATAAGGAGGAGGAGGTAGACAAAGACGACTAAGAGGAAGGAGAAAGAAAGAAAAAGCGAGGGAGGGAAAGCGGGAGGGAAGAGAGCAAGAGAGCAAGAGAGAAAAAACTAGGGAGCAAGCGAGCGAGCAAGCGAGAGAGAGAGAGAGAGAGAGAGAGAGAGAGAGAGAGAGAGAGAGAGAGAGAGACTGCATATGTAAACAGTCAGTCATCTGACCCATCTATACAGGACAATCCTAGACCATTGTTTAGAATTTTCCACTTAATTCCCACCAGGCATGCCTGTTTCACACAGGGAATACTGGGATCAGAGCGTGCACACTATATTCTGTCCTATCTCCCCATCCTCTTGTCCCCCCATGCAATGGCTCCTATGCACCCCAGTACAGAGCAGCTCCCTCTGAGGAGGAAGAATGGTCCCAAGTCCCTCTCCTGCTGCTAGCAACACACTGGCCACAAATCCCTAAGTGGGAGGGAGCCTACCTGGGTCTGGGATCCCTGCTTCCTTGTTCCCACCCTCAGGGAGATTAAAGTGATCACCTCTGGGAATCCAAAAGCTTGGCTACAGAGAATGCAGCTTGCACTACATCCTTTAGTTAGCCATTGAAAAGAGTGTCCACCAAGGCCTCAGGTTCCCATGACAACCACAATGCTCCTCCCCTCTCTCTAATCAGAAACTAGGAATGCTCTGCCCAACCCTCCCCTTCCTTTCTCTCTAAGCAGAAGTCTCTCACTCTTGTTATGTTCACCTCAGAAAGCATGCTCATAAGAGAAACTGCCACCACCCACGAAGCAGCGATTTGCTCAAGCTGTGAACAAAACATTCTTAGAGACATGAACAGGCTGGACTCTCCAGACTCTGGAGGTCTCCATGGAAATATCGTCAAGGTTCTAGAGAAACATTGTTGTCATGCTCATAGTTGAGCTCTTGTATCATTCTGATATGTCTTTTGAGGTCTCCATGGAAATGTGTTCTGGGTTATGACACACTAGGACACAAGAGACCTGAAAGGGGAGAAGAAAAGAACTGGCAGCGCCAGGAATCGAACCCGGAACCCCATGCGTGCCAACCAAGTGCTCCAACATTAAGCTACACCTCCAGACCTATGAGCAACTCAATTATGACCTATATCAAGATACTACGAGTGAAGCAGCATTTCTAGAGCCTGAAAGGATCTTCATCACATATTTCTGTATGATTTATGGCTTCTACTTTAGTATATTGATGGGATGTTTACATTATTTATTCTATGACAAAAGTATCTATTTTCAATGGAAAGAAAATGATATTAAAAACAAGAAATTTTGTGCTCTGAAAAACATGGTAAAATAACAATGAATTGGTGGTATTATGTCAAATTTATTAGAATGTGTTACTGCAGGGTTAGGAATGTCATACCAAGGTGGGACAGAGATTGGTTAGATGGAATTGAAAGGTTGGTACAGTGAGGCTGGCTGCCTGTGTTAATCTTGCCAATCCATGAACTTGGAAGATACTTCCATCTTCTGAGGTCTTCTTGGACTTCTCAGGCATTTCAATTTCTGTCATACACATCTTTCACTTACTTTCATAGAATTACAAGATATTTAATACTATTTATGGCTATAGGGAAGAATGTTGTTTCCCTAATTTCTTTACTAGGCAGTTTGTCATTTGTATAAAGGAAGGATACTGATTTGACATAATTTTATATCCAGCCTCTTTGCTGATATTGTTTATCAATGGCAGTAGTTCTCTGGTGGAACATTGGGGTCTCTTACATGTACTATCATATCATCGGCAAAGAGTGAAACTTAGACATTTTCCTTTCCAATTTGTATCCCCTTGATCTCCTTTTGTTGTCTGATTACTCTAGCTAGAACTTTGAGTACCATATTGAATAAATAGGGAGAGAGTGAGGAACTTTTTCATGTCCCAGATTTTAGTGGGCTTGCTTCTGGCTTCTCTTCATTTAGTTTGATGTTGGCTGTTGGTTTGACCTATATTGCTTTAAGTATGTTTATGTAGGTGTCATGAATTCCTGATCTCTCCAGGACTTTTAACATACAGGTGCGTTGTATTTTGTCAAAGATTTTTGAGCATCTAATGAGATGATCATGTTGTATTTTCCCTTGAAAAGTCAAGTATATTTATATAGTGTATTATTGATGGATTTTCATTTCTTGAACTGTCCCTCCATCCCTGGGATGAAGCAAACTATATCATGTTGAATGGATTGTTTTGATGTGTTCTTAGATTTAGTTTGTGGGAATTTTATTGAGTAATTTAGTATTGGTATTTATAAGATCTTTTTTTTCTGTTGGGTCTTTGTGTGGTTTAGGTATCAGACTAATTGTGACTTCATAGAATGAATTAAGTAGTATTCCTTCAGATTCTACAACCGGGAATAGGTTGAGGAGTATTGGTATTAGCTCTTTGAAGGTCTGGTAGAATTCTTCTGTAAATCCACCTGGCCAAGGAGTTTTTCTGGTGGGAGAGTTTTAATGATTATTTGCTCAGGATTTATGGGACTGTTTAGATACTTTATCTCATCTTGATTTAACTTTGTTGTGTGGTATCTGTCTAGAAACCCATCCACTTCATCCAGATTTTCCACTTTTGAAGAATATAGGCTTTTGTAATAGATTATGATGATGTTTTGAATTTCCTGGGTTTCTGTTTTTATGTCTCCCATTTCATTTCTGATTTTATTCATTTGGATACTGTCTCTCTGCTCTCTGGTTAGTTTGCCTAAGCGTGTTTCAATCTTGTGGATTTTCTCAATGAACCAGGTCTTGGTTTTGTTGTTTCTATATATCTTTCTCTATGTTTCTAACTGGTTGATTTCAGCCCCTAGTTTGACAATTTCTTGCCATGTGCTCCTCTCTGGTGTTTGCTTCTTGCTGTTCTAGAGTTTTCTGGTGTGGTGTTAAATTGATTGTATGGAATCTGGCCAATTTCTTTATGAAAACACTTAGTGCTATGAATTTTCTGGTACCCGGAAAGTTTATGGTAAATGGACAAGGTCACATTTCCACTGTGTGTTTTCATTCCCTGGCATTGCTGTGTGAGTTCAGGGTTGTGTGATGAGCGAGGAAGAGGAAGGCATTCATTATACCTTCCACTGAAGTAGTCTGCTCCAACAGGACACCATCATTCCCTCCTCTGGGTTTTAGATGCTTTCTCATCCTGGTTTCCTCTATTTCAAGTGTTTATTTCCCTGTGTACTACCATCCAGTGTGACAGAGAAAGGTTTGATGTCTGCATCCCAGAATCAGGAGCTCATTGAGAAGAATGCAGCATCCTGTAGAGTCTCCCAGTCAGATAGAGTGAAAAGAAATGCAGATGCAGGTTAGTTCCCTTCCACCATAGTTATCTACTCAATAGGTTAACCATATCCTTCCTTATGTTCATCTGCAGACTTTTGAGGTTCAGTGTGAATTCCATGTGTAAAAACACCCTGCCATCTCAAACAGATGGATGGGCCAAGGTACTTGGGAGCAATTCTATTATATCAGGATTCACAGAACTTACAGGTGTTAGATTAGTGGTCCTCACATGTGGAGCTTGTGTGCTGCATTCCCAGGTCTTTCTGGTGTCATTGTCAATACTGTTCTTTCCCAATACTTACATGTGGAGATGAGTTTGTATTACCCCTCTTATTGCTCCAGGTGAGTAGCTCTTCCTGCCACTTCTCCAGGTAATCTTTGGATTTGCAAATAGAACTGACACAAACACACACAGAGAGACAGAGAGAGAGAGATGGGGGAGAAAGAGAGAGAGGGAGAGAGAGAGAGAGAGAGAGAGAGAGAGAGAGAGAGAGAGAGAGAGAGCCATCATTCATCAATGATAATCAAATATCTACAGCCCTTCTAGTCTGCCGCAGTAGGGAGTCAGCCCAAGCAGGAGTTCTGTTCCCTTCTCTGCAGGGAATTTCTCTCATATAAATCTAGGTCACTGATTCCATCTTAGAAAATAATTTCTGAAAGAACCTCAGCCACAGTGAAGCAACATTATGAAATCTATGAAGAATTAGAACAGATAGTCACAGAGGCAAAGGACAGTATAGAAGTTAGCACAAGAATTTCATGTGCATTGCTTTTAAAGAGGGAGTGCCGCTTAGGTGTCATTAAGATGCTCATATTTGTGAGCCTGTGGAGTGTGAAGTGATATGTCTCAACGCATATCATATACTGCAAGGTGTAAAGCAAAGAATAAAATGTATGTGGCATTTAAAACTAAAGTAAAACTGCATGAGATAGCTTTTTTTTTTACTCTTAAAGATAGCCCATCTCTGAATGAACTTGTTAGGGAATTTTGCAATGTGTGGTTTGCAGATTTAGGAGGAGAAGGGAGGTGCTAATATGGTAATCCTAAGGCTTACTATATTAAGAAGTCTGCTCCCAATAAGCACGTCAGTTGTTTATGACTTGAAATGTCTTTAGGAAATCATACATCATTATCTCTGTAGGCTACTTGGGTTTAACCAGCTGTGTTTCTAGATTCAGCAAGAAAGGTAATCTAGATATAAGGTTTAGGAGATGCTGTCATCTCTTGCTTGGCCTCACTGGTACCTGACTTTTCAATTTGCCTCTTTCCTCCTAGAGAAATGTACAACTTCAGAATGAGGGTATGCTTTAGTAAGGAAAGCTAGGTAATATGGTAGTGTATTAATAATGTGTGTAACCTATCTATCCACAGACAGCACATCCAGTCACATTAAAGCTACTTGAGGGAATGCACATCTTCTTAGGTAACACTTCTATTCCTTTTCATTTCCTTATCCTCTTAGGTGCCTGTGAAGACCATTGAATGGAGCATTCCCAATCTGCTTCTTCTGCATTTATCTCAACTGCAGTCCTTTTCATTGGCAGCTAGCTACTACTTACCTACTGTGAGAGTGTGTATATGAGTGGGCCAGGGAGTGGCACTGTTAGGAGATGTGGCCTTGTTGAGGTAGTTGTGTCACGGTGGGCATGGGATTAAATCCTTCACCCTAGCTGCCTGGAAGTCAGTCTTCCACCAGCACCTTCAGATGAAGAGGTAGAACTCACAGCTCTTCCTGCACCATGCCTGCCTGGACACTGCCATGCTCACACCTTGAATGCAATGGACTGAACCTCTGAACATGTAAACCACCCCCAAGTAAATGTTGTCCTTATAAAAGTTGCCTTGGCCATGGTGTCTGTTCACAGCAGTAAAACCATAACTAAGACACATACCTAATTAGACCAGCAGTGACTCCACAGGAGAGAGGCTAACTGACTGTATAGACATTCAGCTCCATATCGTCCAGAGCAGAAAATGTTAACCCTGAGAGACACAAGCTCAGACCTGAGCTAACAATCTCATTCAGCACAAGACCCCAGAAGCAATGAACAGGAGACTTACAGCAGCCCCATCACAATACGGTCTTTATGCCACCAGAAATGACATGAAAAGGCAAATATAAACAGGCCTAGCACATGCAATGCAAACAGGAGATAATGTTCTAAACATACAATATAATCCAAACACAAACAAGTGGCTTCAATATTGGCCAGAAGAGAATATTACCAAATTGTTGTCACCCACATTTTGCTGGGTTATGTCTTATAACCAAGGGTTGTCTACATAGTTTGTCAATGTACAAGCCAGGTCTGAATAAATGCAGCAGAATGAATGTCACAATTAGGTGTGCAGAAATGAAAAGTATTTTAACTGAGGGTACCCAAGATTCATTTTTTTTAATTTATTTTTTATTAGGTATTTTCCTCGTTTACATTTTCAATGCTATCCCAAAAGTCCCCCATACCCACCCCCCCAATCCCCTAACCACCCACTCCCCCTTTTTGGCCCTGGGGTTCCCGTGTACTGGGGCATATAAAATCTGGGTGTAGAGGGATCTCAATCCTGGTTTGACATCCTTCAAGTGAACAGTCCTGTGTTCCAGTAACTTTGTGTCTGTTGTGGATTCTTCTAGTGTAGAATCTCCAGTGGTAGGTGCTGGGAAGGCTAAGGACAGTCTAGGCAATAACAGAGTTAGCATGAAGAATGACAAAAACAGCTAAGAGAATGGAGGAAAGGGGGGCTTGTGTAGGGCACATGGCCTGGGAGACTTGTTGTCCTTCTGGATGTGGTGTTTCCTCTGCCTCCTCCTCCTCTTCTTCTATCCTTTGTCTAAATAGGGTTTCAATGCAGTGGCTACAGCCTCCTAACAAATGGTTGGATTTCATGCGTTTAGCAAATTGTATCTTATATCGGGTATCCTAAGTTTCTGGGCTAATATCCACTTATCAGTGAGTACATATTGTGTGAGTTCCTTTGTGATTGGGTTACCTGACTCAGGATGATGCCCTCCAGGTCCATTCATTTGCCTACGAATTTTATAAATTCATTTTTTTTAATAGTTGAGTAGTACTCCATTGTGTAAATGTACCACATTTTCTGTATCCATTCCTCTGTTGAGGGGCATCTGGGTTCTTTCCAGCTTCTGGCTGTTATAAATAAGGCTGCTATGAACATAGTGGAGCATGTGTCCTTCTTACCGGTTGGGACATCTTCTGGATATATGCCCAGGAGAGGTATTGCGGGATCCTCCAGTAGTACTATGTCCAATTTTCTGAGGATATGTCAGACTGATTTCCAGAGTGTTTGTACAAGCTTGCAATCCCACCAAAAAAGGAGGAGTGTTCCTCTTTCTCCACATCCTCGCCAGCATCTGCTGTCACCTGAATTTTTGATCTTCGCCATTCTGACTGGAGTGAAGTGGAATCTCAGGGTTGTTTTGATTTGCATTTCCCTGATGATTAAGGATGTTGAACATTTTTTCAGGTGCTTCTCAGCCATTCCATATTTCTCAGTTGAGAATTCTTTGTTTAACTCTTTACCTCACTTTTTAATAGGATTATCTGGTTTTCTGGAGTCCAGCTACTTGCATTGGATTTTGGATTGGTAAAGATCCTTTCGCAATCTGTCGGTGGCCTTTTTGTCTTATTGACAGTGTCTTTTTCCTTACAAAAGCTTTGCAATTTTATGAGGTTCTATTTGTCTATTCTTGATCTTACTGCACAAACCATTGCTGTTCTGTTTAGGAATGTTTCCTCTATGCCCATATCTTCCAGGCTTTTCCCAATGTTCTCCTCTATAACTTTCGGTGTTTCTGGGTTTATGTCGAGTTCCTAGATCCACTTAGACTTGAAATTGTACAAGGTGATAACAATGGATTTATTCACATTCTTCTACATGATAGCTGCCAGTTGAGCATGCACCATTTTTTGAAAATGCTGTTTGTTTTCCACTGGATAGTTTTAGCCCCTTTGTCAAAGATAAATGACCATAGATGTGTTGGTTCATTTCCAGGTCTTCACTTCTATTCCATTGATCTACCTGTTTTTCGCTGTTCCAGTACCATGCAGTTTTTGTCACAGTTGTTCTGTAGTACAGCTTGAGGTCAGAGATGGTGATTCTATCAGAGATTCTTTTATTATTGAGAATACTTTTTCTATCCTATGTTTTTTGTTATTCAAGATGAATTTGCAGATTGCTCTTTCTAACTCAGTGAAGAATTGAATTGGAATTTTGATGGGGATTGCATTGAATCTCTAGATTGCTTTTGGAAAGATAGCCATTTTTACTATATTAATTCTGCCAATCCATGAGCTTGGGAGATCTTTCCATCTTCTGAGATCTTTGATTTATTTCGTCAGAGACTTGAAGTTCTTATCATACAGATCTTTCACTTGCTTAGTTAGAGTCACACCATGGTATTTTATATTATTTGTGACTATAGTGAAAGGTGTTGTTTTCCTTATTTCTTTCTCAGCCTTTTTATCCGGTGTGTAGAGAAAGGCCAATATTTGTTTGAGTTAATTTTGTATCCACTGAAGTTGTTTATCAGATTTAGTTCTCTGTTGAAGATACTATCATATCATCTGAAAATAGTGATATTTTAACTTCCTGATTTACAATTTGTATTCCTTTGATCTCCTTTTGTTGTCTAATTGCTCTGGCTAGGACTTCTAGTAGTACATTGAATAGGTAAGGAGAGAGTTGGCAGTCTAAGGACACTGCTCAACTTCACCCATTTTAGAAAGTCTATAAATAATGCAATCCAAATAAGATTCAGTGACTTGGAAGAAAGGCAACAAGTACTGGCAGAGACGTTTAGGTAGTAAGGCAGAGCGACTAAAAAAGTGAAGACAGAAGCAAAAGGAGAGGGAAGGAGAGAGGGGACCAAAGGTCAAGTGTGGGGAAGGGTTAAGGAGTAGCAGGCCATTCATTGCCAATGGGAACCAAGTGCTTAGGCAGTGATGGATAATTGCTGCTACTCAAATGACCTAGTGCGAAGAAAATATGTGTTAATATATCTCTGTGAGTCACGATTCTTTTGCATTATATTTCACTATGTTGGATTTCCTTAAATTTTCCCCTTTTATTCGAAATAAATTCACTGTTCCTCCCCTGAAATATCCTAATTTAGGCTTCCACTCCTTGTACTCCTCCCAGATCTACTCCATAGTCCCTCTCATTTGGATCCACTGCCTTCCTGTCTCTCATTACAAAAGCACAGGTTTCCAAGAGATCCCTCAAAACATACCAAAAGTAACTTAGAATAAGATAAAACAAAACTACCACATAGAAAATGGACAACACAACAGAAGAGAAGACCCCAAGTATAGGCACAAGAATCAGAGACCCACCTATTCATGCATTCAGAATTCTTATAACAAGACAAACTTGAAAGCTATTATATATATGCTGACTTCCTGGTGCATATTTTGTGCCTTTATAATAGAATTGATATTAAAATCCTTTCTGATATTAAAACTACAATGAGTACTCAGTCTCCACTTGTCACAAGTTAATTGATTCAGAGATAGAAATCAGTTATTTACAGCTTTGAACACATTCCCAGGGTAGTAAAACAATTAAGAACAGTTATAAAACATAAGTAATAATTAAATTGTAGGTGCAAGATCAGAAGATAAAATATTGACTGGGTTTATACAAAAATTTCATTGACAATTTCGTTAAGGTTCTTAAGTCTCCAGGAACCTGTAGATCTAGTGACAGATAATGAATATCTAGTCTTTTTTTTAATGTGTGACATTATACAAGTGTTTATTAAACTATTTGTTTGACAAGTTTCCACACTTTAAGAGGAAGCATCAAAACTTAGTAAAAGTCTGTAAACAAATGCAAAATGTTTTGGAATATACAGGGTCATATGGGACAAGTTTGTTAAAAAGGGAGGTAACGATCGATTTAAGACTATTTTTTTCTGCTTTTCAGCAATGTATTATGATACAGAATTGACTTACAAAATTTGCCAGTCTTAATACCTATGAGTAGCAAGCATGCTGAGAAAGGGATCATGGGCATGCTCCTCTTCCCAGACTCTCAAATAAGATAAAATATTTAGAATATACATAACAAAAGGGAAATATCCTCTACAATGAAACTTTAAATGTGTGAAGAAAGAGAGTAAGGAAGGTACTAGAATTTAAACAACTCCCAAGCATATAACTTGGTAGAATTAACATTGCGAAAAAAGACTTTCCTACCAAAACAATTCACCGATTCAATGAAATCACAATCAACATCCTCATAGCATTCTTCACATAAATAGAAGGAAAATCATCCAATTGATATGGAACAGCAGGAGACCCAGATGAGTCAATTAGTCCTAGATAAAGGTCTGTTTCTATGCATTCTACTTGTTTTATGTGCCATGTGCATCTGTCTTAGACCCCAACTTTTATATATCTGTTTCTATTGTATCATTGATTTTTTTAGTCAGTTGTACTTTTAATCCTCTATTGTAAACATTTTTCTCTTCTTCCACAGTTAGTAAGAATTACATATAATAGCCAGAAGCTGGTCAGCATCTAGATGTCCGTCAACAGAGGAATGGATGCAGAAAATGTGGGATATTTACACAATGGAGTACTACTCAGCTACTAAAACCAATGAATTTATGAGTGTGAGGCAGGAGGATGACTGAGAGTGAAGTGTGAGAGGCAGGAGCATGATTCCTTGTGACTTTTGTGAGGCAAGGGAATGACTGCAATTGAGGGGTGTGAGGAAAGGGGGATGACTGCAACTGAAGAGTGTGAGGCAGAAGGATGACTGCAAGTGAAGGGTATGAGGCAGGGGCATGATTCCAAGTGAGGTATGTGCAGCAGAAAATGACTGTTTCCTCCTGCTGGGTTGCCTCCTCTAGCCTTCATATGAGAAGAGGCACATGATCTGCCTGCAACTTTAGATACCATGGATGCTTTATGTCCATTGGAAGCCTGCCCCTTTTCTGAAGAGAAATGCAGGGAGATTGGATTGGCGTGAGGGAACCAAGAGTGGAGGGAACAGAGCAAGAATTTCAGTCAGAATGTAAAATAAATCAATCGATTTAAAAAGAATTGTGAGATTTGTTCCTCTAGATTTTAGGCAAATTGCATATGTTTTTTTAAACATTTATTTTTTCTACAAATGTGATTTTTAAAATTTATATGAACTTTACCACAACCTACAAGAACTTCAAAACGGAGTCTGAAAGAGTGTCATGGAGATCAGAGAGTAGGCCTATGGACGTATCTGAGGGTATCAGTTAGATTAATTGTGATATACACCATATTTGGGGAAAGACACAATTCCCTAAGCAGGTTGTCCTGAATTGTTTAATAGTGGACAATGATAGCTTAGCACGACCATGCATCCTTTGATATCTCTGCTTAAACTTTGGTACAGTGCAACCAAATGTCTATCTATGGCTACTGTCTCTGGGAGTCAAATAAACTTTTTCTCCCTTAAATATGAAAATAAAAATGTTTCAAGGCAAGTGTGGCAGCTAGACACACGTGTATTTCCAGTACTTGGCAGGCAAAAGGTGAAGGAACTTGGTCTGACTGAGTCGGTTCCTTGTCAGTGAGTTCTGGGATAATCTGGGTTGAGTAATAAATGCTGTAAGAAAAAAAAAGAACAACACAAAATTTAGAGAGACAGCAATATGAACACTACTAGATAGTCTTTGTGGAAATCCCTCCATTCACTTTCAGATGATAAAAAGAATTGTCTCTTCTAAGAGTCTCCTCAGGAGCAACAACGAACCAAGTATCTCAGAAAGCAGCTGGGTTTTTTGTTTTGTTTTCTTTGTCTTGGTCTTTAGAGGAACAGACATAGGAGTGAGCGGTGAGAGACTCAGGCCTCACACTTCCTGTGGTTCACGGTGGTGCACAGGACCTGTGGTTGTGAACACTCACAGACAGGAAGCTGACTGATCTGAGGCTATCTCAGGATCATGGCCACACATGACACTGCTTTCCTGTGTCCTGTTACGTCTTGAAATAGGGTCCTCAATGAAGGAGCTAGAGAGAGTACCCAAGGAGATGTAGGGGTCTGCCGCCCTATAGGAGGAACAACAATATGAACTAACCAATACCTCCAGAGCTCGTGTCTCTGGCAGCATAAGTAGCCATAAATAGCATAAGTAGCCTAGTGGGCCATCATTGGGAAGAGAGGGCCTTGGTCTGAGGAGATTATATGCACCAGTATAGAGGAATGCCAAGGCCAAGAAGTAGCAGTGGGTGGATTTTGGAGCAGGGGGAGGAGGGAAGTTATAGGGGATTTTCAGAGAGGAAACAAGGATAGGGGATAGCATTTAAAATGTAAATGAAGAAAACATCTGATAAAATTAAAATAAAATAAAATAAAATAAAATAAAATAAAATAAAATAAAAGAGAAACAAGAGGTCAACTGGTTACTACAAAAGTACCAAAAAATATTTTGGAAGTGTGAATAAGTTCTGGAATAAATGTTTTCATTTCCTATAAAATATAAAATAAAATAAAATAAAAATCATTTATCTAGGAAATAAAAAGAAGAAACTACATAAGCAAGGAAGACAGGCGTCCCAGAAAAGGCAGACTCTCTCTTAACATGCAGAATCACTGATTTTAGTCGTGGCCAAAAATACTATAATCTCCTTAGCCATATGCTGAGCTGACTGTAAAAGTGTCTTGGGTTTGGACCTCAGTTACATGTATTCAACCCGTGAAACACGACCTGGATTTCATGATGACGTTTGGGCTTCTAGACTTAGAGACTGATGGATTGAAAACATAGTGGAAATGCTCAAGACTCATTCATTTTAGAAAATATGGCACTGATATACTGACATACATGTTAGCTAGAGATATATGATTGAAATAACAGGCAGACAGATAGACAGACATAAAAATAATGATGGATAGAAGAAGGAATGGTGATAAGTAGATGTCAATAGGGTTGACATATAGATTAATAAATCAAAAACATATAGATGAGGCCAGGCAGTGGTAGCACATACCTTGAATAACTGTGTTTGGGAGGCAGAAGCAGGCAAATAATGTGAGATCAAGTCCAACCTGGTTTATACAAAGAGTTCCAGGTTAACCAGGGCTACACAGAGAAACCCTCTCCTGAAAAAAAAAAAATACAGAGGTGATTGACGACTGGTTAATTGATAGCATCAAGAGGACAGATAAAAGGTGAATAATTACTTGATTGATAATACTTATATATGTATGATAGACAAGTGATAGATAAGTAGAAGAAAGATTAGGTAGATGTTAGAAAGATACATAGATGAAAGATAGTACATAGATATGTAATAGGTAATATAGAGATAGAGACAACATGATTATAAATGACAATGATATGTAATAGACATAACCAAACTTATGGGACACAGTGAAGGTGCTCATAGCACTAAGTCCACCAAGATTAAATATTTTGTGGACATCTAGTACAAAGAACTTAACAGCACACCTGAAAACTGTAGAACAAAAAGAAGAATTCACACCCCAAAGAAATAGAAGGCAAGAAATAATCCAACTTGTGGCTGACTTCAATACAATAGAAACAAAATGAATATAAAGAATCAATGAATCAGGAAGTCTGTTCACTGAGAAAAACCAAACTGTTGTCCAAATTAGTGGAAAAACACACATGGAGAGAGAATAGGTCTCCAAATTAACAAATGAGAAATGAACACAGGGATGTAAAAACAAACACTGAGTGAATACAGAGGCTCAGAGGACCTACTTTAAAACCTGTACTCCAACAAATAAGAAAAATCTAAAAGAAGTGGATAATTTCCTTGACACATACAACAAACAAAGGTTAAATCAAGTTCAGATGAGCAATTTAAACAGATCTATAATCCCTAGTGAAGTAGAACCAGTCATTACAAGCCCCAAACCCCCACCCCAAATGAAGAAGAAGCTTGAGACAGATTTAGCAGAGATTGAATGTGAATATTCTTCAAGTTATTCTACAAAGTATAAAAAAACAGAATATTTCTCAGTTCATTTTTTGATGCCTCAGTTACCATGATATCCAAACCATGCAAAGACCCAGGAAAGAAAGAAAACAGCAGACAAACTTTCCCTCAAGAAAATACGGTGAAAAAATAATCAAAATATATTTACTAACTGAATCAAAGAATACATAAAAAAAATCACATCTGCCGTGATCACGTGATTTCAGACACAGAGATATAAGCGTGCATTTACCTATGAAAAGTGATAAATGTGATACACCACATTAAGGGGAAGCTTCTGGTTGCATCATGTGATGCAGAATCACAATGCATTTTTCCGGAGAGAGAGGACACATGATGTTTGAACAGACTTGAGTGGGATGCAGCAGACAGGGAGTGGCGCTGGCACAGCCAGCTGTGCAGCTCTTCATTGGTCTTGTGTCTTCTCTGATCTTCACTTTGTTGAGAGAGTCATGGTAGGAAAACCCTGGTATTCACCTGTTCTTGGCTGTGTCCAAAGGCTCACACCAATTCAGTGGAGGCCTGGCAGTTTCTGCTGGATTATGCTATCATTGCTGATCCGTACTTGGTGTCACTTTTAAACTGGACAGCAGGTATCCTGTCACAGTTGTGCCTGATCAGAATTGATAACAACAAAAGACTACCAAGGAGCTGATTAAATAAATGTATTTTTTGAATAATAAAATGACCACACTGGGGTTCTTTTTATTAAAGCTCCAGCTTAGGCTCACTGTCAACCCTGAAACCGTAGGACAGGAAGGGGGAAGCCCAAACTTAGTTTCCAGCAAGCATTTACTGAGGCAAACAAACAAGCAAGGGGATTTTTCAGTTTAGCATCCATGTAACGGGGAGGGGCTGTGAGTTCCCTTAAAATGATTGGCTTGTGCTGGCAGCCAAACCATAAACTTGACTACTGCTCTCTTCACGATTGGTGGTTGTTAGGGAGTGACTTGGAAACTAGTGTTAGGCACAGGCTTGCTCGGGAGTACCCTGGGAACTAGTGCTGGGTGCAGGATCTTTGGTTGACTTGAGTTCAACCTTAGGTCAAGTTCTTTATATGGATAAATGGAGCCAGAACTCAGGAGTGGGCTGGTCTCTAAACACTTCTAAACTAGACCACTGATATCATGACAAACACAGATTGACATTGCTCCCTAAAGTTACTTCTAAACTGGTCCACATTCTTTTGTCCTATTTACCATCTTTTCCCTCCTACCTTTGGATAGTGGGATAGAAGTATGTGTGTGTGTGTGTGTGGGGGGGGGACAGGTCAAAGCATTTAAAAATCCTTATTAAAGTAGGTTTTGAACATCTCAGTCTAGATCATATCATCAAACATGGAAGTTGCATGATCATATCATCAGTTGCAGAAGAGGCCCTGGGAAAAATCCAACACCTGTCACAATAAAAGTCCTGGAGAGTTTGGAGATACAAAATTGATGCATTAATAAAGTAAAGAGACAGTTTTCAGCAAGCCCATAGACAACATCGACTTCTATGGCTAAAACACAAACCAATTCCAGTACAGTCAGGAAAAGACAAACATGTTAACTCTCTCCATACCTGCACAATACAGTACTTAAGGTTTTAGCTAAAGCACTAAGACAAATGAAGGAGATCAAGGGAGTAGAACTTGAAGGAAAAGGTCAAGTCATATGTATTGGCAGACGATAGGATAGGGTAGCATACACAAATGACCCAAATATTCCACAGAGAAATGACAAATTTGAACCTGCGTCCTCCATCCTGCCTAGCATCCCCCAGGGGGGAAGTCAGTGAGAAGGCACAAAATCAACAACACAAACTCTGCAAGCAGGTGAGAATGCAGCTGGAAGCTGATTTATCACAGCTTGGGGGAGGGTTATAACCTCCACCCTAACACCATTGGTCCTATTCAGGTGTTCTCTCTTTGTGGTGTCCCCTCATTCAACATTGCTCCAGCTGTAAGTTGTTCCTACAGGTTCAGGCAAATTTCCAGGTTGGCCATATGCAGAAATCATCATTGAGGCCTTGATGTCCCATTTGTTTGTTTGTTTGTTTGTTTGTTTGTTTGTTTGTTTGTTTTGAATAGCCTTGTGGAAGCAGCCACCCCCCCCTGACCGTGGGTCCTTTCTGTTCCTCCTAAAACAACTGTTAAACACTTTCAGCAGAGTAGTTGGATACAAAATTAACTCTAAATAAACAGAAGTCCTCTCATGTACAAACATCCCATGGCAGGAAAAAAAACCAGGGGAACAAGAGCTTTCAGCTTCAATAATCTAAAACACTTTTGAGCATTTAACATAGCAAGTGGAAGACTTGGACTGTAAAGCGCTCAAGTGTTTAAAGAAATGTTAAATGATGAAAAGATCAAATGCTCATGGATCGGTAGTGGTAACATGATAAAAAAAAATTGACATCCTACCAAAAGTAACCTACACACTCTATGCAACCCCTATCCAAATTCCATAACAATCTGCACAAACCATAAAAAGACAGTTTTTATCTTCATGTGAAATCAGAAAGAAAAAAAAGATAGCTAAAACCATCCAGAATTCCTGATTTTAAGTTTTCTTTCTGGGTCTGGCTTATTTCGAGTTCAGCCTTTATACTGGTGTATTTTGTGATGACACCCCTTAATGGCCTAATAATACTCCAGTGTATAAATAATTCATGTTTTCTTTTTCATTCTTCTGTGGAGAAACATGTATGTAGTTTCCAAATTCTAGCTATGCTGAACAGAACAGGGGTGAACATGTATGTGCCGGTGGATCTGTGGTAGGATGAATGGCCCTTTAGGTATATGCCCTGGAATGATAGAACCACAACCGTGTCCTGCTCTATAACGATTCCCATCTTCCTGAGGAATCTCCCACCAATCACTGGAGTTGCTGTACAAGTCTTCACTCCGACCAGCAATAGATGAATGCTTCCTTCATTTTGCTCTGTAGCCAGATGAACTGTCACTTGCTTTATTGTCCTATAGCTCTTGTGCACAGCATTGGTCATAAGCAGAGCAGAGTATTGATACAAATTTAGACAGGTTGGAATCAAATAGACAACACCGGCATAATTCCAGACAGCTATGCACATCTGGTCTTTGAAAATGAAGCCAGAAATACATACTGGAAAAAAAACACCTACTTTAACAAATAGTACTGGTCAAACTGGATGGCTGACTTGTCTACAAGATGACCTTTTTAATCGTTTCTTCATTATTGGAGGCACTAAGATCAACAATAAATAAATGAGATCCGATGAAACTGAGGAGTGTCAGCAAGGAAATGCACTCTGTCAATCAGACAATGTTGCAGCCTGAAAATGGGAAACAATTATTACCACCTCCACTTAGCCAAGCATATAAAGAACTCATAAAAGTAGATATGAGGGAAACAAATAAACCTAGTATAACATGTTTTACAGACATAAGCAGAATTCTCAGAAGAGTTAATTCAAATAGCTAAAAAGCATTAAACACATGTTCAACATACTTAGCAATCAAGAAAACGCAAATCACTTACTTTAATAACATTTCCTCTTAAAAGTGTCACAATGCCTAAGATCAATAAATCACGTGATAGCTCATTCTCACAAGGAAGTGAATCTAAGGAAACTCTCATCTATTTCTGGTGGGAGTGAAGACTTGTACAGCCACTATGGAAATTAGTGTGTTATTCCTTGGGAAGATGGGAAACAGCATACCACAAAATGCAATGATATCACTCCTGGTATATACACAAAGGATATTTCATCCTACCAAAGAGATACTAGCACCAACATACTTACTGCTATCCTGTTCTTCATGGCTCCAGTTTGTAAACAATACATGTTCCCCAAAAGATAGAGTTGATAAAGAAAACATTTACACAGTGAAATATTGCTAGACCATTCTATAGGGGGAATCTCAAAATACACAGGAAAATGGCATCTGGCATGTTTGGTACAGGGAGATACTGTGTGTACCACCAAAAGAGAAACATAAACACCAACCGGGCCACAGAGCCTTCAATCTACATTGGAGTCATACTTACAAGACAAGCAAGGTCGGTGGCAGCAAAAAGTCGTGAGAGCAACCAACTGATATCACTTGTGACTTAAAGCCCACTACATAAGATGGAACCTGTCCTCAATAGTACTTGGGTGGCTGAGAACCAGACACGAGATATTCTAGGGTCCTAGTGTAAAAAACACATTGTAGTTTAAAAAAATAAAAAGTAGCAATAAAGTGACTCCTAATGACGTCCCTTATATGCACATAAGTACCTGAGTGTTCATTCCTACATAGATCCCTCCCTCACACCCATCCCCTGACAGTTCAGGGAACCCAGAGGGAAAGGGGGCAGACAAAGATTGTGAGCCAAGTGGACAGACGGAGGACAACACATGAACAAAAGGCTGGTTCTCAGCTTGCCTAAAGCTGTGGCCCTTTAACACGTGTCATCATGCTGTGGTGACCCACAGCTGTAAAATCGTTTTTGTTGCTATTTCATGACTGTAGTTTTGATACTGTCACAAATTATCAGGTGATTCTCTTTCATGCAGGATGTCTGACATGATACCCATGTGAAAGTGTCATGTGTCCCCTAGAGGGGTAGTGACCCACAAGGGGAGATCCATTGCTCTGAAAACCACATGATCAAAGCTCACAGGGACTCACATAGACAGAGGGAGGCGTGCACAGAGCCTGCAGGTTTTCCGGTGTTATATATCTGTGTGTGTGTGTGTGTGTGTGTGCACGTGTGTGTAACCATGTGTGTACGTGTGTATGTGTGTATGTGTCTGTGTGTCTGTATCCGTGTCTGTGTGTGTGTGTGCATGTGCTTGGTGTGGTGTGCATGTGTCTGTGTGTGCATATGTGTATACAAGTGTGTTCGTGTCCATGTATGTGTGTGTGCATATGTGTGTGCATGTGTGTGTGCATGTGTATCTGTGTGTATGTGTGTATGTGTGTGTGTGTATAAAACAAATTCCAATTTAGGTATTTTAATGGGATTCATGAGTATACAAATGAGTGGATCTGTGATTCTTGTGCTTTCCTTAAGATCTTTTCTCCTTTTACTTTGTTTCATTCAAATCTGATCTGATAGCATTTGCTTTCTCTTTCTGTATTTTATTTTGTCATTATTTAATAATATCCCTTAGAAGCCTGTTTTTTTTTCTAGAGACAGACAGAGAGGGAAAAGATTCACGTGGGGAGGAACTATGAGTCACAAGGCAAAGGGAAGCCATAATCTGGATATATTGTATGAGAAAAAAATATGGTAACAAAAAAGAAACTGATAATAAAAATACAAAAGCTATTTTCACAGAGAGATCTGCAAACCTCTTCTTGCAGCAACCATGGAGCTACGGGAGTATTATTTGTTTTTGAAGCAATTTGTTTATGTGTAACTAATGGGTATACTATGAGAGATGGCTTGTTAGGGGTCAGGTGCTCACCACAACTTAGGTGTGTTGGTGAGTGGACCATTTTGTGCAGTCAGTATTTATCCTCCAGCTTTCAGTCAGTTCCTGTGATGGACCTTCAGTTACAAGACTCACTCACAGGACAAGGCTCTCAGTCACTAAGCCATCTCCTCAGTACCAAGTAATTATTTTAAAACTAAACAATGTTGACATTATTCATCTTCAGAAAACTTTACCAAAAATTTGTTGTGTATGCTTCGGCATTTCTGAGGATGAATGGTTAAGGTTCTGTTGGTCTCTTAATTACCAGCACAACAATAAACCTAAGAGGCTGTAGTGGCATCCATATGTTTGTGGTAGATAATAGCTATATAATTGAACTTAATATCTGCTGTACCTCAAGGAAATAATTCCTAGTTCTAGAAATCTATCCAAATATTCAGGGCTAGTGAGACCATTGCTTTTGGAGAGATCTAAAAACTGTGAGTTTACAAAATAAAAATAATTCCCAATTTCATTACAGATATCAAAATATTTATGCTTGTATTCATAGGTACATATAAACACTGTCCCCATAAAAAGAAGAAAAAAAGGAAAACAACATTCTATTAACCACAGACAAACACATTACAAAAACTGAAGCCTGTAAAAGTAAAGAGAAACACTGATCCTGTGATGCCCAGATCCAGGGGCTCCATCTGCATCTAACACTCCTTTGCAACTGAGGCTCACAGGTCATCATGCAATAAGGGGAAGAAGGATTCTAAGAACCAGAGGAACAGGAAGTGTGGTGTGTGATTGCATCTCCTAGAAATGTGGTCTGCTCTAAAACTATAGACATATGAATAACATTATACCAATTAAACAGACTGCACTTATATATTTAGAAATATATACCTAGTTATGTAGACTTAATTAAATATAAAAGTGCATCTGATGGAGAACACATCAGCTACATGGCGAGTACAGACTGAGGTGAGTAAAGGCAAGGAGAAATCAAATAATTATTATTTATTTGAAATACATAATAGTGTGTGTTTTAAGTTTAAAAATGTAAATTCTCACTAAGACAAAATGGATGCCAGTCAGCAGAGGATACTACACCCAGCAAAAATTTCATCCACGTTGATGAAAAAATTATCTTAAAGGAAAGAACCAAATGAAGGGAAACACACACACACACACACACACACACACACACACACACACACACTCTATCACCACCAATGTAAAAATAATAGGAAGTTACAATTGTTGGACATAAGTATCTCTCAAGAACAATGGAATCAATTCCCCAATAAAAAGACACAGGTTAATTGAATGGACACCAAAACAGGATCCATCATTCTGAGTAGAAGAAATTCACCCAGACATGGAGGATAAACAATACCTCAGAGTAAAAGGCTGGAAAGGGATTTATCAAGTAGACTCAAAAAGCAAGGTCTGGTTTCCATCCTAACATAATGACATAAGTCTAATAAAATAGACTTTCAACCAAAATCCATCAGAGGAGATAGGGGAGGGCACTTTGCACTCATCACAAGAAAAATCCACAAAGAAACGTCAATCACCCAGAAACTGATGGGAATAATGCAGAGTCCCACAGCCAAACATTCAGCAGAGGTTGGAGAATGCTGTGGAAGAGGGGGGAAAGGGTAGTAGGAACCAGTGAGGTCAAGAACACAACAACAAAACCTACAGAGTCCTGGGCTTATAGGTGCTCACAGAGACTGACCCACCAACCAGACAGCATGCATGGGAGGAAAGTAAGCCCTCTCTACATATAGGTAGTAGATGTGCAGCTAGTTTTCATACGGGAGCCCTAAAAAAGGAGCAGGGGCTGCCTCTCACTCCGTTGCCTGCCTTTGGAGTGGGGTGACATGTCTAGCCTCAATAAGAAAAGATACATCTATATTCCTACTGAAACTTGATATGCCAAGGCAGGTTGATATCCATGGAAGGGCTACTCTTCTCAGAAGAGGAAGGGAGGGAAGATGGAGAAGTCGAAAGGAGAGGGAGATATTGAGATGAGAGGAGATAGGGGAAGCTGGGATACACAGGGAAGTACAAATAAATTATTTAATGAAAAATGTAGAAATATATACATATATATTACAAAGCCTAAAATATTATTATCTGTTAAAGAATGAATACTACATATGCACAGTTCATTTCCAGTGTTTCTGTGCAGCCAATTGTTTGTTGTAGAAACTGTAGTCCTGTTTCAAATGTTGCCATTTCTTTACAGTGGCCTTCCTGGTTCTTGCCTTCTGACATACTCTTCTAGAAATAGATCTTAATGTTTATGCTTCTTACCTGGTCCTGTCATTGAGCGTTTAGTACGTTGTACTGGAATAAGAAGAAGAGAAACAGAGTCAGGAGCTCTCAAGACTGTCTGGAAAATGCAAAACGACTCGTCAAGTTGTACATATCAGAATCGCTCACTTAGGACAACCATTCCTGAATGAAGTGGGAAACAGAATGAATTTATGTCTAGGGTTTTTGTAAAGAATGGTAAGCCTATATGGCTGGACACATCCTTCAGAAGATACAGTTGTGTCCTGTGCATGCAGAGGGCCCAGTATTAGATGCGTATACCTACACTAGAAGTATCACATCTCCCAGTGACCCCTGCACCAAGGCCTCTAATCAACCCCCACTTCGGGCATTACTAAACACCAGTGCTCCGATGAAAATACTCACAGACACATGCACAGAATTTTAAAGTGAAATGTTTTAAAGAATTTGAATATTAGGTCATAAAACACAATTGAATTAAAGTTAAAACGCACTTGCCTTATCTCTCTGACTTTTAAACAGAAGTGCAATTTTATTACTCTAAATAACTAATCAATCAGCTATAATTACATAATTGTGACTTGAAACTGGATGAAGCACAGCATAATAATTTTGATTGACACATTAGTTTTGCTTTTGTAAGATGAAAGATATTCATTGAACACATCACGCATAGCACCACGGGAACCATTGATGCTCAGGTTTAGAAAGGAATAGAGTACATAAAAGGTTTTAGTATGTTAATCAAGTTCAAACATTTAGAACAAGAAGGTTTGGTCCAAGACATAATTCAGTTGTAGTCACAGAAAATGCTGTGTCCGAAGGACTAAAGTCTGAACATTTTCACCAAGGTATGATCCTCCTAGACCACAATGAATCAGTGCATCTGTCTTGCAGCAAGAGACAGGGCCACAGACCAACAATCAGCTTTCTTGGGAGGCAAAGTCAGGTGAATCTTTGAGCTCAAGGCAAGTATTTCCTACAAAGTGCCAGGACAGTCAGGGCGACACAGAAAACCTGTCTCAAAAGAGAGTGACCTTGGGGCTGAGCATGAGTGTGATCTGTTGGTGAGCCTGGCTTCCTGTGGTCGCATAGCTCCTCTGAGCCTCTTAGGACATCCAGTAGACTTTGTTTTGGCTCTGCTCCTTGCCAGCCATGCTGCTCTGGTTCCTCAGCCTCATGTGTTCTGGTGAGTTCTGCTGAGGATGGAAAGTGTGAAATAGCAGGGTAGAATTATCATCTTGGGAGGTGAGAATTGTCCGAAGCAGAAATCCTGGCTTCCATGGAGGGTGTTGGTGCATAAGGTCCTATAAACAACGTGGGCTCTGATTTCAATGTTTAGAGGATGCACAGAAACTTCAGGTCTCAGAGGGTCAATCTACTGTGAAAGGAGATCTTGCATCATGAGGTTTTGTCTTCCAGGTTTCTTCCTAGTCCAGAGGATGTCAGCACACGTGGGTGAGTCAGTCCCTATAACATGGAGTTACAGTCCATTTCCATAGATGGGTTTTATTCTGACAGGAGAGCAGGCAGTATGATTTTGGGGGGACAGGGGCTGGTGTGTCGGATTGGTGCTGAGTCTTTTGAACTGCAAAGGAAAGACCCTCCAATCCTGCCTCTCAGTCTGTCCTACATAATCCCGGGCTCTGTGCCTGGCAGAATTGGACATTAACCTTTGATTGGATGAGCAAATTTTATGGTTTGGGGGGACAGTGGTTCTCTCTGTAGTCCTGGATATCCTACAACTCACTTAGTAGACCAGGATGGCCATGAAGTCAGAAATGCACCTGCCTTTGCCACCCAAGTGCACTAATTAAAAGCATGTGCCACAACACCAAATAGATATTAAGCTGTTTTAATTTTTTCTAAACCTTTCTTTTTTCTGTACTATTACCCAAAATCCCACACTTATTTGAGGTTTTGATATTATAATTATTATGGATTATGTATGTCTTGCTCGACAAATTGTTGCAGGTATTAATTTTGTCTTCAGACATTCCTTTTACTAATAAGATTTGTGTACCACTGGCACAGTACTGTAACGCCTTTCCTTGTCTTACTTTTGAAGAATCATTTCACCTTTTCTAAGTGAAGATGTTTTCCTGTAGCTCATTACCAGCCCTTTATTTCAGCTTGAAGAACTCCATGGCATTTCTGGACCGTTTGATGAGGAACTCTTTCTGCTAGAGGTTTTCTGACAGAAGTTTCCCATACTTCATGTCTGTAAGACAGTTTGCTGCTGTCTATAGACAAACTTTTTCTTTTTTCCCCTTTCCTCACTGAAAACATCATCCTGGTCTCTTGTGACTTGTAGGCTTGGAATATGGTCATTAGCTGTATTAGATATCCTTATGCCTAATTATCCTTTGTCATGCAGATGCCAGGATCTCTTTTAATAATGTGCTCTGTAACCTTGTTTATCTGGGTTGAATTTTTTTGTGTCATTGACCATCTTGGACCTGACCATTTCCATACTACTCATTGTTTAAAGAGTCTTCTCTATTGTTTCTCTAAAGGAGTTTTCTGCTTATTTTTATAGACATTTTCTTCTTTTTCTTAGTATTTTAAAAATTCTGTGAGAAATTCACACCCTATGTTTTAATTACATGCTTCCTCCTGCCTAAATTCTTAAGACCTCTCTCTCCTATGCTCCCAAGTGAATATCTGTTTTCCTTTTCCCTCTGGTGATATTTAATGACTGATAATTTGTTATTTGTGTAGCATCAAAATATATGGTTGTTTCTCATCATTGAATTTTCCATACTTAGAGGTGAGATTATATAACACCTGATCTAAGCTCACTTGTTCTTTTATTTTAACAAATATGCTACAGAAACATTCTATTAAGTTTTTTTTAAGTTTTATTTATTTATTTATTTATTTATTTATTTATTTATTTATTTATTTATTTATTTATTTATTTATTTGCATCCCAGTCGTTGCCCCTGCCTTGGTCCACTCACCCACACTTCCTCATCCTGTTCTCCTCCCCCTTGCCTCTGAGAGGTGAGCCTCCCTTCCCGATGAAGCCTCCTCTTCCCTGGGGCCTCAAGTCTCTCAAGATTAAATCTCATTTTCTTCCACCAAGGCCTGACCAGGCCAACCTCTACCCTGTTTGTGTTAGGGCCTCTGGCTGCCCCTCTGCTCCTGGTTGGTGGCTCAGTCTCTGGGAAAGCCATGGGGTCTGGGTTAGTTGAGACTATAGGTCTTCCTATGGAGTCACTCTCCCTTTCAGCTTCTTCAATCCTTCCCCTAATTCTACCAGAGGGGTCCGGGACTCCAGTGCAAGGGTTGGGTGAGAGTATCTGCCTCTGTCTCAGGCAGCTGCAGGTAGGGCCTCTCAGCGGACAGCTATGCCAGGCTCCCTCTATAAATATGTGATAGCATCAGTAACAGTATCAGGCCTTGGTGCTCCCCATGAGATGGATCCCAACGTGGGCCAGTCATTGGATCGCCTTTTCTTCAGTCTCTTCTCCATGTTTGTCCCTGCAGTTCTTGTAGACAGGAACAATTGTGGGTCAGGAATTTTGATGGTGGGTTTGTAACTCTAACCTGCAAATTGAGGACCACTCTATCTACTGAAGGTGGATGCTTTGAGTTCTCTCTCCCCAAAGTTGGACACTTTGTCTAAGGTCATCCCCATTGAATCCTGAGCGTCTCTCACTTCCTGGGTATTTCGTACTTTCTAGAGGTTCCCCTCCCTCCCCCCAGGGTACTTATCTCCATTCATTCTCTGGGCTCTCTAGGCTTCTCTTCTTTTCCCCCATATATAATCCTGTTCCTTTTTTTCCCTTCTACCCTCCTATTCATCTTCCTCCCTCACTTAGCCTCTGGTGATTATTCCGTTCCCCCTCCTAATTGGAATTGTAGCCTCCTCACTTGGACCTTTCTGCTTGTTACACTTATAATGGTCTGTAGGCTGTATCCTAGGTGTTCTGTACTTTTAGACTAATAACCACTTATCATTGAGTACATACCATGCATGTCCTTTTGGGTCTGGGTTACCTCACTCAGGGTATTATTTTATAGTTCCATCCATTTCCCTACAAAATTCATTATGCCGCTGTTTTTTTTTTAAATTAATCTTTTTTATTAGGTATTTTCCTCATTTACATTTCCAATGCTATCCAAAAAGTCCCCAAACACTCCCCCCCCACACCCCTACCCACCCACTCCCACACCTTGGCCTTGGTATTCCCCTGTACTGGGGCATATAAATTTTGCAAGTCCTATGGGCCTCTCTTTCCAGTGATGACATACTAGGACATCTTTTGATACATATGGAGCTAGAGTCAAGAGTTCTGGGGTACTGGTTAGTTCATAATGTTGTTCCACCTATAGGGTTGCAGACCCCTTAAGCTACTTGGGTACTTTCTCTAGCTCCTCCATTGGGGGCCCTGTGATCCATTCAATAGCTGACAGTGAGCATCCACTTCTGTGTTTGCTAGGCCCCGGCATAGTCACAGAAGAGATAGTTATATCTGGGTCCTTTCAGCAAAAGCTTGCTAGTGTATGCAATGGTGTCAGCGTTTGGAAGCTGATTATGGGATGGATCCCTGGATGTGGCAGTCTTTAGATGGTCCACCCTATCGTCACAGCTACAAACTTTATCTCTGTAACTCTTTCCATGGGTGTTTTGTTCCCAATTCTAAGAAGGGGCAAAGTATCCACACTTTGGTCTTCGTTCTTCTTGAGTTTCATTCATTTAACAAAATGTATCTTATATCTTGGGTATCCTAAGTTTTTGAGCTAATATCCACTTATCAGTGAGTACATATTGTGTGAGTTCCTTTGTGATTGTGTTACCTCACACAGGATGATGCCCTCCAGGTCCATCCATTTGCCTACGAATTTCATATATTCATTCCTTTTAATAGTTGAGTAGTACTCCATTGTGTAAATGTACCACATTTCCTGTATCCATTCCTCTGTTGAGGGGCATCTGGGTTCTTTCCAGCTTCTGGCTATTATAAATAGGCCTGCTATGAACATAGTGGAGCATGTGTCCTTCTTACCAGTTGGGACATCTTCTGGATATATGCCCAGGAGAGGTATTGCTGGATCCTCCGGTAGTACTATATCCAATTTTCTAAGGAACCGCCAGACTGATTTCCAGAGTGGTTGTACAAGCTTGCAATCCCACCTACAATGGAGGAGTGTTCCTCTTTCTCCACATCCTCCCTAGCATCTGCTGTCACCTGAATTTTTTATCTTAGCCATTCTGACTGGTGTGAGGTGGAATCTCAGGGTTGTTTTGATTTGCATTTCCCTGATGATTAAGGATGTTGAACATTTTTTTCAGGTGCTTCTCTGCCATTTGGTATTCCTCAGGTGAGAATTCTTTGTTCAGTTCTGAGCCCCATTTTTAATGGGGTTATTTGATTTTCTGGAGTCCACCTTTTTAAGTTCTTTATATATATTGGATATTAGTCCCCTATCTGATTTAGGATAGGTAAAGATTCTTTCCCATTCTGTTGTTGGTCTTTTTGTCTTATTGACGGAGTCTTTTGCCTTGCAGAAGCTTTGCAACTTTATGAGGTCCCATTTATCGATTCTCGGTCTTACAGCACAAGCCTTTGCTGTTCTATTCAGGAAATTTTCCCCTGTACCCATATCTTCAAGGCTTTTCCCTACTTTATCCTCTATAAGTTTCAGTGTCTCTGGTTTTATGTGGAGTTTCTTAATCCACTTAGATTTGACCTTAGTACAAGGAGATAGGAATGGATCAATTCACATTCTTCTACATGGTAACCTCCAATTGTGCCAGCACCATTTGTTGAAAATGCTGTCTTTTTTCCACTGGATGGTTTTAGCTCCCTTGTTGAAGATCAGTGACCATAGGTGTGTGGGTTCATCTCAGGGTCTTCAATTCTGTTCCATTGGTCTACTTGTCTGTCGTTATACCAGTACCATGCAGTTTTTATCACAATTGCTCTGTAGTACAGCTTTAGGTCAGGCATGGTGATTCCACCAGAGGTTCTTTCATCCTTGAGAAGAGTTTTTGCTATCCTAGGTTTTTTGTTGTTCCAGATGAATTTGCAGATTGCCCTTTCTAATTCTTTGAAGAATTGAGTTGGAATTTTGATGGGGATTGCATTGAATTTGTAGATTGCTTTTGGTAAGATAGCCATTTTTACAATGTTGATCCAGCCAATCCATGAGCATGGGAGGTCTCTCCATTTTCTGAGATCTTCTTTAATTTCTTTCTTCAGAGACTTGAAGTTCTTGTCATACAGATCTTTCACTTCCTTAGTTAGAGTCACGCCAAGGTATTTTATATTGTTGGTGACTATTGAGAAGGGTGTTGTTTCCCTAATTTCCTTCTCAGCCTGTTTATCCTTTGTGTAAAGAAAGGCCATTGGCTTGCTTGAGTTAATTTTATATCCAGCTACTTCATTGAAGCTGATTATCAGGCTTAGGAGTTCTCTGGTAGAATTTTTAGGGTCACTTATGTATACTATCATATCATCTGCAAAAAGTGATATTTTGACTTCTTCTTTTACAATTTGTATCCACTTGATCTCCTTTTGTTGTCTAATTGCTCTGGCTAGGACTTCAAGTACAATGTTGAATAGGTAGGGAGAGAGTGGACAGACTTGTCTAGTCCCAGATTTTAGTGTGATTTCTTCTAGCTTCTCACCATTTACTTTGATGTTGGCTACTGGTTTGCTGTAGATTGCTTTTATCATGTTTAGGTATGGGCCTTGAATTCCTGATCTTTCCAAGACTTTTATCATAAAGGGGTGTTGGATTTTGTCAAAGGCTTTCTCAGCATCTAAGGAGATGATCACGTGGTTTTTGTCTTTGACTTTGTTTATATACTGGATTACATTGATGGATTTCTGTATATTGAACCATCCTTGCATCACTGGGATTAAAACTACTTGGTCAGGATGGATGATTGTTTTGATGTGTTCTTGGATTCATTTAGGGAGATCTTTATTGAGTGTTTTTGCACTGATATTCATAAGGGAAATTGGTCTGAAGTCCTCTATCTTTGTTGGGTCTTTTTGTAGTTTAGGTATCAGAGTAATTGTGGCTTCATAGAATGAGTTGGGTAGAGTAGCTTCTGTTTCTATTTTGTGGAATAGTTTGTGAAGAACTGGGATTAGATCTTCTTTGATGGTCTGATAGAACTCTGCACTAAACCCATCTGGTCCTGGGCTTTTTTTGGTTGGGAGACTATTAATGACTGCTTCTATTTCTTTAGGGGATATGGGACTGTTTAGATCATTAACCTGATCTTGATTTAACTTTGGTACTTGGTATATGTCTAGATACTTGTCCATTTCATCCAAGTTCTCCATTTTGTTCATTATAGCCTTTTGTAGAAGGATCTGATGGAGTTTTGGATTTCTTCAGGATCTGTTGTTATGTCTCCCTTTTCATTTCTGATTTTGTTAATTAGAATAATTTCCCTATGCCCTCTGGTGAGTCTGGCTAAGGGTTTATCTATCTTGTTGATTTTCTCAAAGAACCAGCTCCTCAATTGGTTGATTGTTTGAATAGTTCTTCTTGTTTCCACTTGGTTGATTTCACCCCTGGGTTTGATTATTTCCTGCCATCTACTCCTCTTGGGTGAATTTGCTTCCTTTCGTTCTAGAGCTTTTAGGTGTGTTTTCAAGCTGCTAATGTGTGCTCTCTATAGTTTCTTTTTGGAGGCACTCAGAGCTATGAGTTTTCCTCTTAGAAATGCTTTCATTGTGTCCCATAAGTTTGGGTATGTTGTGGCTTTATTTTCATTAAACTCCAAAAAGTGCTTAATTTCTTTCTTTATTCCTTCCTTGACCAAGGTATCATTGAGAAGAGTGTTGTTTAGTTTCCACGTGTGTGTTGGCTTTCTATTATTTATGTTGTTATTGAAGATCAGCCTTAGTCCATGGTGATCTGATAGGATGCATGGGACAATTTCAATATTTTTGTATATGTTGAGGCTTGTTTTCTGACCAATTATGTGGTCAATTTTGGAGAAGTTACCATGAGGTGCTGAGAAGAAGGTACATCCTTTTGTTTTAGGATAAAATGTTCTGTAGATATCTGTCAGATCCATTTGTTTCATAACCTCTGTTAATTTCACTGTGTCCCTGTTTAGTTTCTGCTTCCATGATCTGTCCATGGGTGAAAGTGGTGTGTTGAAGTCTCCCACTATTATTGTGTGAGGTGCAATGTGTGCTTTGAGCTTGACTAAAGTTTCTTTACTGAATGTGGCTGCCCTTGTATTTGGAGCATAGATATTCATAATTGATATCTCCTCTTGGAGGATTTTACCTTTAATAAGTATGAAGTGCCGCTCCTTGTCTTTTTTGATGACTTTGGGTTGGAAGTCGATTTTATTAGTTATTAGGATGGCTACTCCAGTTTCTTTCTTCCTACCATTTGCTTAGAATTTTGTTTTCCAGCCTTTCATTCTGAGGTAGTGTTTATCTTTTTCTCTGAGATGAGTTTCCTGTAAGCAGCAAAATGTTGGGTCCTGTTTGTGTAGCCAGTTTGTTAGTCTATGTCTTTTTATTGGGGAGTTGAGTCCATTGATATTAAGAGACTTTAGGGAGAAGTAATTGTTTCTGCCTTTTATTTTTGTTGTTAGAGTTGGCATTATGTTCTTGTGGCAGTCTTCTTTTATGTTTGTTGAGGGATTACCTTCTTGCTTTTTCTAGGACATGGTTTCCATCCTTGTATTGGTTTTTTTCTGTTATTATCCTTTGAAGGGCTGGATTCGTGGAAAGATAATGTGTGAATTTGGTTTTGTTGTGGAATACTTTTGTTTCTCCATCTATGGTAATTGAGAGTTTGGCATGGTATACTAGCCTTGGCTGGAATTTGTGTTCTCTTAATTTCTGTATAACATCTCTCCAGGCCCTTCTGGCTTTCATAGTCTCTGGTGAAAAATCTGGTGTAATTCTGATAGGCTTGCCTTTATATGTTACTTGACCTTTTTCCCTTACTGCTTTTAGCATTCTATCTTTATTTAGTGCATTTGTTGTTCTGATTATTATGTGTCGGTAGGAATTTCTTTTCTGGTCCAGTCTATTTGGAGTTCTGTAGGCTTCTTGTATGTTCATGGGCATCTCTTTCTTTAGGTTTGGGAAGTTTTCTTCTATAATTTTGTTGAAGATATTTGCCAGTCCTTTGATTTGAAAATCTTCATTCTCATCTACTCCTATTATCCATAGTTTGGTCTTCTCATTGTGTCCTGGATTTCCTGGATGTTTTGAGTTAGGATCTTTTTGGATTTTGTATTTTCTTTGATTGTTGTGCCGATGTTCTCTATGGAATCTTCTGCAACTGAGATTCTCTCTTCCATCTCTTGTATTCTGTTGCTGATGCTCGCATCTATGGTTCCAGATTTCTTTCCTAGGGTTTCTATCTCCAGTGTTGCCTCAATTTGGTTTTATTTATTGTGTCTACTTCCCTTTTTAGGTCTTAGATGGTTTTATTCAATTCCATCAACTGTTTGGTCTGGTTTTCCTGCAATTCTTTAAGGGACTTTTGTGCTTCCTCTTTAATGTCTTCTACCTGTTTAGCAGTGTTCTCCTGCAATTCTTTAAGGGATTTTTGTGATTCCTCTTTAATGTCTTCTACCTGTTTAGCTGTGTTCTCCTGTATTTCTTTAAGTGTGTTATTAACATTCTTCTTGATGTCCTCTACCATCATCATGAGATATGCTTTTAGATACTGGTCCAGCTTTTCCGGTGTATTGGGGTGACATGGACTGGGCGAAGTGGGAGTGCCGGGTTCTGATGATGGTGAGTGGTCTTGGTTTCTGTTAGTAAGATCATTATGTTTACCTTTCGCCATCTGGTAATCTCTGGAGTTATTTGTTATAGTTGTCTCTGTTTAGAGATTGGAGCAGACACTGTGTTCCACTCACCAGAAGTCTTAAGGTCCCGTGGCAGGTGTCGTGGGTAGCTAGAGGGTGTCAGCCAACTCTGTGCACTAGCTACTCCGGTGCTGGTCGGACCTAAAGGGGCTTCTGCCCCTACTCAAGCCGGTTTTCTGCTTCCCTAACTAATGCAGTCTCAGGTCCCCCACGATTGGATTGGAGCAGAGGCTGTCCTCCACTCACCAGAAGTCTTAAGATTCCGTGGCGGGTGTCCTGGGTAGCTGGCGGGTGTCAGTTGACTCTGGGCCCTAGCTACCCCGGTGCTGGTTGGTCCGGAAGGGCGCCCCTGTTTTTAATAAATGTACAGTATTCCACTCTGTAAATGAACCACATTTTCTGTATCCATTCTTCGGTTGAGGAACATCTGGGTTATTTCCAGCTTCTGGCTATAACAGATTTATAAGGCTTCTATGGACATGGCAGACTACATATCCTTGTAGAATGTTGGGGCATTATTTGGCTATATGTCTACGAGTAATATAGCTGGGTCTTCAGATAGACTATTTACAATTTTTCTGAGGAACCATCAGACAGGTTTCCAGAGTGGTTGTACCAGCTTGCATTCCCACCAACAATGGATAAGTGTTCCTCTGTCTCCAAATCCTGGCCAGCAAGTATTATTACATTTTTGGTCTTAGCCATTTTGATTGGTATGAGATGGAATCTCAAGGTCATTTTGATTTGCATTTCTCTGATGGCTGAGGATTTTGAACATGTTTTAAGTGCTTCTTGGACATGGGAGATTCTTCTGTTGTGAATTTTCTGTTTAGCTCTGCAGGAAACTTTCAATTGGGTTATTTGGTTTTCTGGTGGTTGACATCTTCAGTTCTTCATATATTTTAGATATTAGCCTGCTGTTGGATGTAGGATTAGTGAAGATTTTCTTCCCAATCTGTAGGTTTCCTATTTATCCTATGCCTTACAGAACCTTTTTAGTTTTTATGATATCCTATTTATCAATTGTTGATTTTAGAGGCCGAGCCACTGGTGTTTTATATGGGAACTTTTCCCCTAAGCTAATGAGTTTGAGGTTCATTCTCACTTTGTCTTCTATGAGAAGGATGGTGCAGCTCAGGGAGGTGGGAAAGGTCCTGTGTCAGCTGGGCTGTATGGGTGTCCCAGCAGGTGTGTGTATTTATGCTAGATTCTCACTTGTGTTTTTCCTTTGTGTGGTCCTCCTGGGAGGATCACAGGATATCGCAGTTGGGCACATATGAGGCTGCTGATCTTTTAATTGTGTGTGTGTGTGTGTGTGTGTGTGTGTGTGTACATGTACTATAGCACATTCTATCTCAAAGTCACCCAAGTGACCAAGTAACCCTGTATTCCAATGTTTCACATGTGTGGAGCCTTGGAATGGTGGTAAAACTACACGTCTGCATCTACCTTGTCACTAGCAGTGTAGAAGCATGAGTCAGTATGACAACTGTGGATGGAGACTTATATGAGAATACAGAAAGAACAAATGTGTTCAAAACACTGCATTCCTCCAGATATCTTGGAGATTTTCTTCTTTGGAAACCACTATGGGATTTCTTGCTCTTGCCCCTGAGTTCTTGAAAATTTACAAAGTAATATCTCATCTGATAATTATTATATATCTAGAGTTGATGAATGTGAATAAAAAACATTCATTTTCTGCTATCTGACAAAGATTTCCCCACTAATCATCAGATATAATCCTTTTTGAATTGCAAATTTTATGACCAAATCTGCTTGACTATTAAATATTTATTGTAAGACTCTGGGTTAACAGATCTTAGCATACAAAGGTATACCATATTTATATAATAGTTAGGGAATACTGATTATTTGAAAATGACCTATTGTGATTTTTTAAAGAGGAATACAACATATACTAACATGCTCACCCCATAAAGCAAACCCATGACAGACCAAAAAAATGATTGCATCAATGCCCTATTGGGTGATTCTGTGCATTTACTGAGATTACTACTAGTAGTAGAGATGAGGGATTATTTACATAAGAACAAAGAAACTCAAAGCATAACTAAATGCACACCTCAATATGGGTGTTTTTCATGAAGGGCAAAGCCATGGAACACCACACAACTTTCAGGCACTCGCCATAACTCAGACATCTCTTGGAGCTCAGCTGTCCTAGCTTCTTAATTATTTTATAGAGCTTAAAAGGGACACAGGTAAATCATGCAAGTTTTAGCTTTCCAGGACATTTGAAGTTTATTTAACCTCCTAAGAGTCATGAGACCCTCAGCCTCTCTCATTAGAACAGGGATAGTTTAATTCACAGAAAATTTTTATAGAAAGGACCCCAAAGAATTAAAAATTATAGATTTAACTCTCAAGAATAAAGGGATCATTAAAATTTTACTCTGTTCCTCTTCTTGCAGGAAGTCATGATAAACCATCCCTATCTGCCTGGCCAAGTAATATTGTTCCTCTGGGACAGAAAGTGACTCTTACATGTAAATCTCATGGTGGATCTAACATATTCAAGCTGTACAAAGAAGAAGGGTCTCCAATCCATCAGTTACATGAGAGTGCATTTCAGAAGAGCCAGGTCTTTGGTCCTGTGACCACAGAACATGCGGGAACCTACAGATGCTTCCATCCTCAATACGCTAATGAATTGTCAGCACATAGTGAGTCTCTAAAAATCATAATTTCAGGTCAGAGTCCATATTTGGATTATCATTTCATGCCCCTGATTCTCCCAACCCTTGAAATTCCAGAAACAGTATTAGTCAGTTTCATCATTATACAGAAATGTTCAACAAAGAAAATTGAATATTATGCTGGGCATGATGTAATACCCATGTATATGTTCTTTCTTGTACTAAAGGATCCTTGAGTTTAAAATAATTCAAGGAAAAATTGGGCTTTTAAGATGGATGTTTGAAACCAGAGAAGGTATCAAAAAATTGACATCAGGGTGAGAGACTAAATTAGTCTGGGTCTGTAGAATTACAACTGTTAGTATGACAAAAATAATTAATAAAACAGTAGTTAGCATTAAAAAACATTGGCAGAGACACTCTATTACTATCACTGGCAGTGATAAAAAGACTCCAAGTGCCAAGGACAAATGAGGCCTCTAGAAGATGAAAGGAAGAGATAATGAAAAATTTCTAGTGATTTGAGCAGTGACATGTCCTTGCAGAAACCTTCTTTATGACATTTGGCTTGTTTAAAAATTTTGATCTCCAGAATACTTTTACTCCTTTTAACAACAGTATTTGTGATTATTTTTTCTACAAGTGATTGGAAATTAATAGAAGGATCTATATCAATGGACATCTTAAAACCTAGAGAAGACATGTCCTGAAAGCACTAGGCGAGGATGCTGACTCACCAATGTTTTGGAGAGGACAATGCTCATGAACATGAATGACAAGTGCCTGATATAAATTTGTATAAAAGAGATGATCAGAAGAGATTCTCTGTTAATCACACTCACTACTAAATAACTTATTTTTCCAAGGATTACAGTTGATCAAAAGTAGCACAAAGTGACTCATAAAAGAGCCTGGGATTAAGCTTGTCATGCTTCCTGCTCTCCCCAGGAAAGGGGCAATGGGATCCATGTTAGAATGGTTCAGAAGCCACATTCTCACAAGTCATTGGGAAAATATTGTGCTGCTGACAGAACCAAAGAATTGAGAAATGGGATTTAGAGACATGGAGGAGTCTGTTTACAAAGTTGACATAAGCACAGAAATGCACACAGGGTCACTGACAGGGAAAACAGGGTAAGAAAGGGAGGACTATAGATTTTACAAAACATGGAGAATGTGATCAAGTCTGTGCAATTTCCTTATTTCTAGGAATCTACATGAAGCCTTTGCTCTTGATTCTACAAAGTCCCCTGGTGAATTTAGGAGGGAATGTGACCCTGGAATGTCACTCAGAGAATATCTTTGATACATATATTTTGATTTCACACAGAATGGGAATAATCAAGAACTCTGTCCAAGTTTCTGCAGAACATCATGATAGTAGGTCACATGTCAGCTACTCAATAGGTCCCATGACACCTGACCTTGTTGGGACTTACACATGCTATGGTGCTAACAATTACTACCCCTATGAATGGTCAGACCCCAGTGACCCCATTGACATCAAAATCACAGGTAAGAGAGTGAACACCTGTTCTTTACCCTCTTCCAGATGCATAACAGACATTGTGTAGTGTGGAAGCCTTGGGGCATCAGGTAGAAGAAAACTGTGGGAAATTTAGAGAAATGAAGCCTTGCTGGGCATTTTACTGGCATAGACAATATAAACAGAGATACAAGGCCAGACAATTGGTTATTCTGTAAGACACCAATGCAGGGAAGTACAAAGGTGTCACAAGTAGAGATAAATATTCAGGGGTCAGGGGCCACTGGGTGAGCTCCATTTAACCAGAGATAATGAAGAACTTCTACTTGCATTTAGACACTTGGGCAGTTCAGAATTTTGTTTGGCTTCTACCTCTGTAAGAAATCTGCCAGAAGAACCATATATAATACCTCAGGTTAATTGCTTAGGTGGAGTGGTTCTTAATGAGTCTTTAAGACTTTGCACAGGTGGAACCTGGGTTTGACAACTGTTTGACAATTCTTCCTTTTATTGTGATTGACCCACTATTCACCCCAGAAAACCATAGCCTTGCTTGATTTAATAGAGCTCCAATCACTGTCTATTGTCTACACATCCAAACTTTTTCAGTTCTTTTCCTAAAATTAGTCAGACATTCTAGGATGGCTAAAATGAATCTAAGAAATTGTGCCCAGGAATATATACATAATTGCATCATGGGAGAGGAGAGATACAGAGAGACAGAGACAGAGAGACAGAGACAGAGAGACGGAGACAGAGAGACAGAGTCAGAGAGAGAGAGAGACAGAGACAAGACAGAAAGAAAGAAACAGAGAGAGACACAAAGAGAGAGAGACAGAGAAAGATGGGGAGAGAGAGAGAGAGAGAGAGAGAGAGAGAGAGAGAGAGAGAGAGAGAGAGCTGAAAAATAGAAAGCATGGCACATGTAGAAAGAGAAAACCTATAAAATCAAGAGCCTGGATGGAATATTTGCAAGTGCAAATGGAGAAATAATGGCAGATGTTTGATGTTTCAAAACAGGTCTGTGGAAGCACATGATATTATATACTCAGGCAATAATACACTGAGAGGAACAAGAGAGGGGCGAACTTCATGGTCCCTTACATGGGTAGCAAACATTTTCATGAGATATTACATGCTTATTAAAGAGAGAGTAACATAGATAGCAAAAAGAGACAAGACAGAAAAGGAATAACTGAAAATAAATCAGTTTCTAGATTTTTAATATGCACTAAATAGTTAAGTTTTAAATGATGAAATTATGGAGTAATTTGAATGGAGAAAGGTTATCAGAGAGAGATGGAAAATCAGGTGGAATGTATATGTCATCAAGGAAGAAATGAGCGGGAGGGAAAGGACCGGCAAAGGGGTCACAAGGGGGGGATGGAAATAAAATGAACAAAATGAACTTTTAGAGGAGGTCATGATGAAGATATTTAATTTGCATGCTAATTAAGATAAAATCATATGTAACTCAAATTAAATGCATCAATGTGCAAAACAATTGAAAAAGATGAAGGTGTATAAAACAACAGTTAGAAAAAATAAAGAGACTGGTAAATGTTGAGAGACAATAAAAAATATTTGCCTAAACATATTCAATATTAAACATACACAGAAACACACAAAAACACACACCACCACCACCACTACCACCAAAGAACAACAATTAAAAAGCAATTTAATTGTCATTTAACTTCAAAAACTAAAACATATTTTAAAGAAGTATAAAAATACCTTATGTACACATAAAAATATTTCATATATCCAGTGTTAGATAAAATTCATATATATTAACAAAAGACATACTTTCAAAAACAGATGGAATGAAATAATAGCAATAGAGGTAAAAACTGTCAAAAATCAAAAGTAGGGAGAAAATGTTTGAGTACCACAGTGAGATCAGAGTCAAAGTATGACTCTATAGACAGAAGGATGGCAGAGAGAGAGTGTGAGAAAATGAGGGGAGAAGTAGAGAGTTGGAGGCAGGGAGATTGCTGAGAAGGAGAGATCAAAAAATTTGAGAGGGAGGAGTGAACACTAAGAAGTGAATGAACAGGGGAAGTGAACGAACAGGGATAAGAATCTAGAACTCATTAAAACTGAAATAAGGGCGCTGAAGTTATTGTTCCACACCTGATGGCTTCAGGTGCAGGTGAGGAAGGGGAAGGAGCCAATGATATTTAAGGGCGTGACACTGGGAATTTGACCGTTCTCCAATGAGTGCATAGATAACAAAGTTGGACTTTTTACCTTTTAGATTTTTCCTATTTTTGTTTCTTTTATTTTTATTTCATAGTTTTGGGGAGGGAGGTCACAAGAGTGAGGAAATTAGTATAGAAGGGCTGGGAGATGAATGTGATGTGGGTGCATGATGTGAAATTCTGAAGGAAAAATAGTATTAAAGATAGACAGGGAACATGGAGTTGGGTGAGGAGAAGGAAAGATGGGTAAGAGGGTTGCATGTGAAAGGAGCAGGGGAGAAGAAGAGCTCTATAAAATATATCTTATGAAATTATCAAAGCAATCAACAAAAAAGTAGTCAGACCTTCGAAGGGACTGTGTCTTCTCTTCCAGGTGTATACAAGAAACCTTCTCTGTCAGCCCTGATGGGCCCTGTGCTGATGATGTCAGGAGAGACCATGACCCTGTCTTGCATCTCTGACCATCAGTTTGACACGTTCCATATGTCCAGGGAAGGGGTGCCTCAGGGACAGGGGATGCCTGCAGTGCAGAGCCACAGTGGTAAATTCGAGGCAAAATTCCTTCTTAGTCCAACGATCCAAAAAGGGAACTATAGATGCTATGGCTCTTTCAGGAACTCTTCCCATGTGTGGTCCTCCCCAAGTGACCCCTTGTACCTTCCTGCCAAAGGTAAGACTGTCTCATATATATCTCATGTCCGGTAATTAATGAGACCCTGAGGCTAGGCCATTCCTGAGAACCATCCTACTGATGGGGAGGAAATACTTAAATACGTATACATATACATGTATACACATTCATGTACATATGCAACATATATATATGTAAATGCCTACGCATCATATACATATACAAATGCATATGTATTTGCATATCAATCATATACTAATACATATATGTGTATACATACACACACATATATATATATATATATAAAACAAAAATTGAGTCATCACTATTAATACATGTGTGTACACAGAACCCTCCTTAACAATTATAATTGAAGAAAAAGATGCTTTCAACTTAAGAATATTGGGATGTTAAAAAAACCTGTAAGAAAGTGTAAGAGTAAAACACTGAGGAAATGAAATGGAGTGACAAAGGGATATAACTATTTCCATTAAAAACATTTAAAGAAGAGATGAAGTTTAAGTGAAGGTATTACAAAATGATAGACAGGGAACTTGCCAATAAATCCTTATCTTGTCAGCCAGACACATTTGGTATCTGTGTATCCAGACAGATATAGGCAGGAGTCAGGCCAGTCTTATGAGGAATAAGGTTGGGATCAGCTTGGGTAGATCTGAGATTGTACAGCACTTCTGCTCACATAGAGCTCTCCACAGTATTTCTATTATCTCAGTACAATTTGAAATCCAAGGACTCATTTCCTTTAAGCAAACCACATAAGGCATCTTATACCTTTAAATGCTCAGCACTAAGTAGTTAGGTACTGGTCATGGTCCAATCTCAAAGGACATTCCATCAGAGGATGACAGACAGCGCCACTGACCAGCTCTTGTTCCCTCTCCTGTCTGTCCCCTTCTCTACTAAATTCACAGGAAACTGTCCTGCATGCACAGAAGCAGATACCAAAGCAAGTGAGTGAATGACTCCACTTCTCTCTTGTAAAAACATGGTTACCAAAACCTCTTTGGGCTCATGTTTTGGCTCCGTTGCCTCAAGGCTCTGTTGTCTTAGCCTGGTCATCCCCATTCTCTCATTCTTTGTTTTTTTTTCCTCCAATTTTTGATTAGGTATTTTCTTCATTTACATTTCAAATGCTATCCTGAAAGTTCCCTATACCCTCCCCCCCCCCCACTCCCCTAAGGATCCTCTCCTACTTCTTTACCCTGGTGTTTCCCTTATCCTGGGGCATATAAAGTTTGCAAGAACAAGGGACCTCTTTTCTCAATGATGGTTAACTAGGCCATCTTCTGCTAAAAATGCAGCTAGAGACATGAGCTCCGGGAGTTCCGGTTAATTCATATTGTTGTTCCAACTATAGGATTGCAGACCCCTTCAGGTCCCTGGGTACTTTCTCTAGCTCCTCCATTGGGGGCCCTGTGTTCCATCAAATAGCTGACTGTGAACATCCACTTCTGTGTTGCCAGGCACTGGCTTAGCCTCACAAGAGACAGCTATATCTGGGTCCCTTCAGCAAAATCTTGCTGGCATATGCAATAGTGTATGCATTTGGTGGCTGATTATGGGATGGACCCCCGGGTGGGGCAGTGTCTGAATGGTCCATCCTTTGGTCTCAGCTCCAAACTCTGTCTCTGTAACTCCTTCCATGGGTGTTTTATTCCCAATTCTAAGGTGGGGCGAATTGTCCACATTTTGCTCTTCCTTCTTCCTGAGTTTTGTGTGTTTTGCAAATTGTATCTTGGGTATTCTAAATTTTGGGGCTAATATCCACTTATCAGTGAGTGCATATCATGTGAGTTCTTTTGTGATTGGGTTATCTCACTCAAGATGATAACCTCCAGATCCATCCATTTGCCTAGGAATTTCAGATATTCATTGTTTTTAATTGCTGAGTAGTACTCCATTGTGTAAATGTACCACATTTTTTGTATCCATTCCTCTGTTGAGGGGCATCTGGGTTCTTTCCAGCTTCTGGCTATTATAAATAAGGCTGCTATGAACATAGTGGAGCATGTGTCCTTCTTACCAGTGCTGTAAGATCAAGAATTGACAAATGGAACCTCATAAAATTGCAAAGCTTCTGTAAGGCAAAAGACACTGTCAATAAGACAAAAAGGACACCAACAGATTGGGAAAAGATCTTTAACAATCCTAAAACAGATAGGGGACTAATATCCTATATATATGTTTCAAGAAGATGGACTCCAGAAAACCAAATAACCCCATTAAAAATGGGGCACAGAGTTAAACAAAGAATTCTCAACTGAGGGATATCAAATGGCTGAGAAGCACCTGAAAAAATGTTCAACATCCTTAATAATCAGGGAAATACAAATCAAAACAACCCTGAGATTCCACCTCATATCAGTCAGAATGGCTAAAATAAAAAATTCAGGTGACAGTAGATGCTGGCAAGGATGTGGAGAAAAGGGAACACTCCTCCATTGCTGGTGGGATTGCAAGCTTGTACAACCACTCTGTAAATCAGTCTGGCGGTTCCTCAGAAAATTGGACATAGTACAACTGGAAGATCCAGCAATAGGTCTCCTGGGCATATATCCAGAAGATGTTCCAACTGGTAATAAGAACACATGTTCCATTCTCTGATTCTTAAACTCTGAAACATCAAAGGTTGTTTAGGAGTAGTGTGGACCTTCTGGGGATGACTCGTCTCTCACTCCTGAACCTAAGATCTCCTGTAATTGAAAAAGAGAGTAAATTGTACTCTCTTCCCCAAAACAATGGATGACTCCTGGAGAGAAGGTGATGGGGCCTTTAAAAAGGAAGCAGACAGGAGGAATATTTTATAAAAATCCAACTTATGGTGGGATAGACTTGATTTCACTTTTCTCCTTAAAGAGAATTAAGCAAGGGTATTGCAGATGTAAACTGAGCACTGTTACCAATCTGAGATTAAGATACTGAACACATGGTCTACACTGCTGGTCCTACAGCTTTTGGCCCCTGGGTATACTGCCCTGATAGTCTTGGATGTAGCCTTCTGCTGGAGAATGCTCAGCTTACAAGTAACAACATTCCTAAAGCTGTCACTTCTCCTAACATTTATCAATTGCCTATAACTCCTTCAGTATAGGTTGGATTCCATGTGCACCTCTCCTCTCCATGCTGTAATTTTCCCTAGCTTGAACTTGCACTGGTCTTGGTCACTTTGACGCTTTTTGTGAAGTTCATACATGCAACTACCCTGCTGTGTCCACAAGACAGTCTACTTATATTTATTCATGGCTTTTTTGGTGCAATCTCATCTAACTCTTTCACATGATACCTGATATGTAGAAAATATGTAATATAAACTTCACATTTAGGGTCAAGATTCCTCTAGTCCCTTACTCTCTGCAACTTTCCCAGTTGTGTATATCTATAAATAACCACCTGTCACAAATACAAGCACTTCTGCTGAGAGTTGAGAAACTCAATAATATATGAGTCTAATCATAAGTCATTAGGAGTCAGTTTACTACTATATCCAAATACAGGATATATTTATATTCTATATTTATATTATTAATATTCTATATTTATATTATAATTATATAGATTAGGAGTATGTCCTTTTATTGTAAAGAAATAGTATATTAGTTATCCATCAATTAATAAATATTATGTGATGTAACAAAATGGGGATACTCAGATTTACCTCTTAATTTGGTTCACATCTTTCTCCAGATAACCACAAGAACCTGCGCATTCTAACGAGGTTCTTAATGACCATGGTCCTTGTCATCATCATCATCTTTTATTCTTGTTACTTTCCCAAACAGAATAAGTCTCAGAAACAAGCAGGTAGGTGTCATATATGTAGAATGATAAGGAATGGAGGAATCATGGTGTGTATTTTTCCCTTACAAAAGGAAATTTAGCACATGATAAGGAAAACTAAGACTGAGCTTTCTAGAGAAAGCAACAGAGCTCTTGTACTTTTTCTCAGCTCTCAGAACACAGGCAAAAATCTCAGTGTCTACTGCCTCTTCACATCCAAAGCATAGCTTGTTATATAGGAAAGGTCTTGTGTGTGTGTGTGTGTGTGTGTGTGTGTGTGAGAGAGAGAGAGAGAGAGAGACAGAGAGAGAGACAGAGAGAGAGACAGAGACAGAGAGAGACAGAGAGAGAGAGAGAGAGAGAGAGATGGGTGGGTGGGTAGGTGGGTGAAAGTGGTGTTGGAGGGAGAGAGATAGACTGTGGTAAAGAGAGAATTGTGAGTGTGGAGCAAGAGAGGGATGGGGCTCTGAACAGAGAGAGGCAGACTGTGGGAGGTGAGGAGCTATGGGTTTTACTGCACATCTCAAGTACACTGGATTTGAAATGACAGTGCTGGACTATTTCACTACTTGTTTTTAATTTCTCCTGTCCCCTAAAAATGCAGCAGCCAGCATGGAACAAGAGTCTGAAGTTAAATAAAACAATAAATAGACAGGTAGGTCTTCCTGAGCATGTCATCTTCTGCCTAGTCTAATATCCCCTCATACTCTGCAATAATACATGCATACAACATCATTTAACATTTACTGCTTTCTAGGACTTTGAAGGACAAGAAGGACAGGAGGTGACATACACAGAACTTGAGAAGAGAATCTTCAACCAAAACTTGATGCCTCCCATTTCCCGAATTTCTGAGTTTTCTGCAGATACCATTGTGTAATTGGAAATTATGAAATGATAAACTGAGATCAAAGAATGTCTGCACCCTCTGAGTTCTCAAAGAAAGATCTAAGGAAGTCTTTTGTGGAAAACAGAGCCTTTTCATCAACAAAGGCTGTTTGATGCAGTGAAATAACAGCTGGAATATGAAGGCAGAAACCTTTAAATTTGGGATTACCCTTCCTTATTCCAATATAATTCTTAATGTAGCTTATGATACATAAAAAGACTATGGTCCTCACTGACAGCTGGACAGAAATCATATTCTATTTATTAGCCCATGGTTCTCTACTTATTCCATTGCTTCAGACCTCTACAATGTAACCAGCTATATTTTCTAGATCAACTTGAAGCTGCATGCTGTTTGTCTTACAATTCCATAACAACAAAGGTTCATTCTGCTTATTAGTATAGATTTCCAATATATAGTTATGTTGTACAACATAATGGTTCTCATAGCAATCATATATTCATAGATAGATAGATAGATAGATACAGATACAGATACAGATACAGATACAGATACAGATATAGATATATCTTGCTAATTTTTGCACACAATTACCCTACCTTGACTCTCTACCGCTCCTGCTAACATCCTTCCAGAAGCCTGTTCTTAACTCTGGCCTTAACATATGCTGTTCTGTGTTCTCCAGGTGCTATTTGTTAAAGTCTCCTCCTACCAGGAGCATGTACCCTAACTCCCAGAGGTCACACAAGACACAAAAACCACAAGGATCTATCCTACTGGAACAGGAGACTCAATAGTCACCTGAACACAATGACACCTAGGCCAAAAGATGGGGGAGGGGGGACAAAACCAAGGGAAGAACATCCAAAACCACCCATCTAATAAAGATAAACTCAGAAATCAACACTTAAACCTATAATAACCACAAAACCTAGATAACTAGAGGGCAACATAAGAACACAATGATATCCAGAGCAAATAGCACCCCCAGAGCCCAGATATCCTACTACAGCAAACCTTGGATAGGTCAACACAGCAGAACCAGATGAAAATGACCTTAAATACAATCTTATGAAGATGATAAAGACATTTAAAGAGGAAATAAATTCCTTAAAGACATACAAAAATACAATCAAATAGGTGAAGTAAGTGGGAAAAAATTTTATGACCTGAAAACGGAAATAGATGTCATAAAGAAAACAAAAACTGATGGAATCCTGAAGATGGAAAGCTAGATATGTGATCAGAAGCTACAAATGCAAGCATCACCAACAGAGTACAATATACAGAAGATAGAATCTCAGGCATAGAAGGTTAAATAGAAAAAAAAAACTGATAAGTCAGTCAAAGAAAGTCCTGCTCCTTGCAAAGGAGTGGTATAGGCAAATGATAGCAACTGGAAAAAGAGTTTGGTTTAAAAACTGAACAAGTAAAAATTACACAGCTGAAGGTGGCGGCACATGCCTCTAATACCAGCACTAGAGAGGTTGAGGCAGGAGAATCAGGAGTTTAAAGTCACATTTTTCTATATAATATGTTTGAGTTCAGCCTGCGGTACATGAGACCCTGTCTCACATCAACAGCAAAAGCAGCTTCAGCAGGAACAGAAAAATTTAAAGTTTCAACATTAATGTGATGTTACCCCATACCAACTGTGAAGGGTGTCATGGTGTCCTCACATTTGTATGTTGAAATCTTATCCCTTGCTGGCCTAAATTATGATCTTATTCAGAAATAGGGATGTTGAATTTGTAACTAACATAGTTAAAATGAAGTGACATTGGTGTACAGTGAATGCCTAATCTGATATGGCTGGTGATTCCATGAGAAAAACTTCGGAACCAAAGCACACTTAAAGCACTCACAGGGTATGCATATGTCACACAACAGTACTCATACAACATACACAGAACACAGACACACACACTTAACCACACAGCACACACATACCATGCACAGGCACACAGCACAGAAACACACATCAAAGCATTCAGCAAACACACACATACACACACACCATGCACAGGCATACAGCACAGACACACAGACAGAAAGACAAACAGACAGACACACCACGCATAGGCACACAGCATAGACACACACACTCACACACACCACAGCACACACACACCATGCACAGGCACACAGCAGACACACAGACAGACAGACAGACAGACAGACAGACAGACAGACAGACAGACAGACACACCACACATAGGTATACAGCACAGGCACACACACACAGGCAGACACACATGCACATCATGCACAGGCACACAGCACAGACACACACACACACACACACACACACACATACATCTCACAGCTCACACACATCATACACAGAACACCACACACATGAGAGAGAGAGAGAACCAGAACACTCTGTGCACAAAGAAGAGAGCAGCGAGGCTGTCACCTGAGGCCATGTTAAAGTCCTGACCATGCTGACACTGAGGGTCATGTTCATGTCTGTGGGCTGATCAGATCTGGCCCTACCCCTTGCTTAAGCAGAGCAGGAAAATTGTCCCACCCCTCATAGCTGCAGTACTCCAGAGAGATGGATCCACACCTTGCCTGGGCATCACAATAAAACTGGTGCTGGTCATAAGGTTTCAGCAAGAGAGAATTGGCCCTGCTCACTGACAGCTGTGCAGCAGCACAGCCTACCCTGCCCCTACCTGCACTTCTGCAGCAGTCAGGAAAGCAGACACTATTCTCTGTTGGACATTTGGGTATATGGATGTGGAGGAGACAGTCCTGCCCCTTGCTGTCTGTAGCAAGCAGGAGAGCTGGTAGCACCCCTTGCCTGGGCAGCATGGGAGAGCTGGTCCTTTCTTCCATTGCCAGCTGCAGCACTTGGGCAAGTGAGCTCCACATCCCACCTGAACCACACAGTAGAGCTGACCCTGGTGGAAGGAGGGTGTAAGTGAGACGGTCCTAAGGTCATAAGCAAGAGAAAGGCTAGCCTTGACCCTCAACACCCATGAAGTTGCTTAGGTGCCTGTGAGGTGCCCCATCCCCTGCCCCATCATCCCCTGTCCAGGTGGGAGAGCAGGCCCCATAGATTACTGACTACTCTACTTGGGAGAGTGGGTCTCACACCTCACCTCAGCTGGGCTTGTCAAAGGGGTTCTAGTAAGCTTGCCCTGAGGACTTAAGCTCAAGGAGAACCAGCCCTGCCCCTTCTCTGATGTTGTAGACAGGAAAACTGGCCCTGAACCTTGCCTGGACAAGCAAAAGTTGGTGCAGGTAAGGTAGTGGGCAGACAAACTCAGCTACCACCCAGCCTGTTTCCTCTGGGTTAACCCACCTACACCATCTATGAGCTGCTCAAGTGTGTGAAGGGGCTGGTCTGTGGGGCAATGGGCTATGCACAGACAGACTGGTCTCCAGTCGAGTTGAGAGATGGAACCCAGGTGAAACCCCGTGGTGATAATTTTCACCTACATGGGACAGAAGGCACTCCCTCGAGTCTCCTGGATTCCTGGCTCCTGTTGAAGTTACCAACCCGCACAGCCCCCACAGGAGAGGCTCATGGCTTTTAGTCATGTACACAATCTCCCAAGCATCTCACCTTCAGGCTAGACTCCCTACCAGTTACCTAGTAACAGTAAGATAACAAGCCTATAAGAGGTGCTGCTTGGCCCCTCCTCACTCTTTTAAGCTTTTACTTTCCCAACTCTCCCTCTTACTCTCTCTTACTCTCTAAGCTTTTACCTTTCTCTCTTTAAACTTTCTTACTCTTTAGCCTTTCTTCTCTCTCTCCTTTCCCCCCTTCTCTCCTCTTGGCCATGGCCGGTCTCTCTCTCTATCCTTCTACCTTTTCTCTACCCCTGCCTTTCTACAATAAAGCTTTAAAACCATAGACTATCTCTTTTCATCAAGGCCCGCTGTGCTTGGAAGATGGGATAGGCTTTCTCCTATCGACCTGTGCCTAATCTCCCATCTGAAGGCCTCCCTGTAATCCAGGAATGGACCAGACTTAGGACTCTCACCTGTGTGGGAACCTCTCTCCCTCTGCACTTTTCCCTTATCCCAGGGACCCCTATTCTGTTCACAGCTCCTCTGCCATATCCAGCGTGGGTTGCCAGAGACTTAGAACCTGGTATCGGGGGCTGCCTCTTGTCCACCCCTGACTCAGTGGCTTCACACAGCCAGAATCCACCCGGGGCTGCATGGAAATCTTCAGCAGTCCTCCTGCATATCCCTGCCCAGAGCACAGGAACTCTGGCCAGATGCAGACTCTCTCCCTCCCCACTCTTCCTCTACACCCACAGCCCAGCACTGGTCCTGCAGGACTGGGTCTAAGATACAGGAGTCTGAGATGGGACTAGAAAATCAAACTTCTCAGCCATACCCAGGTAATATTAAACCCAGTTGAAACAGACCACTTAACTGGCATCCACTACAAACTTCAGACTTAAAAGAACTCAGGCAGGCAGTAAAGGAAGATGACATCCATGTACCCTGGACAGAATCTCTCCTACAGAGCTATATTGCCAACTTAAATATCCCCCAAGATTGGAGAGATATTTGTTGTTCTTCCTTTCCTGGCCCCATGCTTTTGGAATGGGAAGCCTTATTTCGAGATGAATGCCATCAACAAGTCAGGCAAAACCAGGACAGAGGCAACACCCCATGGGGTTTTAATGAAATCTGTGGCCAGGAAGACTTTTCCACTGCAGCACAACAGGCAATTCAGCCAGCAGGGTACTATGAGCAAGCCTGCCTCTGTGCAACCCAAGCTTGGGATAGGCTCACTCCACCCTCAGTGTCACAAGACCCTGCTTCCTCCCTGCTCTCTTCATCAAAAGCCCTGAGAAGCCCTATCTGATTTTATTCTCAGAACCAAAATGAGCCTAGAAAGAAAAATTCCCAACCCCATAGCCAGAGACCTCCTTCTTAAAACCATTGTATGGGAAGGCATGACTTCTTAATCCAGACTTGCTTGCCAGGCTCTTCAAGAGGAACATCATGATAAGTGGATTGTGGCAACCAGATATAGGAACCTTATCATACCAGATTACATCTGTGGCTCAGGCATTTGTAGCAGCAGTGAAAACAGAAGGAATCTGCTTCAAATGTGGAAAGGCAGGACATTGGAGTGATGAATGCCCACAAAACTCTCTCCCCATAACAGATTCTAGTCGCCCTAAGACAATCTTCCCCTGCTGCATAAAAGGTTTTCAGTAGAGGAAATACTGTACTGCTATATATGATAAGGATGGTAAGCCACTGGAGCCTTTAAACTTCAGATGGGGCAGCCCTCAGCCCTGACACTAAGAGGGACAACTACTCCCATAGAAGCCTTATGGGTGTCCAGCATCTCAGAAGACTCCCATCCAAAATTAACCATTAAAATAGATAATAAAGCATTCAAGTGCCTTATTGATACTGGAGCAGACAGATAAAATCTAAGACAGCAAGAGATCCCATGCTACTGGCAACTGATCTCTGCTCCATCTCCTAGGCATGGGCAGTACCACTCATATATTCATTACCAAAAAAAGCCTACAGGTGGGAAGACCCAGATAAAGCTACCAGCCACATATAGGCCCTGGTGACTCAAGTAGCCACCAATCTTCTTCTTCTTCTTTTTTTTTAATATTTTTATTTCATATTTTCCTCAATTATATTTACAATTCTATCCCAAAAGTCCCCCATACCCTCCCCCTCCCCACTCCCCTAACCACCCATTCCCACTTTTTGACCCTGGCATTCCCCTGTACTGGGGCATATAACGTATGCGTGTCCAATGGGCCTCTCTTTCCAGTGATGGCCGACTAGGCCATCTTTTGATACATATGCAGCTAGAGTCAAGAGCTCTGGGGTACTGGTTAGTTCATAATGTTGTTGCACCTACAGGGTTGCAGATCCCTTTAGCTCCTTGGGTACTTTCTCTAGCTCCACCATTGGGGTCGCTGTGATCCATCCAATAGCTGACTGTGAGCATCCACTCCTGTGTTTGCTAGGCCCCAGCCTAGTCTCACAAGAGACAGTGATATCAGGATCCTTTCAGTAAATGCTTGCTAGTGTATGCAATGGTGTCAGCGTTTGGAGGCTGATTATGGGATGGATCCCTGGATATGGTAGTCTCTAGATGGTCCATTCTTTTGTCTCAGCTCCAAACTTTGTCTTTGTAACTCCTTCCATGGGTGATTGTTTCCAATTATAAGAAGGGGCAAAGTGTCCATACTTTGGTCTTCCATCTTCTTCAGATTCATGTGTTTTACAAATTGTCTCTTATATCTCGGGTATACTAAGTTTCTGGGCTAATATCCACTTATCAGTGAATACATATTGTGTGAGTTCCTTTGTGATTGTGTTACCTCACTCAGGATGATGCCCTCCACGTCCAACCATTTGCCTAGGAATTTCATAAATTCATTCTTTTTAATAGCTGAGTAGTACTCCATTGTGTAAATGTACCACATTTTTTGTATCCATTCCTTTGTTGAGGGGCATCTGGGTTCTTTCCAGCTTCTGGCTATTATAAATAAGGCTGCTATGAACATAGTGGAGCATGTGTCCTTCTTACTGGTTGGGACAACTTCTGGACATATGCCCAGGAGAGGTATTGCAGGATCCTCTGGTAGTACTATGTCCAATTTTCTGAGGAACCGCCAGACTGATTTCCAGAGTGGTTGTACAAGCTTGCAATCCCACCAACAATGGAGGAGTGTTCCTCTTTCTCCACATCCTCGCCAGCATCTGCTGTCACCTGAACTTTTGATCTTAGCCATTCTGACTGGTGTGAGATGGAATCTCGGGTTGTTTTGATTTGCATTTCTCTGATGATTAAGAATGCTGAGCATTTTTTCAGGTGCTTCTCAGCCATTCGGTATTCCTCAGGTGAGAATTCTTTGCTTAGCTCTGAGCCCCATATTTTAATGGGGTTATTTGATTTTCTGTAGTCCACCCTCTTGAGTTCTTTATATATATTGGATATTAGTCCCCTATCTGATTTAGAATAGGTAAAGATCCTTTCCCAATCTGCTCGTGGCCTTTTTGTCTTATTGACTGTGTCTTTTGCCTTGCAGAAGCTTTGCAGTTTCATGAGGTACCATTTGTCAATCCTCGATCTTACATCACAAGCCATTGCTGTTCTATTCAGGAATTTTTCCCCTGTGCCCATATCTTCGAGGCTTTCGCACACTTTTTCCTCAATAAGTTTCAGTGTCTCTGGTTTTATGTGTAGTTCCTTGATCCACTTAGATTTGACCTTAGTACAAGAAGATAGGAATGGATCAATTTGCATTCTTCTACATGATAACCACCAGTTGTGCCAGCACCATTTGTTGAAAATGCTGTCTGTTTTCCACTGGATGGTTTCAGCTCCCTTGTCGAAGATCAAGTGACCATAGGTGTGTGGGTTCATTTCTGGGTCTTCAATTCTATTCCATTGGTCTACTTGTCTGTCACTATACCAGTACCATGCAGTTTTTATCACAATTGCTCTGTAGTAAAGCTTTAGGTCAGGCATGGTGATTCCAACAGAGGTATTTTTATCCTTGAGAAGAGTTTTTACTATCCTAGGTATTTTGTTATTCCAGATGAATTTGCAGATTGCTCTTTCTAATTCGTTGAAATTGAGTTGGAATTTTGATGGGGATTTCATTGAATCTGTAGATTGCTTTTGGCAAAATAGCCATTTTTACAGTGTTGATCCAGCCAATCCATGAGCATGGGAGATCTTTCCATCTTCTGAGATCTTCTTTAATTTCTTTCTTCAGAGACTTGAAGTTCTTATCATACAGATCTTTCACTTCCTTAGTTAGAGTCACACCAAGATATTTTATATTATTTGTGACTATTGAGAAGGGTGTTGTTTCTCTAATTTCTTTCTCAGCCTGTTTATTCTTTGTGTAGAGAAAGGCCATTGGCTTGTTTTAGTTAATTATATATCCAGCTACTTCACCGAAGCTGTTTATCAGGTTTAGGAGTTCTCTGGTGGAATTTTTAGGGTCACTTATATATACTATCATATCATCTGCAAAAAGTGATATTTTGACTTCATCTTTTCCAATTTGTATCCCCTTGATCTCCTTTTGTTGTCAAATTGCTCTGGCTTGGATTTCAAGTACTATGTTGAATAGACAGGGAGAAAGTTGGCAGTCTTGTCTACTCCCTGATTTTAGTGGGATTGCTTCCAGCTTCTTGCCATTTACTTTGATGTTGGCTACTGGTTTGCTGTAGATTTCTTTTATCATGTTTAGGTATGGACCTTGAATTCCTGAGCTTTCCAAGACTTTTATCATGAATGGGTGTTGGATCTTGTCCAATGCTTTTTCCACATCTAACGAGATGATCATGTGGTTTTTGTCTTTGAGTTTTCTTATATAATGGATTATATTGATGGATTTCCGTATATTAAACCATCCCTGCAACCCTGGAATAAAACCTACTTGGTCAGGATGGATGATTGCTTTAATGTGTTCTTGGATTCGGTTAGCATGAATTTTATTGAATATATTTGCATCGATATTCATAAGGAAATTGGTCTGAAGTTCTCTATCTTTGTTGGGTCTTTCTGTGGTTTAGGTATCAGAGTAATTGTGGCTTCATAGAATGAGTTGGGTAGAGTACCTTCTACTTCTATTTTGTGGAATAGTTTGTGCAGAACTGGAATTAGATCTTCTTTGAAGGTCTGATAGAACTCTGCACTAAACCCATCTGGTCCTGGGTGTTTTTTTTGGTTGGGAAACTATTAATGACTGCTTCTATTTCTTTGGGGGATATAGGGCTGTTTAGATCATTAACCTGATCTTGATTCAACTTTGGTACCTGGTATCTGTCTAGAAACTTGTCCATTTCATCCAGGTTTTCCAGTTTTGTTGAGTATAGCCTTTTGTAGAAGGATCTGATGGTGTTTTGGATTTCTTCAGGATCTGTTGTTATGTCTCCCTTTTCATTTCTGACTTTGTTAATTAGGATGCTGTCCCTGTGCCCTCTAGTGAGTCTAGCTAAGGGTTTATCTATCCTGTTGATTTTCTCAAAGAACCAACTCCTCCTTTGGTTAATTCTTTGAATAGTCCTTGTTTCCACTTGGTTGATTTCACCCCTGAGTTTGATTATTTCCTGCCGTCTACTCCTCTTGGGTGAATGTTCTTCCTTTTTTTCTAGAGCTTTTAGATGTGTTGTCAAGCTGCTAGTGTGTGCTCTCTCCAGTTTCTTCTTGGAGGCACTCAGAGCTATGAGTTTCCCTCTTAGAAATGCTTTCATTGTGTCCCATAGGTTTGGGTATGTTGTGGCTTCATTTTCATTAAACTCTAAAACGTCTTTAATTTCTTTCTTTATTCCTTCCTTGACAAAGGTATCATTGAGAAGAGTGTTGTTCAGTTTCCACGTGAATGTTGGCTTTCCATTATTTATGTTGTTATTAAAGATCAGCCTTAGTCCATGGTGATCAGATAGGATGCATGGGACAATTTCAATATTTTTGTATCTGTTGAGGCCTCTTTTGTGACCAATTATATGGTCAATTTTGGAGAAGATCCGGTGAGGTGCTGAGAAGAAGGTATATCCTTTTGTTTTAGGATAAAATGTTCTGTAGATATCTGTTAAGTCCATTTGTTTCATAACTTCTGTTAGTTTCACTGTGTCCCTGTTTAGTTTCTATTTCCACGATCTGTCCATTGATGAAAGTGGTGTGTTGAAGTCTCCCACTATTATTGTGTGAAGTGCAATGTGTGCTTTGAGCTTTACTAATGTGTCTTTAATGAATGTGGCTGCCCTTGCATTTGGAGCATAGATATTCAGAACTGAGAGTTCCTCTTGGAGGATTTTACCTTTTATGAGTATGAAGTGTCCCTCCTTGCCTTTTTAGTAACTTTGGGTTAGAAGTCAATTTTATTTGATATTAGAATGGCTACTCCAGCTTGTTTCCTCAGACCATTTGCTTGGAAAATTGTTTTCCAGCCTTTCACTCTGAGGTAGTGTCTGTCTTTTTCCCTGAGACGGGTTTCCTGTAAGCAGCAGAATGTTGGGTTCTGTTTGTGTAGCCAGTCTGTTAGTCTATGTTTTTCTTTATTGTGGAATTGAGTCCATTGATATTAAGATATATTAAGGAAAAGTAATTTTACCTCCTTTTATTTTTGTTGTTATAGTTGGCATTCTGTTCTTGTGGCTGTCTTTGTTTTGGTTTGTTGAGGGATTACTTTCTTGCTTTTTCTAGGGCGTGATTTCTGTCCTTGTATTGTTTTTATTTCTTCATTATCCTTTGAAGGGCTGGATTCGTGGAAAGATAATGTGTGAATTTGGTTTTGTCGTGGAATAGCCACCAATCTTCTATGGAGAGTTATCTTACAAGCCGTAGAGGTGGTTCTTACCACTCAACCAGAAAGAGACCACATTACATTAGAGGACATTTTCTATAAAGATAATACCCAAGGAGACCCTAAAAACCCTCCTGCAAATTACCCCCAAGTATAGGAGCCGCTGTCAGATTTAGTACTCCCTGCCTTGATTAGCTTTCCAATGAAGCCATCTGAGTCCCACAGTGGTCTCTATCAAGGGAGAAGCTTAGAGCCTTCACACAGCTGGTAGAAAAACAGCTGTTGCTACATCTCTGCCCCTTCCACAGTCCATGGGATACCCCTGTGTTTGCTATGAAAAGGATCTCAGGGGGTGGAGATTATTACAAGATATGAGGGCAATTAACAAAACCATTGAAGTCTGGGGCTCCCCACAAAGAGGGCTATCCCATATCTCAGCCATCCCTGCCAAAGTTCTCCTATTAGCAATAGACATAAAAGATTGCTTTTTTTTTTTTCCATCCTTGAGACTGTGAACGCTTTGCATTCTCAGTACATCGCTGGCCCAGTCTTACAATATGAATGGAGTGTTCTTCAACAGGGAATGGCTAACAGTCCAACCATTTGTTAGGAGGCTGTAGCCACTGCATTGAAACCCTATTTAGACAAAGGATAGAAGAAGAGGAGGAGGAGGCAGAGGAAACACCACATCCAGAAGGACAACAAGTCTCCCAGGCCATGTGCCCTACACAAGCCCCCCTTTCCTCCATTCTCTTAGCTGTTTTTGTCATTCTTCATGCTAACTCTGTTATTGCCTAGACTGTCCTTAGCCTTCCCAGCACCTACCACTGGAGATTCTACACTAGAAGAATCCACAACAGACACAAAGTTACTGGAACACAGGACTGTTCACTGGAAGGATGTCAAACCAGGATTGAGATCCCTCTACACCCAGATTCCATCTCCCCTATCACCAGACCTTTTCTCTGATTTCCTCACCAAATGGCTATTCCAGCTTGTTTCTTGTTTCTTGTTTCTTGAGACCATTTGCTTGGAAAATGGTTTTTAAGCCTTTTACTCTGAGGTAGAATCTGTCTCTGTCACTGAGGTGGGTTTCATGTATGCAGCAAAATGTTGGGTCCTCTTTATGTATCCAGTCTGTTAGTCTATATCTTTTTATTGGGGAATTGAATCCATTGATATTAAGAGTATTAAGAAAGAAAGATAGTTGCTTCCTGTTATTTTTGCTGTTGGAGGTGGAATTGTGGTTTTTGTGGTGATCTTCTTTTTGGTTGGTTAAAAGAAGATTATTTTCTTGCTTTTTCTAGGGTATAGTCTCCCTGCTTGTGTTGGAGTTTTCCATTTTATTATCCTTTGAAGGGCTTCTACATGTTTAGCTGTGTTCTCCTTTATTTCTTTAAGTGAGTTATTTATGTCCTTCTCAAAATCCTCTATCAGCATCAAGAGATGTGATTTTAAATCCATGTATCGCTTTTCCGATGTGTTGGGGAATTCAGGACTTGTTGTGGTGGGAGAGCTGGGTTCTGATGGTATCTTGGTTTCTATTGGTAAGATTCAAGTGTTTTCCTTTCACCATATGGTTATCTCTGGTGTTAGATGTTCTTGCCTCTGGTTGCAGCTTGTTCCTCCTGTGGGTCTGTAATCCTGTGTCAGCAGTCCTGGGAGACCAGCTTTCTCCTGGAGGAACTTGTGTACCGAGAACTATGGAACAGCCCAAGCCATGGATGCAGATGGTGAGTGGAAGGATCCAGTCCCAGCTGTTTCATTGTTCTTGTACCCAGTGTGATCCTTGTCACCCAACTCCACATAGTTATTGGAGAGAAAGTGGCTATCTCACCTCCTAGCCTGGGAGTGAAAACACTCCTGGGAGAACAGGGCTTTCCTGGCAGGACTCCTGCACAGCAGACTGTGAAACAGCCTTAGCTCACGGTGCAGATTGTGGACAAGAAGGATCTTGTCATCTATTCTCTTTTAAAGTATGCCTTAGCTTTAAGGGCTTGTAAAATTGTTTTCAATTTTTTGGCAGGCTGTTCATCTTCTTTCATAACTTTTACACACACTATTTAACACTTCACATATTCTGGGAGTTTTCTTTAAGTTTTCCTCTTTCATTCAAAATAAATTCACTTTTTCTCCCCTAAAATATGCTAATTATAGCTTCCACTCCCTGTACTCTTCCCAGATGCCCTCCACATTTTCTCCCATCTGTATCCACTGCCTTCCTGCCTCTCATTACAAAACCACAGGTTTCTAAGAGATCATATCAAAACATAACAAAGTAACTTAGAATAAGATAAAACACAACTATCACCTAGAAGGTGAACAAGACAACAGAATGGAAGAGCCCAAGTGTAGCCACAAGAATCAGAGACTCACCTATTCACATACTCAGATGTCTCATAACAAGACAAACCTGGAAGCTATGATATAATGTATGCAAACTTCCCTGTGCGGGCCCTGTGGCTTTATAATAGACCTGATATTACAATCCTTTCTAATATTAAAACTGCAATGAGAACTCTGTCAGTCTCCATGGATCACAAGTTAATTGATTCAGAGATAAAATGCAGTTATTTAAAATTTAGAACACATTCCAAGAGGTTGTAAAACAATTAACTAAAGGCTATAAAAGAGAACTAATGATTTATAGTAGGTTCAAGGACATAAGATAAATTATTGAAAAGTTACAAAAGAAAAAAAAAGAAAGAAAAGAAAAATTACAAAATTCTAGGACCATTACATTGTAGGGCATTGCTACATCACAGCAGGTGGAGAGAGGAAGATTAGGAGGAGGAAGTAGAAGGACAGCAGAGTAGAATATCTTAGAAATTAAAAGTGAACCTGGGAATTAGAGAGCAATATACAGAATGCAGAGAGAAAGAGGGAAAACGAAGAAGCTGCAGAGAGAGCAGAAAGAGCAGGCAGGCTTCTCTTTGCTATGGGACAGATCAGGGCTTTTCTTATCAGCAAGATGGGCGTAGTCTTACTAAAGAAACCAAAGCTTTTTCTTAAGGGCAGAGGTTTAATTCACTTAGCCATAAAAGGATAGAAGACTTCTCATTCTCTATGCAATAATGATGAGAGCTCTTTTTCGTCCAGTGTCAGGGATTTGTTTTCTGCACTTGCACCTGGTCTTTTCCTCCATATATGCATGTAAGTGTGGATGTGTGTGTGTAAGTATCTAATTATAATGTAATTATGCAACTGTATTCAGCCTGAATGCCTGAAGATATATGTGTGTGCATGGATCTGTATAAAAATTTATGTGAGTTTATGCACATTTGTTTTTGTTAAAGTTTTTCCTTCTGCAAGTGACTCTCTTCTGGTCCAACAGTTTATTGTTCTAAAAACTTCATCCTGTCTGGCAAGCTAGAGACAAGTTTTCTGGGCACGACAGAAAAAAAAATGGCAATTAATCCTTCACTTAATCCCCCCTGTTTTATGATGAGGTGCTAAAAGTCAGAGAGTGCAGTGTCTGGCCTCAAAGGAGAGTCAGGCCATCTACCATTGAAAAGTAACTTAGACTTAAGATAGGTAAATGTTATTATTATATAAAAATGCAACCCTAATATCTTGGAAGACCAAATCTTGCTCCCACTAACACACTCTGTGCCCACCTAACTTGAAGAGAGAGCAAGAATGCCAGAGCTGGTCTCTGACAGAGTATTACTCAGATGTGAAAGATAATAAATCCTGAAATTTACATGCAAATGGATGGAAGAGTAAAAAAAAAATCTTCCTGATTGATGAAACTCAGATGCAGAAATATAAGTGTGGTATGAACTTGCTTATATGTGGTTATCTTTTAAATAAATAATAATAACCAAAACCCAGAGAGTTTTTGTTACAGAAGAAGTAACTAGTGGGATACAAGAATCTCTCTGGGAGGGGAGAATAGAGTGGATGAATTGGGAGAGTGCAAGAATAGGAGGATCAGTTGACTGGGAGAGGGATGATGGTGCTGAGCAAGAGGATGCAGGAGAAACTAAATCTGATGGGTAGTTGAGAGGTGTTAAGATTACTGCAGTAGAAATATTCTGAAATGTATGAAGTCTCAAGTGTAATCTCCAAATAATGAGAGAGGGTGGGCATATAGTGTCTCCGAATAAATCTTCCATACTTGGAATGCTTGAATCTAATTGAAATGTTGGCCAGAGTGGTCCCATGGAATCCCCCACTCCAAACCCAGGATACTGCCAAAACAGTAAATTGCTCTGTACAAACTGACAGCAAGGCCTGATTGCTTAAGGAAACACACACGCACACACACCTCAATGATCATGAAGAGGTCAAGGTGGTACCTTAATAGAACCACACCCCTATATTCTAGTGTCTTAGGTACAGGGAAGTACTCTGCAAGCCACCAATAGAAAAATGCAAACATCAGTCCAGCCAGAAATGCATGGATCCTGCTTGCAAAATATGTTATGGTTTCTTTGGCATAGTCCTGTGGGAGTCAACAACCAACATCCAAAGTGACTTAAGGCCCACTGCAATATATGGGACATATACCTGACACTGCTTTGGTGACCAAGACAAGAGACTAGATAGCCCAGGGATCTAGACTATTGGTCACAACAGAAGTGGAGGGGGGGATGAATCTTGTTCCCTCCTTCTCTCTGTTTCCTGTGTGTATGTCCACCAGGAATCATTCAGTGAGGATCTATTTTCTCACACTGAAATATATATCAAGGAGACACATGTTGATATGGATAAAGAAATAGTCAGATGGTCTTCATCCTCCTTAAATACATCATCAACATCACCCAGAATCACAGTAATGGCTCTAAAGCGTCAATCACAATGTGAGCATGAGTGTGTGCTGTTTCTTCCTGCTACATGTCCAGGTGCTCTATCTGTCAGTCATACTGTTTGATTTCAGCAACTCTCATCTATTCTAGGACATGGAGGAGAAGGCTGGGCCAGGGTGCATTTTGTTCAGGACCTACCATATGCTATGTAGTGCATTCAGAATTTTAGTTCAGTTAGGATACATAGACTCTCCCGTCCGGTCCGACCAGCACCAGATAGCTAGGGTGCAGAGTCTGCTGACACCTGCCAGATACCCAGAACACCCGCAACTGGATCTTAAGACTTCTGGTGAGTGGAACACAGCGTCTGCTCCAATCTCTAAACAGAGACAACTATAACAACTAACTCCAGAGATTACCAGATGGCGAAAGGTAAACGTAAGAATCTTACTAACAGAAACCAAGACCACTCACCATCATCAGAACCCAGCACTCCCACTTCGCCCATTCCAGGGCACGCCAACACACCGGAAAAGCTAGACCCGGATCTAAAAGCATGTCTCATGAAGATGGTAGAGGACATCAAGAAGGACTTTAATAACACACTTAAAGAAATACAGGAGAACACTGCTAAACAGGTAGAAGACATTAAAGAGGAAGCACAAAAATCCCTTAAAGAATTGCAGGAGAACACTGCTAAACAGGTAGAAGACATTAAAGAGGAAGCACAAAAATCCCTTAAAGAATTGAAGGAGGGGGTAGCTAGAGCGCAGGGTCAACTGACACCCGCCAGCTACCCACAACACCCGCCACAGGATTTTGAGACTTCTGGTGAGTGGAACACAGCTTCTGCGCCAAGCCAATCACGCGGGACCTGAGACTGCTTTGGTTGGGGAGGCAGAAATCCGGCCTGAGTAGGGCCACAAGCCTCTTCCAGTCAGAACAGCACCGGGGTAGCTAGGGCACAGGGTCGGCTGACACTCGCCAGCTACCCACATCACCCGCCACAGGATCTTAAGACTTCTGGTGAGTGGAACACAGCTTCTGCTCCAATCCAATTGCGCACGGGACCTGAGACTGCATTAGTTAGGGAAGCAGAAAACCGGCCTGAGTAAGGCCACAGGCCTCTTCCGGCCGGACCAGCACCCGGGTAGCTAGAGCGCAGGGTCGGCTGACACCCGCCAGCTACCCACAACACCAGCCACAGGATTTTGAGACTTCGGGTGAGTGGAACACAGAGTCTGCTCCAATCTTTAAACAGTGACAACGATAACAACTAACCCCAGAGATTACCAGATGGCGAAAGGTAAACGTAATAATCTTACTAACAGAAACCAAGACCACTCACCATCATCAGAACTCAGCACTCCCACTTCGCCCAGTCCAGGGCACCCCAACACACCGGAAAAGCTAGACACAGATCTAAAAGCATATCTCATGATGATGGTAGAGGACATCAAGAAGGACTTTAATAACTCACTTAAAGAATTACAGGAGAACATGGCTAAAGAGTTACAAGTCCTTAAAGAAAAACAGGATAACACAATCAAACAGGTAGAAGTCCTTAAAGAAAAACAGGATAACACAATCAAACAGGTAGAAGTCCTTAAAGAAAAACAGGAAAACACATCCAAATAGATAATAAAAATGAACAAAACCATACTAGACCTAAAAAGGGAAGTAGGCACAATAAAGAAAACCCAAAATGAGGCAACACTGGAGATAGAAACCCTAGGAAAGAAATCTGGAACCATAGATTCGAGCATCAGCAACAGAATACAAGAGATGGAAGAGAGAATCTCAGGTGCAGAAGACTCCATAGAGAACATCGGCACAAGAATCAAAGAAAATACAAAATCCAAAAAGATCCTAACTCAAAACATCCAGGAAATCCAGGACACAATGAGAAGACCAAACCTACAGATAATAGGAATAGATGAGAATGAAGATTTCCAACTCAAAGGACCGGCGAATATCTTCAACAAAATTATAGAAGAAAACTTCCCAAACCTAAAGAAAGAGATGCCCATGAACATACAAGAAGCCTACAGAACTCCAAATAGACTGGACCAGAAAAGAAATTCCTTCCGACATATAAAAATCAGAACAACAAATGCACTAAATAAAGATAGAATACTAAAAGCAGTGAGGGAAATATGTCAAGTAACATATAAAGGCAAGCCTATCAGAATTACACCAGATTTTTCACCAGGGAATATGGAAGCCAGAAGATCCTGGACAGATGTTATACAGAAAATAAGAGAACACAAATTCCAGCCCAGGCTACTATACCCAGCCAAACTCGCAATTACCATAGATGGAGAAACCAAAGTATTCCATGACAAAAACAAATTCACACATTATTTTTCCACGAATCCAGTCCTTCAAAGGATAATAACAGAAAAAAAAACAATACAAGGACAGAATCCACATCCTAGAAAAAGCAAGAAGGTAATCCCTCAACAAACCTAAAAGAAGACAGCCACAAGAACAGAATGCCAACTCTAACAACAAAAATAAAAGGAAGTACAATTACTTCTCCCTAATATCTCTTAATATCAATGGACTCAACTCCCCAATAAAAAGACATAGATTAAAAGACTGGCCACACAAACAGGACCCAACATTTTGCTGCTTACAGTAAACTCATCTCAGAGAAAAAGATAGACACTACCTCAGAATGAAAGGCTGGAAAACAAGTTTCCAAGCAAATGATAGGAAGAAACAAGCTGGAGTAGCCATCCTAATATCTAATAAAATCGACTTCCAACCCAAAGTCATCAAAAAGACAAAGAAGGGCACTTCATACTCATCAAAGGTAAAATCTTCCAAGAGGAACTATCAATTCTGAATATCTATGCTCCAAATACAAGGGCAGACACATTCATTAAAGATACTTTAGTAAAGCTCAAAGCACACATTGCACCTCACACAATAATAGTGGGAGACTTCAACACATCACTTTCACCAATGGACAGATCATGGAAGTAGAAACTAAACAGAGACACAGTTAAACTAACAGAGCTCATGAAACAAATGGATCTGACAGATATCTACAGAACATTTTATCCTAAAACAAAAGGATATACCTTCTTCTCAGCACCTCACGGTACCTTCTACAAAATTGACCACATAATTGGCTACAAAACAAGCCTCAACACATACAAAAATATTGAAATTGTCCCATGCATCCTATCAGATCATCATGGACTAAGGCTGATCTTCAATAACAAAATAAATAATAGAAAGCCAACACACACGTGGAAATTAAAAAACACTCTTCTCAATGATACCTTGGTTAAGGAAGGAATAAAGAAAGAAATTAAGGACTTTTTGGAGTTTAATGAAAATGAAGCCACAACATACCCAAACTTATGGGACACAATGAAAGCATTTCTAAGAGGAAAGCTCATAGCTCTGAGTGCCTCCAAAAATAAACAAGAGAGAGCACACATTAGCAGCTTGACAACATACCTAAAAGCTCTAGAATGAAATTAAGCAAATTCACCCAAGAGGAGTAGAAGGCAGGAAATAATCAAACTCAGGGGTGAAATCAACCACCTGGAAACAAGAAGAACTAATGAAAGAATCAACCAATCGAGGAGCTGATTCTTTGAGAAAATCAACAAGATAGATAAACCCTTAGCCAGACTCACTAGAGGGCATATGGAAAGTATTCTAATTAACAAAATCAGAAATGAAAAGGGAGATATAACCACAGATCCTGAAGAAATCCAAAACACCATCAGATCCTTCTACAAAAGGCTATACTCAACAAAACTGGAGAACCTGGATGAAATGGACAAGTTTCTAGACAGATACCAGGTACCAAAGTTAAATCAAGATCAGGTTAATGATCTAAACAGTCCTATATCCCCTAAAGAAAAAGAAGCAGTCATTAATAGTCTCCCAACCAAAAAAAAGCCCAGGACCAGATGGATTTAGTGCAGAGTTCTATCAGACCTTCAAAGAAGATCTAATTCCAGTTCTTCACAAACTATTCCACAAAATAGAAACAGAAGGTACTCTACCCAACTCATTCTATGAAGCCACAATTACTCTGATACCTAAACCACAAAAAGACCCAACAAAGATAGAGAACTTCAGACCAATTTCCCTTATGAATATCAATGCAAAAATCCTCAATTAAATTCTCGCTACTGAATCCAAGAACACATCAAAACAATCATCCATCCTGACCAAGTAGGTTTCATCCCAAAGATGCAAGGATGGTTCAATATACGGAAATCCATCAATGTAATCCAGTATATAAACAAACTCAAAGACAAAAACCACATGATCATCTCGTTAGATACTGAGAAAGCCTTCGACAAAATTCAACACCTCTTCATGATAAAAGTCTTGGAAAAATCAGGAATTCAAGGCCCATACCTAAACATGATAAAAGCAATCTACAGCAAACCAGTAGCTAACATCAAAGTAAATGGTGAGAAGCTGGAAGAAATCCCACTAAAGTCAGGGACTAGACAAGGCTATCCACTCTCTCCCTACCTATTCAACATTGTACTTGAAGTCCTAGCCAGAGCAATTAGACAACAAATGGAAATCAAGGGGATACATATGGGAAAAGAAGAAGTCAAAATATCACTCTTTGCAGATGATATTATAGTATATATAAGTGACCCAAAAATTCCACCAGAGAACTCCTAAGCCTGATAAACAGCTTCAATGAAGTAGATGAATATAAAATTAACTCAAGCAAGTCAATGGCCTTTCTGTACACAAAGGATAAACAGGCTGAGAAGGAAATTAGGGAAACAACACCCTTCTCAATAGTCACAAACAATATAAAATACCATGGTGTGACTATAACTAAGGAAGTGAAAGATCTGTATAATAAAAACTTCAAGTCTCTGAAGAAAGAAATTAAAGAAGATCTCAGAACATGGAAAGACCTCCCATGCTCATGGATTGGCAGGATCAATATTGTAAAAATGGCTATCTTACCAAAAGCAATCTACAGATTCAATGCAATCCCCATCAAAATTCCAACTCAATTCTTCAAAGAATTAGAAAGGGCAATCTGCAAATTCATCTGGAACAACAAAAAACCTAGGATAGCAAAAACTCTTCTGAAGGATAAAAGATCCTCTGGTGGAATCACCATGCCTGACCTAAAGCTGTACTACAGAGCAATTGTGATAAAAACTGCATGGTACTGGTATAACGACAGACAAGTAGACCAATGGAACAGAATTGAAGACCCTGAGATGAACCCACACACCTATGGTCACTTGATCTTTGACAAGGGAGCTAAAACCATTCAATGGAAAAAAGAGGGTATTTTCAACAAATGGTGCTGGCACAACTGGTGGTTATCATGTAGAAGAATGCAAATTGATCCATTCCTATCTCCTTGTACTAAGGTCAAATCTAAGTGGATCAAGGAACTACACATAAAACCAGAGACACTGAAACTTATAGAGGATAAAGTGGGGAAAAGGCTGGAAGATATGGGCACAAGGGAAAAATTCCTGAATAGAACAGCAATGGCTTGTGCTGTAAGATCGAGGATTGACAAATGGTACCTCATGAAACTTCATAGTTTCTACAAGGCAAAAGACACAGTCAATAAGACAAAAAGACCACCAACAGATTGGGAAAGGATCTTTACCTATTCTAAATCAGAAAGGGGACTAATATCCATTATATATAAAGAACTCAAGAAGCTGGACTCCAGAAAATCAAATAACCCCATTAAAAAATGGGGCTCAGAACTGAACAAAAAAATTCTCACCTGAGGAATACCGAATGGCAGAGAAGCACCTGAAAAAATGTTCAACATCCTTAATCATCAGGGAAATGCAAATCAAAACAACCCTGAGATTCCACCTCACACCAGTCAGAATGGCTAAGATCAAAAATTCAGGTGACAGCAGATGCTGGCGAGGATGTCGAGAAAGAGAAACACTCCTTCATTGTTGGTGAGATTGCAAGCTTGTACAACCACTCTGGAAATCAGTCTGGCGGTTCCTCAGAAAATTGGACATAATACTACCGGAGGATCCAGCAATACCTCTCCTGGGCATATATACAGAAGATGTTCCAACCGGTAAGAAGGACACATGCTCCACTATGTTCATAGCAGCCTTATTTATAATAGCCAGAAGCTGGAAAGAACCCAGATGCCCCTCAACAGAGGAATGGATACAGAAAATGTGGTACATTTACACAATGGAGTACTACTCAGCTATTAAAAGGAATAAATTTATGAAATTCCTAGGCAAATGGATGGACCTGGAGGGCATCGTCCTGACTGAGGTAACACAATCACAAAGGAAATCACACAATATGTACTCACTGATAAGTGGATATTAGCCCAAAATCTTAGGATACCCAAGATATAAGATACAATTTGTTAAATGCATAAAACTCAAGAAGAATGAAGACCAAAGTGTGGACACTGTGCCCCTTCTTAGAATTGGGAACAAAACACCCATGAAAAGAGTTACAGAGATAAAGTTTGTAGCTGTGACGAAAGGATGGACCATCTAAAGACTGCCATATCCAGGGATCCATCCCATAATCAGCTTCCAAACGCTGACACCATTGCATACACTAGCAAGATTTTGCTGAAAGGACCCAGATATAGCTGTCTCTTGTGAGACAATGCTGGGGCCTATCAAACACAGAAGTGGATGCTCACAGTCAGCTATTGAATGGATCACAGGGCCCCCAATGGAGGAGCTAGAGAAAGTACCCAATGAGCTAAAGGGAACTGCAACCCTATAGGTGGAACAACATTATGAACTAACCAGTACCCCAGAGCTCTTAACTCTAGCTGCATATGTATCGAAAGATGGCCTACTAGGTCATCACTGGAAATAGAGGCCCATAGGACTTGCAAACTTTATATGCCCCAGTACAGGGGAATGCCAGGGCCAAAATGTGGGAGTGGGTGGGTAGGGGAGTGAGGGGGGAGTGTATTGGGGACCTTTTGGTTAGCATTTGAAATGTAAATGAGGAAAATACCCAATAATAATAATAATAGTAAAAGGATACATAGACTCATGTAGAGACACCCTTGAATCCATGAAACAATGGACTTCCACCAATTGCCCCAATTCTCTTGCTTATGAACCAAATCAATAACAGCCTTGAAGTTCTGCAATTCTTACAGGGTTCATCAGATGTCATGGGAATCCATTTTTAATAGATGACCTTTCTCATCATGGACTGGTATAATTTTGTAAGCAGCAATATTATCCCCTCAAAACATAAAATGACAAGTAATAAATTTTCTCATTCATTTGTTTTAGAGTTTAGATTTTATTCTCAAGTATGGGTGAGGAGGGTTTTGGATGTGAGTGTCCATCCCCAGAGGCATTGGAGCCTCTGTAGCGGGAGTTGCAGGCAGTTGTGAGCTCCATGACATGGGCATCATGTCCTCTGGAGGAGCAAGGAGCTCTAAAAAGCAAAACCATTTATCCAGTTATTTTTCCATCTCCTCCCCCCACTAAGTACTCTTTGAAAAAAGGACATACACACACACTATCAAGTAGACTTTAATCTATATAATTAATTTATATCAGTATATTGGGATTTAGTTGCATGATAGGGACCACTGGTAGAACTTCATATCTGCATGCCTTGGTATTTCACTTTATAGCTGCTTACAAGATATGTGTGCCCACTTAGACGACATGATTCAGAGAGACTGCGCTCCACCATTGTGCCTGCTTCTTCCAGAAGCATGAGAGTCCAAAGTTCTTCAATCTTTCTGTTTGACTAAGTTGTGCAATGTTTTCATTTGTCCATAAGTACCTGGAGAGAACAAGCTGTTTTTGCCAGTCTGAGAAGTTGACCAGATTCACAAATTTCTAGCTAGTCACAATTCTGATGTCCTGGTATAATGACTCAGACAGTATTTTGAAAACAACCATAGAATTGGAAGGGAAACCTCAATGGCCAAGTTGTGTTTATGTCACCCCTGCATGAAAGTGCAATATGAGGAGAAGGATGCCATAATAGGCTGAGAAAAGACAAAGTTCCCACAAAACCCTCCTTGTAGAAACATGAGGGAGATCAAGGAGGGATAAAAGTGAAGCCTCCTTTTGTGAAGGCTTTCTGAGTTATAGTGTATAGGATCTGAGGAGTACATGCCTGGAAATGTGCAGAGATCTAATCTCTTGGGGTTTTTTTTATCCATAAACAGGCCCACAAATAGGATATGGTTTTCAGAAGAACACATTATTTTAGATAATTCAATTCAATGGTCTCTTGTGTGCCCCAAAGGTCACACCGCAGTCTCTTTTCCTAATGAATGACATCTTGGAACATATTTTTGTATTCATGAATACTCAACCAACCACAATTCTCCCTTCAGAGCATCTGACTGGGCAGAGGAAATCCCCGTGCAGAACTGTGGCTGTGTGAATGAGAATTATCCCAATAAGCTCATATAATTGAATACTTTCCTATCTAGTTTGTGGTTGTTTAGGAAAGATGAAGAAATGTGGCCCTGTTGGAAGAGGCATGTTACTGGAAATAGGATTTGAAGTTTTCTAAGACCTCCCCAGGAACAGGCTCCTTCTATCTACCTCCAGTCAGTGGTCAGCATGTAAAGTCTGGGTTATTGCTCCAGAGCTACTCCTGCCTGCTTGCAGGCATGCTCCTTAACACCTTAGTAATGAACTAACCCTCTGAAACCCTAAGCAAGCTTCCAGTGCAATGCTTTGTCCTGTATGGCTCCTTAGTCATAATGCCTCTTCACAGCAATGAAGTAGTGACTAAGACAAGGCTGACACTGTGGCTAGTAATGCATTTGTGATTCCTGCTCCTTTTTCACCATCATAGTTCCTTATTATAGGTCTCAGTGGGTAACTCCTTTTCCTATATTAAAAGAGTGTCTCTAAAATGATGCCAAAGGAAAGGAAATACTTTGGAGATATGCTTTTCTTGAACAGGTCTTCCTGAAACACAGAAGGGGCTCAAAAGCTTCTTCCCCACCATCAGCGTGAGTACATTCTACATACATAAGCATTCAGATTGTGCCTGAAGCACATGTGCTCCCTAGTGTACAGAATCGTCTTCCATTCTTTGGAAGGAGGAGAAAGTGGACCAGGGTGAACACTGGTAAAAGTTGGTTTCTATATCTTCACTTATTTCATTCAACAGTTCTGTGATGGGGACAATGTTTATCTGGTTAAGTGGTGCATAGTTCAACACTATGACAAAGGCTATTAAAGGACATCACTAGCTCACATCAAGGAATGGAAGAGGGTGGCTTTATGTTTCCTTCTATTGAAATTGTCCCTTAATTCTCAACAGAAACACTATGCTCAGAGTGGTCATTGTGCACATTACTTCTGCTTCTGTGCCAGGACAACAGAGTATGAACAGTTTACACTTCAAATATGATGTTATATTCCATATAAAGAGCATGTGAAGGGGGAATGTCCAAAAATCCCCCAACTATGTGATATTAAAAGGACATTAAATGCTACCCTTATGGAAATGATAGAGCACTAATGCTTAAGGTACTATACAGCCAGGAACTGCATCAGAATATCTGATGGATTCTCCTGGGCCAGTTCTCTGCAGGATAGGGTCCAATATTCTTGAAAGTGAGTTAGACAAATGTTATCCTAAATTATATTGCAGATGCAATAATCCAGCCTGGGCTACACAGTGTTTTCCAGACCATCCTGGGCTACAAAGTGTGACGGTGCCTGCATGAGTAAAAATTTTTAACAAAGAGATGACCATTAAAATTGGAATTCCAGGTTACAAGGATCATAACCAGTGTCCATCAGTTTTCCTTGTATGTCTCTAGCTGCCTATCCACATGTTTCAAAGCATAAAACTAGGAGTAAGATTTCGCTCCCTGTCATATGCATCATTTTGTTCATGATAATGATAGGCAGTACCTCCTTACTAGTTTCCTACATTATTACTGTTTGTCCAGGACACTCAAAGATAAAAATTCGGGCCACAGTGACCCAGGCAACTGTAATCCTCTGCTGTGGAGATGGATTGCTTGGTGAGACTTGGTAACATCCAGCCTAGTTCCAAGTCTAGTGACAGACATTTCCTCCAGTGCATAAATCAGAAAGTGACAGAGTAAGTCACCTAATGTCCTCTTATGGCCTTCACATGAATTTTAACATCCACAAGCACTACACACAGACAGACAAACAGACACACACACACATTCACTCACACATACACACACAGGCAGACATGTACATCCACATGCCCCCCCAAATACACATGCACGCATACAGACACTCACATACACATGCACAGGCACACACACACACACACACACACACACACACACACACACACAACCTAATCCTTCATGAGCAAATGTTTCCAGATTTGCCTGTTCATAATAATAAGCATGAAAGAATAATTGTAAAACAGACCACAAATACCAGGGTGCTCTTGAAAGCCTCCAGGTTGCATAGGATAATGCTGATGATTGACAGAGAATGAAGGTGTTTGCCAGGAAGGGATCTGGGTAGTCATACCATAGCCTTCTGGAGAGGGGTTGGATTGTTTGGAAAAGGCATCTGAGTGCCAGAGAATTCAGGCCAAGTATGAATACTATATTCTCTACAAAATGCCCTTGAATAATCAGACACCATATTCTCTATGAAGGACCACTGTATATACAGTTTGAACTGCTCTCTTTACACTGAGCATCGATGAAGTGAGTTGTTAAGTACTAGATCTGTGGTGATCAACAAACGGAACTTCTCTAGTACACCCTTGATGCTTCCAAACACACCAGAAATACATTAACTTGGGGATATTTGCTACTCTGTAAAATATCCCCACTTTTCACTGAAATGTAGGAATATAGTTTTCCTTCTGCCACCTCGTGGCTTTCATGAAAACTGCATTTGTGCAAATCAGGCCTGATACAGGGAGAGAACCTAGGCTGTGAATGGGACTTGATAGGACTGGAGTTTAGGAAAACGTTCACCTCAGAATATTTCCATGACAAATAAATTACATATCTTAGAAATGTCTAATCTACACTGGAGATTGAAACCCAATCCTGTTCTAAGGTGAATATAAAGAATAGACATGTCCAATCCAATCGTGCCAGGCCTGAGCCAGCAGCAGGGAAGCAGAAAACCTGCCTGACGAAGGGTACAAGTCCCTTCTGGTCATGGCCAGCTCCTGGTCACCTTGGGCGTAAACTCAGAGGAAGGTCCCACAGTCCCCAGAGGACTCTCCACGCGATCTTAAGATCACTGGTGAGTGGAATGCAACATCTGTTCCCAACCAATTATGACAGGCTGGTAACAGCAGGAGCAAGGACACGGGAGCCCTGCCTGACCAGCAGCTCAAGTTCCTTCTGATTAGTACTGGTATACCTTGGTTTTGGACACACCAGACAGCCCCCTAGTCCTCAGAGGAGACACCACTTCCAGACGCCTTAACACGCCCAGGACCTTAGGATTCCAAGATCCCAGGATAACAGGAACTTGGTCACACCAGGATCTCAGTATCTCAGAGGAAGCTTGACTGCCAAGAACTCTGACACACCCAGAATCTCAGGTTCACAGGAGCACTGAATCACAGGATCACAGAGAAAGCTAGACTCAGAGGAGTCCTGAATCAACCCGGATTATAGGAAGGACAGGCTCCAATCAGATATATCGAGGGCAGCAAACACTTGAGATAATCAGATGGCAGGAGCAAGCATAACAACAGAAGCAACAGAAACCAAGGTTACTTAGCATCATAAGAACCAAAATCTCCAACCATAGCAATTCTGGATACACCATCACACCAGAAAAGCAAGCCATGGGTTAAAAGTCACTCCTCATGATGGTGATGGAGGACTATAAGAAGGAACTGCAGGAAAATACAGGTAAACAGCCAGAAGCCCTTAAAGAGGAAACACAAAAATCCCTTAGAGAGTTACAGGAAAACACTAACAAACAGTCAAAAGAATTGAACAAAACCATCCAGGATCTAAAACTGGAAGTAGAAACAATAAAGAAATCTCAAAGGGAGACAACTCTGGAGATTGAAATTCTAGGAAAGAAATCAGGAACCATAGATGCCAGCATCAGCAACAGAATACAAGAGATGGAAGAGAGAATCTCAGGTGCAGAAAATTGCATAGAAAACATGGACAAAAAAAACCCAAAGAGCTCATCCAGCCGGATCAGCACCAGGGTAGCTAGAGCGCAGGGTCAGCTGACACCCGCCAGCTACCCACGACCCCCACCACAGGATTTTGAGACTGCTGGTGAGTGGAACACAGCTTCTGCTCCAGTCCAATCACGCGGGACATGAGACTGCTTTGGTTGGGGAGGGAGAAATCCGGCCTACATAGGGCCACAAGTCTCTTCCGGTCAGAAAAGCACCGGGGCAGCTGGGGCGCAGGGTCGGCTGACACTCGCCAGCTACCCACAACACCTGCCACAGGATCTTAAGACTTCTGGTGAGTGGAACACAGCTTCTGCTCCAATCCAATTGCACGCGGGACCTGAGACTGCATTAGTTAGGGAAGCAGAAACCGGCCTGAGTAGGGCCACAGGCCTCATCCGGCCGGATCAGCACCAGGGTAGCTAGAGCGCAGGGTCGGCTGACACCCGCCAGCTACCCACGACCCCCGCCACAGGATTTTGAGACTGCTGGTGAGTGGAACACAGCTTCTGCTCCAGTCCAATCACGCGGGATCTGAGACTGCTTTGGTTGGGGAGGGAGGAATCCGGCCTACATAGGGCCACAAGCCTCTTCCGGTCAGAAAAGCACCGGGGTAGCTAGGGCGCAGGGTCGGCTGACACTCGCCAGCTACCCACAACACCCGCCACAGGGTCTTAAGACTTCTGGAGAGTGGAACACAGCTTCTGCTCCAATCCAATTGCGCGCGGGACCTGAGACTGCATTAGTTAGGGAAGCAGTAAACCGGCCTGAGTAGGACCACAGGCCTCTTCCGGCTGGACCAGCACCGGGGTACCGCCAGCTACCCACGACCCCTGCCACAGGATTTTGAGACTGCTGGTGAGTGGAACACAGCTTCTGCTTCAATCTTTAAACAGTGACAACAACAACAACTAACCCCAGAGATTACCAGATGGCGAAACGTAAACGTAATAATCTTACTAACAGAAACCAAGACCACTCACCATCATCAGAACCCAGCACTCCCACTTCGCCCAGTCCAGGGCACCCCAACACACCGGAAAAGCTAGACACGGATCTAAAAGCATATCTCCTGATGATGGTAGAGGACTTCAAGAAGGACTTTAATAACACACTTAAAGAAATACAAAGGAACACTTGTAAACAGGTAGAAGACACTAAAGAGGAAGCACAAAAATCCCTTAAAGAATTGCAGGAGGGACTCCGCAGAACTTAGTCTGTACAGGTTAGAGTGAGGACCACAGAGGCAGACAGCTTCTGGGACAGGCGGGAGCCACAGAGCCGCTGAGGCAGCACCCTTTTGGGGCCGGAGACTTCCGGCACCCTCCCAGCCGGAGGACAGTGACCTGCCCTGCAGGGAGCGCCATCTTGGCTCTGGGACTCAGCTGAACTTAGTCTGTACAGGTCAGAGTGAGGACCACAGAGGCAGACAGCTTCTGGGACAGGCGGGAAACACAGAGCCGCTGAGGCAGCACCCTTTTGGGGCCGCAGACTTCCGGTGCCCTCCCAGCTGGAGAACAGTGACCTGCCCTGCAGGGAGCGCCATCTTGGTCCGGGACTCCGCCGAACTTAGTCTGTACAGGTTAGAGTGAGGACCACAGAGGCAGACAGCTTCTGGGACAGGCAGGAGCCACAGAGCCGCTGAGGCAGCACCCTTTTGGGGCCGCAGACATCCGGCACCCTCCCAGCCGGAGGACAGTGACCTGCCCTGCAGGGAGCGCCATCTTGGCTCCGGGACTCCGCCGAACTTAGTCTGTACAGGTCAGAGTGAGGACCACAGAGGCAGACAGCTTCTGGGACAGGCGGGAGCCACAGAGCCACTGAGGCAGCACCCTTTTGGGGCCGCAGACATCCGGCACCCTCTCAGCCGGAGGACAGTGACCTGCCCTGCAGGGAGCGCCATCTTGGCTCCGGGACTCCGCCGAACTTAGTCTGTACAGGAGGAGGTCCAAACGCCAGATATCTGTACACCTTCCCTTTAAGAGGAAAGCTTGCCAGCAGGGAGTGCTCTAACCACTGAAACTCAGAGGAGAGAGCCTGTCGCCCAGGTCTGCTGACAGAGGATACTCAGAATCACCAGAAGAACAACCTCTGAACAGAGACAACTATAACAACTCCAGAGATTACCAGATGGCGAGAGGTAAAGGTAAGAATCTTACTAACAGAAACCAAGACCACTCACCATCATCAGGACCCAGCACTCCCACTTCGCCCAGTCCAGGGCACCCCAACACACCTGAAAAACTAGACCTGGATTTAAAAGCATATCTCATGATGATGGTAGAGGACATCAAGAAGGACTTTAAAGAACTACAGGAGAACATGGCTAAAGAGTTACAAGTCCTTAAAGAAAAACAGGAAAACACAACCAAACTGGTAGAAGTCCTTAAAGAGAAACAGGAAAACACATCCAATCAGATGATGGAAATGAACAAAACCATACTAGACCTAAAAAGGGAAGTAGACACAATAAAGAAAAGCCAAAATGAGGCAACACTGGAGATAGAAACCCTAGGAAAGAAATCTGGAACCATAGATGCAAGCATCAGCAACAGAATACAAGAGATGGAAGAGAGAATCTCAGGTGCAGAAGATTCCATACAGAACATCGGCACAACAATCAAGGAAAATGGAAAATGCAAAAAGATCCTAACTCAAAACATCCAGGAAATACAGGACACAATGAGAAGACCAAACCTACGGATAATAGGAGTGGATGAGAATGAAGATTTTCAACTCAAAGGACCAGCAACCATCTTCAACAAAATTATAGAAGAAAACTTACCAAATCTAAAGAAAGAGATGCCCATGAACATACAAGAAGCCTACAGAACTCCAAATAGGCTGGACCAGAAAAGAAATACCTCCCGACACATAATAATCAGAACAACAAATGCACTAAATAAAGATAGAATACTAAAAGCAGTAAGAGAAAAAGGCCAAGTAACATATAAAGGCAAGCCTATCAGAATTACACCAGATTTTTCACCAGAGACTATGAAAGCCAGAAGATCCTGGACAGATGTTATACAGACACTAAAAGAACACAAATTCCATCCCAGGCTACTATACCCAGCCAAACTCTCAATTAACATAGATGGAGAAACCAAAGTATTCCACGACAAAACCAAATTCACACATTATCTCTCCACGAATCCAGCCCTTCAAAGGATAATAACAGAAAAAAACCAATACAAGGACAGGAACCACGCCCTAGAAACAACAAGAAGGTAATCCCTCAACAAACCGAAAAGAAGACAGCCACAAGAACAGAATGCCAACTTTAACAACAAAAATAACAGGAAACAACAATTACTTTTCCTTAATATCTCTTAATATCAATGGACTCAACTCCCCGATAAAAAGACATAGACTAACAAACTGGCTACACAAACAAGACCCAACATTTTGCTGCTTACAAGAAACTCATCTCAGAGAAAAAGATAGACACTACCTCAGAATGAAAGGCTGGAAAACAATTTTCCAAGCAAATGGTCTGAAGAAACAAGCTGGAGTAGCCATTCTAATATCAGACATGATTGACTTCCAACCCAAAGTCATCAAAAAAGACAGGGAGGGGCACTTCATACTCATCAAAGATAAAATCCTCCAAGAGGAACTATCAATCCTGAATATCTATGCTCCAAATACAAAGGCAGCCACATTCATTAAAGAAACTTTAGTAAACCTCAAAGCACACATTGCACCTCATACAATAATAGTGGGAGACTTCAACACACCACTTTCACCAATGGACAGATCATGGAAACAGAAACTAAACAGGGACACAGTGAAACTAACAGAAGTTATGGATCAAATGGATCTGGCAGATATCTACAGAACATTTTACCCTAAAACAAAAGGATACACCTTCTTCTCAGCACCTCATGGTACCTTCTCCAAAATTGACCACGTAATTGGGCACAAAACAGGACTCAACAGATACTAAAACATTGAAATTGTCCCATGCATCCTATCAGATCACCATGGACTAAGGCTGATCATCAATAACAAAATAAATAATAGAAAGCCAACATTCACGTAGAAACTGAACAACACTCTTCTCAATGATACCTTGGTCAAGGAAGGAATAAAGAAAGAAATCAAGGACTTTTTAGAGTTCAATGAAAATGAAGCCACAACATACCCAAACTTATGGGACGCAATTAAAGCATTTCTAAGAAGAAAACTCATAGCTCTGAGTGCCTCCAAAAAGAAACTAGAAAGAGCACACATTAGCAGCTTGACAACACACCTAAAAGCACTAGAACAAAAGGAAGCAAATTCACCCAAGAGGAGTAGACAGCAGGAAATAATCAAACTTAGGGGCGAAATCAATCAAGTGGAAACAAGAAGAACTATTCCAAGAATCAACCAATCAAGGAGCTGGTTCTTTGAGAAAATCAACAAGATAGATAAACCCTTAGCCAGACTAACTAGAGGGCACAGGGAAAGTATTCTAATTAACAAAATCAGAAATGAAAAAGGAGACATAACAACAGATCCTGAAGACATCCAAAACACCATCAGATCCTTCTACCAAAGGCTATACTCAACAAAACTGGAGAACCTGGATGAAATGGAGAAGTTCCTAGACAGATACCAGGTACCAAAGTTGAACCAAGATCAGGTTAATGATCTAAACAACCCTATATCCCCCAAAGAAATAGAAGCAGTCATTAATAATCTCCCAACCAAAAAAAGCCCAGGACCAGATGGGTTTAGTGCAGAGTTCTATCAGACCTTCAAAGAAGATCTAATCCCAGTTCTTCACAAACTATTCCACAAAATAGAAACAGAAGGTACTCTACCCAACTCATTCTATGAAGCCACAATTACTCTGATACCTAAACCACAAAAAGACCCAACAAAGATAGAAAACTTCAGACCAATACCCCTTATGAATATTGATGCAAAAATACTCAATAAAGTTCTTGCTAACCGAATCCAAGAACACATCAAAACAATCATCCATCCTGACCAAGTAGGTTTCATCCCAGGGATGCAGGGATGGTTCAATATACAGAAATCCATCAATGTAATCCAGTATATAAACAAACTCAAAGACAAAAACCACATGGTCATCTCGTTAGATGCAGAAAAAGCATTTGACAAGATCCAACACCCATTCATGATAAAAGTCTTGGAAAGATCAGGAATTCAAGGCCCATACCTAAACATGATAAAAGCATATACAGCAAACCAGTAGCCAACATCAAAGTAAATGGTGAGAAGCTTGAAGCAATCCCTCTAAAATCAGGGACTAGAGAAGGCTGTCCACTTTCTCCATACCTATTCAACATTGTACTTGAAGTCCTAGCCAGAGCAATTCGACAACAAAAGGAGATCAAAGGGATACAAATTGGAAAAGATGAAGTCAAAATATCACTTTTTGCAGATGATAGGATAGTATATATAAGTGACCCTAAAAATTCCACCAGAGAACTCCTAAACCTGATAAACAGCTTCGGTGAAGTAGCTGGATATAAAATTAACTCAAACAAATCAATGGCCTTTCTGTACACAAAGAATAAACAGGCTGAGAAAGAAATTAGGGAAACAACACCATTCTCAATAGTCACAAATAATATAAAATATCTTGGCGTGACTCTAACTAAGGAAGTGAAAGATCTGTATAATAAGAACTTCAAGTCTCTGAAGAAAGAAATTCTAGAAGATCTCAGAAGATGGAAAGATCTTCCATGCTCATGGATTGGCAGGATCAACATTTTAAAAATGGCTATCTTGCCAAAAGCAATCTACAGATTCAATGCAATCCCCATCAAAATTCCAACTCAATTCTTCAACGAATTAGAAAGTGCAATCTGCAAATTCATCTGGAATAACAAAAAACCTAGGATAGCAAAAACCCTTCTCAAGGATAAAAGAACCTCTGGTGGAATCACCATGCCAGACCTAAAGCTTTACTACAGAGCAATTGTGATAAAAACTGCATGGTACTGGTATAGTGACAGACAAATAGACCAATGGAATAGAATTGAAGACCCAGAAATGAACCCACACACCTATGGTCACTTGATCTTCGACAAGGGAGCTAAAAACATCCAGTGGAAGAAAGACAGCATTTTAAACAAATGGTGCTGGCACAACTGGTTGTTATCATGTAGAAGAATGCGAATAGATCCATTCCTATCTCCTTGTACTAAGGTCAAGTCTAAGTGGATCAAGGAACTTCACATAAAACCAGAGACACTGAAACTTATAGAGGAGAAAGTGGGGAAAAGCCTTGAAGATATGGGCACAGGGGAAAAATTCTTGAATAGAACAGCAATGGCTTGTGCTGTAAGATCGAGAATTGACAAGTGGGACCTCATGAAACTGCAAAGCTTCTGCAAGGCAAAAGACACCATCAATAAGACAAAAAAACCACCAACAGATTGGGAAAGGATCTTTACCTATCCTAAATCAGATAAGGGTCTAATATCCAATATATATAAGGAACTCAAGAAGATGGACTCCAGAAAATCAAATAACCCCATTAAAAAATGGGGCTCAGAATTGAACAAAGAATTCTCACCTGAAGAATACCAAATGGCAGAGAAGCACCTGAAAAAATGTTCAACATCCTTAATGATCAGGGAAATGCAAATCAAAACAACCCTGAGATTCCACCTCACACCAGTCAGAATGGCTAAGATCAAAAATTCAGGTGACAGCACATGCTGGCGGGGATGTGGAGAAAGAGGAACACTCCTCCATTGTTGGTGGGATTGCAAGCTTGTACAAACACTCTGGAAATCAGTCTGGCGGTTCCTCAGAAAATTGGACATAGTACTACCGGAGGATCCAGCAATACCTCTTCTGGGCATATATCCAGAAGATGTCCCAACCGGTAAGAAGGACACATGCTCCACTATAGCAGCCCTATTTATAATAGCCAGAAGCTGGAAAGAACCCAGATGTCCCTCAACAGAGGAATGGATACAGAAATTATGGTACATTTACACAATGGAGTACTACTCAGCTATTAAAAAGAATGAATTTATGAAATTCCTAGCCAAATGGATGGACCTGGAGGGCATCATCTTGAGTGAGGTAACACAATCACAAAGGAACTCACACAATATGTATTCACTGATAAGTGGATATTAGCCCAAAACTTAGGATACCCAAGATATAAGATACAATTTGCTAAACGCATGAAACTCAAGAAGAATGAAGACCAAAATGTGGACACTGTGCCCCTTCTTAGAATTGGGAACAAAACACCCAGGGAAGGAGTTACAGAGACAAAGTTCGGAGCTGTGATGAAAGGATGGACCATCTAGAGACTGCCGTATCCAGGGATCCATCCCATAATCAGCTTCTAAACGCAGACACCATTGCATACACTAGCAAGATTTTGCTGAAAGGACCCAAAGATAGCTGTCTCTTGTGAGACTATGCAGGGGCCTAGCAAACACAGGAGTGGATGCTCACAGTCAGCTATTGGATGGATCACAGGGCTCCCAATGGAGAAGCTAGAGAAAGTACCCAAGGAGCTAAAGGGATCTGCAACCCTATAGTTGGAACAACATGATGAACTAACCAGAACCCCGGAGCTCTTGTCTCTAGCTGCATATGTATCGAAAGAGGGCCTAGTCGGCCATCACTGGAAAGAGAGGCCCATTGGACTTGCAAACTTTATATGCCCCAATATAGGCGAATGCCAGGGCCAAAAGAATGGGAATTGGAGGTTAGGGAAGTGGGGGGCGGTATGGGGGACTTTTGGGATAGCATTGGAAATGTAATTGAGGAAAATATGTAATAAAAAAATCAGTGAAAAAAAAAAAAGAATTGCAGGAGAACACTGCTAAAGAGTTACAAATCCTCAAAGAAAAACAGGATAACCTAATCAAACAGGTAGAAGTCCTTAATGAAAAACAGGAAAACACATCCAAACAGATGATGGAAATGAACAAAACCATACTAGACCTAAAAAGGGAAGTAGACACAATAAAGAAAACCCAAAATGAGGCAACACTGGAGATAGAAACCCTAGGAAAGAAATCTGGAACCATAGATACCAGCATAGCAACAGAATACAAGAGATGGAAGAGAGAATCTCAGGTGCAGAAGATTCCATAGAGAACATCGGCACAACAATCAAGGAAAATGTAAAATGCAAAAAGATCCTAACTCAAAACATCCAAGAAATACAGGACACAATGAGAAGACCAAACCTACGGATAATAGGAGTGGATGAGAATGAAGATTTTTCAACTCAAAGGACCAGCAAACATCTTCAACAAAATTATAGAAGAAAACTTCCCAAATCTAAAGAAAGAGATGCCCATGAACGTACAAGAAGCCTACCGAACTCCAAATAGACTGGACCAGAAAAGAAATACCTCCCGACACATAATAATCAGTACAACAAATGCTCTAAATAAAGATAGAATACTAAAAGCAGTAAGAGAAAAGGTCAAGTAACATATAAAGGCAAGCCTATCAGAATTACACCAGATTTTTCACCAGAGACTATGAAAGCCAGAAGATCCTGGACAGATGTTATACAGACACTAAAAGAACACAAATTCCATCCCAGGCTACTATACCCAGCCAAACTCTCAATTAACATAGATGGAGAAACCAAAGTATTCCACGACAAAACCAAATTCACACATTATCTCTCCACGAATCCAGCCCTTCAAAGGATAATAACAGAAAAAAACCAATATAAGGACAGGAACCACGCCCTAAAAACAACAAGAAGTTAATCCCTCAACAAACCTAAAAGAAGACAGCCACAAGAACAGAATGCCAACTTTAACAACAAAAATAACAGGAAACAACAATTACTTTTCCTTAATATCTCTTAATATCAATGGACTCAACTCCCCGATAAAAAGACATAGACTAACCAACTGGCTACACAAACAAGACCCAACATTTTGCTGCTTACAGGAAACTCATCTCAGAGAAAAAGATAGACACTACCTCAGAATGAAAGGCTGGAAAACAATTTTCCAAGCAAATGGTAGGAAGAAACAAGCTGGAGTAGCCATTCTAATATCTGATAAGATTGACTTCCAACCCAAAGTCATTAAAAAAGACAGGGAGGGACACTTCATACTCATCAAAGGTAAAATCCTCCAAGAGGAACTATCAATCCTGAATATCTATGCTCCAAATACAAAGGCAGCCACATTCATTAAAGAAACTTTAGTAAATCTCAAAGCACACATTGCACCTCATACAATAATAGTGGGAGACTTCAACACACCACTTTCACCAATGGACAGATCATGGAAATAGAAACTAAACAGGGACACAGAGAAACTAAGAGAAATTATGAATCAAATGGATCTGGCAGATATCTACAGAACATTCTATCCTAAAACAAAAGGATATACCTTCTTCTCAGCACCTCATGGTACCTTCTCCAAAATTGACCACATAATTGGTCACGAAACAGGCCTCAACAGATACAAAAATATTGAAATTGTCCCATGCGTCCTATAAGATCACCATGGACTAAGGCTGATCTTCAATAACAAAATAAATAATAGAAAGCCAACCTTCACGTGGAAACTGAACAACACTCTTCTCAATGATACCTTGGTAAAGGAAGGAATAAAGAAAGAAATTAAGTACTTTTTAGAGTTCAATGAAAATGAAGCCACAACATACCCAAACTTATGGGACGCAATGAAAGCATTTCTAAGAGTAAAACTCATAGCTCTGAGTGCCTCCAAAAGGAAACTAGAGAGAGCACACATTAGCAGCTTGACAACATACCTAAAAGCACTAGAACAAAAGGAAGCAAATTCACCCAAGAGGAGTAGACTGCAGGAAATAATCAAACTCAGGGGCGAAATCAACCAAGTGGAAACAAGAAAAACTATTCAAAGAATCAACCAATCAAGGAGCTGGTTCTTTGAGAAAATCAACAAGATAGATAAACCCTTAGCCAGACTCACTAGAGGGCACAGGAAAATCATCCTAATTAACAAAATCAGAACTGAAAAAGGAGATATAACAACAGATCCTGAAGACATCCAAAACACCATCAGATCCTTCTACCAAAGGCTATACTCAACAAAACTGGAGAACCTGGATGAAATGGAGAAGTTCCTAGACAGATACCAGGTACCAAAGTTGAATCAAGATCAGGTTAATGATCTAAACAGCCCTATATCCCCCAAAGAAATAGAAGCAGTCATTAATAGTCTCCCAACTAAAAAAAAGCCCAGGACCAGATGGGTTTAGTGCAGAGTTCTATCAGACCTTCAAAGAAGATCTAATCCCAGTTCTTCACAAACTATTCCACAAAAGAGAAAGAGAAGGTACTCTACCCAACTCATTCTATGAAGCCACAATTACTCTGATACCTAAACCACAAAAAGACCCAACAAAGATAGAAAACTTCAGACCAATATCCCTTATGAATATTGATGCAAAAATACTCAATAAAGTTCTTGCTAACCGAATCCAAGAACACATCAAAACAATCATCCATCCTGACCAAGTAGGTTTCATCCCAGTGATGCAGGGATGGTTCAATATACGGAAATCCATCAACGTAATCCAGTATATAAACAAAGTCAAAGACAAAAACCACATGGTCATCTCCTTAGATGCAGAAAAAGCATTTGACAAGATCCAACACCCATTCATGATAAAAGTCTTGGAAAGATCAGGAATTCAAGGCCCATACCTAAACATGATAAAAGCAATCTACAGCAAACCAGTAGCCAACATCAAAGTAAATGGTGAGAAGCTTGAAGCAATCCCTCTAAAATCAGGGACTAGACAAGGCTGTCCACTTTCTCCATACCTATTCAACATTGTACTTGAAGTCCTAGCCAGAGCAATTCGACAACAAAAGGAGATCAAAGGGATACAAATTGGAAAAGATGAAGTCAAAATATCACTCTTTGCAGATGATATGATAGTATATATAAGTGACCCTGAAAATTCCACCAGAGAACTCCTAAGCCTGATAAACAGCTTCGGTGAAGTAGCTGGATATAAAATTAACTCAAACAAATCAATGGCCTTTCTCTACACAAAGATTAAACAGGCTGAGAAAGAAATTAGGGAAACAACACCCTTCTCAATAGTCACAAATAATCTAAAATATCTTGGCGTGACTCTAACTAAGGAAGTGAAAGATCTGTATAATAAAAACTTCAAGTCTCTGAAGAAAGAAAATATAGAAGGTCTCAGAAGATGGAAAGATCTCCCATGCTCATGGATTGGCAGGATCAACATTGTAAAAATGGCTATCTTACCAAAAGCAATCTACAGATTCAATGCAATCCCCATCAAAATTCCAAATCAATTCTTCAACGAATTAGAAAGTGCAATCTGCAAATTCATCTGGAATAACAAAAAACCTAGGATAGCAAAAACTCTTCTCAAGGATAAAAGAACCTCTGGTGGAATCACCATGCCGAACCTAAAGCTCTACTACAGAGCAATTGTGATAAAAACTGCATGGTACTGGTATAGTGACAGACAAATAGACCAATGGAATAGAATTGAAGACCCAGAAATGAACCCACACACCTATGGTCACTTGATCTTCGACAAGGGAGCTAAAAACATCCAGTGGAAGAAAGACAGCATTTTCAACAAATGGTGCTGGCACAACTGGTTGTTAACATGTAGAAGAATGCGAATAGATCCATTCCTATCTCCTTGTACTAAGGTCAAGTCTAAGTGGATCAAGGAACTTCACATAAAACCAGAGACACTGAAACTTATAGAGGAGAAAGTGGGGAAAAGCCTTGAAGATATGGGCACAGGGGAAAAATTCCTGAATAGAACAGTAATGGCTTATGCTGTAAGATCGAGAATTGACAAGTGGGACCTCATGAAACTACAAAGCTTCTGCAAGGCTAAAGACACCATCAATAAGACCAAAAAACCACCAACAGATTGGGAAAGGATCTTCACCTATCCTAAATCAGATAAGGGACTAATATCCAATATATATAAAGAACTTAAGAAGGTGGACTCCAGAAAGTCAAATAACCCCATTAAAAAATGGGGCTCAGAACTGAACAAAGAATTCTCGCCTGAGGAATACCGAATGGCAGAGAAGCACCTGAAAAAATGTTCAACATCCTTAATCATCAGGGAAATGCAAATCAAAACAACCCTGAGATTCCACCTCACACCAGTCAGAATGGCTAAGATCAAAAATTCAGGTGACAGCAGATGCTGGCGAGGATGTGGAGAAAGAGGAACACTCCTCCATTATTGGTGGGATTGCAAGCTTGTACAACCACTCTGGAAATCAGTCTGGCAGTTCCTCAGAAAATTGGACATAGTACTACCGGAGGATCCAGCAATACCTCTCCTGGGCATATATCCAGAAGATGTCCCAACCGGTAAAAAGGACACATGCTCCACTATGTTCATAGCAGCCCTATTTATAATAGCCAGAAGCTGGAAAGAACCCAGATGTCCCTCAACAGAGGAATGGATACAGAAATTATGGTACATTTACACAATGGAGTACTACTCAGCTATTAAAAAGAATGAATTTATGAAATTCCTAGCCAAATGGATGGACCTGGAGGGCATCATCTTGAGTGAAGTAACACAATCACAAAAGAACTCACACAATATGTATTCACTGATAAGTGGATATTAGCCCAAAACTTAGGATACCCAAGATATAAGATACAATTTGCTAAACACATGAAACTCAAGAAGAATGAAGACCAAAGTGTGGACACTGTGCCCCTTCTTAGAATTGGGAACAAAACACCCAGGGAAGGAGTTACAGAGACAAAGTTCGTAGCTGTGATGAAAGGATGGACCATTTAGAGACTGCCGTATCCAGGGATCCATCCCATAATCAGCTTCTAAACGCTGACACCATTGCATACACTAGCAAGATTTTGCTGAAAGGACCCAAATATAGCTGTCTCTTGTGAGAAGATGCCGGGGCGTAGCAAACACAGGAGTGGATGTTCACAGTCAGCTATTGGATGTATCACAGGGCTCCCAATGGAGAAGCTAGAGAAAGTTCCCAAGGAACTAAAGGGATCTGCAACCCTATTGTTGGAACAACATGATGTACTAACCAGAACCCCGGAGCTCTTGTCTCTAGCTGCATATGTATCGAAAGATGGCCTAGTCGGCCATCAATGGAAAGAGAGGCCCATTGGACTTGCAAACTTTATATGCCCCAATATAGGGGAATGTCAGGGCCAAAAGAATGGGAATGGGTGGGTAGGGAAGTGGGGGGCGGTATGGGGGACTTTTGGGATAGCATTGGAAATGTAATTGAGGAAAATATGTAATAAAAATATTAAAAATTAAAAAGAAAAACAAAGAAAATGCAAAAAGATCCTAACTCAAAAATCCAAGAAATCCAGGAAAAAATGAGAAGACCAAACCTAAGGATAATAAGAGTGGATGAGAGTGAAGGTTTTCAACTTAAAGGGCCAGTAAATATCTTCAAAAATTATAGAAGAAAACTTCCCTAACCTAAAGAAAGAGATGCCCATGAACATACAGGAAGCCTACAGAACTCCAAATAGACTGGACAAGAAAAGATATTCCTCCCGACACACAATAATCATAACAATAAATGCACTAAATAAGGATAGAATGTTAAAAAGCAGTAAGGGAAAAATGTCAAGTAACATACTAAGGCAGACCTATCAGAATTACACCAGACTTCTCACCAGAGAATATGAAATCCTGGACAGATGTTATAAAGACCATGAGAGAGCAAAAATGCCAACCAAGGCTACTATACCCAGCAAAACTCTGAATTACAATTGATGGAGAAACCAAAGTATTCCACGACAAAACCAAATTCACAAATTATCTTTCCACGAATCCAACCCTTCAAAGGATAATAAATGGAAAACACCAACACACTGAGGGAAATGATGCCCTAGAAAAAACAAGAAAGTAATCCTTCAACAAACCTGAAAGAAGAGAATCACAAGAACAGAATCCCAACACTAACAACAAAAATAAGAGGAAGTAACAATTACTTTTCTTTAATATCTCTTGATATAAGTGGACTCATTTCTCCAATAAAAAAGACATAGACTAACAAACTGGCTACATAAACTGGAACCAACATTTTGATGCATGCAAGAAACCCACCTCAGGGACAAAAACAGACAATACCTCAGAATAAATTGTGTTCTCTCTTGAAAACAATTTTGCAAGCAAACGGTCTGAAGAAACAAGCTGGAGTAGCCATTCTAATATTGAATAAAATCGACTTCCAACCCAAAGTTATCAAAAAAAAGACAAAGAGGGCCACTTCATACACATCAAATGTAAAATCTTACAAGATGAGCTCTCAATTCTGATCATCTATGCTTCAAATTCAAGGGCAGCCACATTCACTAAGGAAACTTTGCTAAAACTCAAAGCACACATTGCCCCTCACACAATAATAGTGGGAGACTTCAGCACCCCACACTCATCATTGGACAGATCCTGGAAACAGAAAATAAACAGAGACGCATTTAAACTAACAGAAGTTATGAAACAAATGGATTTAACAGATATCTAGAGAACATTTTATCCTAAAACAAAAGGATATACCTTCTTCTCAGCATCTCATGGTACCTTCTCCAAAGCTGACCATATGATTGGTCATAAAACAGGCCTAAAAAGGTACAAAAATATTGAAATTATCCCATGCATCCTATCAGATCACCACAGACTAAGGCTGATCTTCAATAACAACATAAATAATAGAAAGTCAACATTCAAGTGGAAGCTGAACAACACTCTACTCAATGATAATTGGTCAAGAAAGAAATTAAAGACTTTTTAGAGTTTAATGAAAATGAAGCCGCAACATACCCAAACTTATGGGACACAATGAAGGCATTCCTAAGAGGAAAACTCATAGCTCTGAGTGCTTCCAAAAAGAAACTAGAGAGAGCACAAATTAGCAGCTTGACAGCACTCCTAAAAGCTCTAGAACAAAAGGAAGCAAATTCACCCAAGAGGAGTAGACAACAGGAAATAATAAAATTCAGGGCTGAAATCAACCAAGTGGAAACAAAAAGAACTATTCAAAGAATCAACCAACTAGGATCTGGTTCTTTGAGAAACTCAACAAGGTAGATAAAGCCTTAGCCAGACAAACTAGAGGCTACAGGGACAGTATCTTAATTAACAAAATGAGAAATGAAAAGGGAAACATAACAACAGATCCTGAGGAAATCCAAAACATCATCAGATCCTACTACAAAAGGCTATACTCAACAAAACTATAAAACCTCGATGAAATAGACAATTTTCTAGACAGACACCAGGTACCAAAGTTAAATCAGGATCAGAAAAATAATCTAAACAGTCACATATCGCCTAAAGCAATAGAAGCAATCAATAATAGTCTCCCAAACAAACAAACAAACAAACAAAGGCCCAGGATGCGATGGGTTTGTGCAGAGTTCTATCACACCTCCAAAGAAATCCTAATTCCAATTCTCCTCAAAGTATTCCACAAAATAGAAACAGAAGGTACTCTACCTAATTCATTCTATGAAGCACATTTTCTCTGATACCTAAATCACATAAAGACCCAACAAGGAAAGAGAACTTCAGACCAATTTCCCTTATGAACATCTATGCAAAAATACTCAATAAAATCCTCCCAAACCGAATCCAAGAACACATCAAAACAATCATCCATCATAATCAAGTAGGCTTCATCCAAGGGATGCAGGGTTGGTTTAATACGGAAATCTAACTCAAAGACAAGAACCACATGATCATCTCCTTAGATGCTGAGAAAGCATTTGATAAAATCCAACAACCATACATGATAAAATCCTTGGAAAGTTCAGGAATTCAAGGCCCATACCTAAACATAATAAAAGCAATATACAGCAAAACAGTAGCAAACATCAAACTAAATGTAGAAAAATTTGAAGCAATCCCACTAAAATCAGGGACTAGACAAGACTTCCACTCTATATCCCTATCTATTCAATATAGTACCTGAAGTTCTACAACAAAAGTAGGCCAAGTGAATACATGTAAATTGAAAATGGAGAAGTCAAGATATCACTATTTGCAGATGATATGATAGTATATATAAGTGACCCTAAAAATTCCACCAGAGAACTCCTAAACCTAATAAACAGCTTCAGTGCAGTAGCTGGATATAAATTTAACTCAAACAAATCATTTGCCTTTCTCTAAAAAAAAGATAAACAGGCTGAGAAAGAAATTGGGGAAACAACACCGTTCACAATAGTCACAATAATATAAAATACCTTGGTGTGACTCTAACTAAGGAAGTGAAAGATCTGAATGATAAGAACTTCAAGTCTCTGAAGAAAGAATTCAAAGGAGATCTCAGAAGTTGGAAAGATCTCCCATGCTCATGGATTGGCAGGATTAATATAGTAAAAATGGCTATCCTGCCAATAGCAATCTACACACTCAATGCCATCCCCATCAAAATTCCAACTCAATTCTTCACTGAGTTAGAAGGGCAATTTGCAAATTCATCTGGAATAATAAAAAACCTAGGATAGCAAAAATTATTCTCAACAATAAAAGAACCTCTGGAGTCTGCACAGGTGAGAGTGTAGACTATAGAAGCTAACAGCTTCTGGGACAGGCGAGAGCCACAGAGCTTCTGAGGCAGCGCCATTTTTGGGCTCCAGACATCCGGCCACCTTTCTGGCCAGAGGACAAGTGTCAGCCTGGCCCGGGAGGCTTTTGCCTCAGGATCCACGGGAGCCATCTTGGTTCCAGGACTCCACAGAAAGTAGTCTGCACAGGTGAGTGTGTGGACTACTGAAGCTAACAGCTTCTGTGACAGGCCAAAGCAACACAGCTTCTGGGAAAGGTTCTGTTTTGGGCCATCACCTATGGACAGGAGGAGGTCCAAACGCCAGATAACTGTGCACCTTCCCTGTAAGAGGAGAGCTTGCCTGCAGAGACTTTTCTGACCACTGAAACTCAGAGGAGAGAGCTAGTCTCCCAGGTCTGCTGATAGAGGGTAACAGAATCACAAGAGGAACAATCTCTAAACAGAGACAACTATAACAACTAACTCCAGAGATTACCAGATGGTGAAAGGTAAACGTAAGAATCTTACTAACAGAAACCAAAACCACTCACCATCATCAGAACCCAGCACTCCCACTTCGCCCAGTCCAGGGCACCCCAACACACCCGAAAAGCTAGACCCGGATTTAAAAGCATATCTCATGATGATGGTAGAGGACATCAAGAAGGAACTTAATAACTCACTTAAAGAAAAACAGGAGAACACTGCTAAACAGGTAGAAGACATTAAAGAGGAAGCACAAAAATCCCTTAAAGAATTGCAGGAAAACGCAACCATACAGGTGATGGAATTGGATGAAACCATCCAAAACCTAAAAATGGAAGTAGACACAATAAAGAAAACCCAAAGTGAGGCAACACTGGAGATAGAAACCCTAGGAAAGAAATCTGGAAACATAGATGTGAATATCAGCAACAGAATACAAGAGATGGAAGAGAGAATCTCAGGTGCAGAAGATTCCATAGAGAACATCAGCACAACAATCAAAGAAAATGGAAAATGCAAAAAAGATCCTAACTTAAAACATCAAGGAAATCCAGGGCACAATGAGAAGACCAAACCTACGGATAATAGGAATAGATGAGAATGAAGATTTTTCAACTCAAAGGTCCGGCAAATATCTTCAACAAAATTATAGAAGAAAACTCCCCAAATCTAAAGAAAGAGATGCCCATGAACATACAAGAAGCCTACAGAAGTCCAAATAGACTGGACCAGAAAAGAAATTCATCCTGACACATAATAATCAGAACAACATACCATGTAGAAGAATGCAAATCAATCCATTCCTATCTCCTTGAACTAAGGTCAAATCTAAGTGGATCAAGGAAGTTCACATAAAACCAGAGACACTAAATCTTAGAGAGGAGAAAGTGGGCAAACGACTTGAAGATATGGGCACAGGGGAAAATTTCCTGAATAGAACAGCAATGGCTTGCACTGTAAGATCAAGAATTGACAAATGGGACCTCATGAAACTGAAAAGCTTCTGCAAGGCAAAAGACACCATCAATAAGAAAAAAAGACCACCAAAAGATTGGGAAAGGATCTTTACCTATCCTAAATCAGACAGGGGACTAATATCCAAAATATATAAAAAAAACTCAAGAAGTTGGACTCCAGATAATCAAATAACCCCATTAAAAAATGGGGCTCAGAACTGAACAAAGAATTCTCACCTGAGGAATACTGAATGGCAGAGAAGCACCTGAAAAAATGTTCAACATCCTTATTCATCAGGGAAATACAAATCAAAACAACCCTGAGATTCCACCTCACACCAGTAAGTATGGCTAAGATCAAAAATTCAGGTGACAGCAGATGCTGGCGAGGATGTGGAGAAAGAGGAACACTCCTCCATTGTTGATGGGATTGCAAGCTTGTACAACCACTCTGGAAATCAGTCTGACGGTTCCTTAGAAAATTGGACATAGTACTACTGGAGGATCCCATAATTCCTCTCCTGGGCATATATCCAGAAGATGTCCCAACCAGTAAGAAGGACACATGATCCACCATGTTCATAGCAGCCGTATTTATAATAGCCAGAAGCTGGAAAGAACCCAGATGCCCCTCAACAGAGGAACGGATACAGAAAATGTGGTACATTTACACAATGGAGTACTACTCAGCTATTAAAAAGAATGAATTTATGAAATTCCTAGCCAAATGGATGGACCTGGAGGGCATCATCCTGAGTGAGGTAACACAATCACAAAGGAACTCTCACAATATGTACTCAGAGATAAGTGGATATTAGCCCAAAATTTAGGATACCCGAGATATAAGATACAATTTGCTAAACACATGAAACTCAAGAAGAATGAAGACCAAAGGGTGGACACTGTGCCCCTTCTTAGAATTGGGAACAAAACACCCATGGAAGGAGTTACAAAGACAAAGTTTGGAGCTATGACGAAAGGATGGACCATCAAGTGATTGCCATATCCAGGGATCAACCCCATAATCAGCTTCCAAACGCTGACAACATTGCATACACTAGCAAGATTTTGCTGAAAGGACCCAGATATAGTTGTCTCTTGTAAGACTATGCCGGGGCCTAGCAAACACAGAAGTGGATGCTCACAGTCAGCTATTGGATGGATCACAGGGCTCCCAATGGAGGATCTAGAGAAAGTACCCAAAGAGCTAAAGGGATCTGCAACCCTCTAGGTGGAACAACATTATTTACTAACCAGTACCCCGGAGCTCTTGACTCTAGCTGCATATGTATCAAAAGATGGCCTAGTCCTCCATCACTGGAAAGACAGGCCCATTGGACACACAAACTTTATAGGACCCAGTACAGGGGAATGCTAGGGCCAAAAAAAAAAAAAAAAAAAAAGGAATAGGTGGGTAGGGAAGAGGGGGGGACAGAATGGGGGATATTTCGGTTAGCATTGGAAATGTATTTGAGGAAAATACGTAATAAAAAATATTAAAAATTAAAAAAAATAAGATCAACAAATGCACTAAATAAAGATAGAATACTAAAACCAGTAAGAGAAAAATGTCAAGTAACATATAAAGGCAAGCCTATCAGAATTACACCAGATTTTTCACCAGAGACTATGAAAGCCAGAAGGGACTGGACATATGTTATACAGAAACTAAGAGAACAAAAATTCCAGCCCAGACTACTATACCCAGCCAAACTCTCAATTACCATAGATGGAGAAACCAAAGTATTCCAGGACAAAACCAAATTCACACATTTCCTTTCCAGGAATCCAGCCCTTCAAAGGATAATAACAGAAAAAAAACAATACAAGGACGGAAACCACGTCCTAGAAAAAGCAAGAAGGTAACCCCTCAAATAACCTAAAAGAAGACAGCCACAAGAACAGAATGCCAACTTTAACAACAAAAATAACAGGAAGTAACAATTACTTTTCCTTAATATCTCTTAATATCAATGGACTCAACTCCCCAATAAGAGGACATAGACTAACAAACTGGCTACACAAACAAGACCCAACATTTTGCTGCTTACAGGAAACTAATCTCAGAGAAAAAGATAGACACTACCTCAGAATGAAAGGCTGGAAAACAATTTTCCAAGCAAATAGTATGAAGAAACAAGCTGGAATAGCCATTCTAATATCTAACAAAATTGACGTCCAACCCAAAGTCATCAAAAAAGACAAGGAGGGGCACTTCATACTCATCAAGGTAAAATCCTCCAAGAGGAACTCTCAATCCTGAATATCTATGCTCCAAATACAAAGGCAGCCACATTCATTAAAGACACTTTAGTAAAGCTCAAAGCACACATTGCACCTCACACAATAATAGTGGGAGACTTCAACACATCACTTTCACCAATGGACAGATCATGGAAGCAGAAACTAAACAGCAACACAGAGAAACTAACAGAAGTTATGAAACAAATGGACTTAACAGATATCTACAGAACATTTTATCCTAAAACAAAAGGATGTACCTTCTTCTCAGCACCTCATGGTAACTTCTCCAAAATTGACCACATAATTGGTCACAAAACAAGCCTCAACATGTACAAAAATATTGAAATTGTCCCATGCATCCTATCAAATCACCGTGGACTAAGGCTGATCTTCAATAACAAAATAAATAATAGAAAGCCAACATTGACGTGGAAACTGAACAACACTCCTCTCAATGATACCTTGGTCAAGGAAGGAATAAAGAAAGAAATTAAGGACTTTTTGGAGTTTAATGAAAATGAAGCCACAACATAACCAAACTTACGGGACACAATGAAGGCATTTCTAAGAGGAAAACTCATATCTCTGAGTGCCTCCAAAAAGAAACTAGAGAGAGCACACATTAGCAGCTTGACAACATACCTAAAAGCTCTAGAACACAAGGAAGCAAATTCACCCAAGAGGAGTAGACGGCAGGAAATAATCAAACTCAGGGGCGATATCAGCCATGTGGAAACAAGAACTATTCAAAGAATCAACCAATCAAGGAGCTGGTTCTTTGAGAAAATCAACAAGATAGATAAACCCTTAGCCAGATTAACTAGAGGGCACAGGGAAAGTATTCTAATTAACAAAATCAGAAATGAAAAAGGAGACATAACAACAGATACTGAAGACATCCAAAACACCATCAGATCCTTCTACCAAAGGCTATACTCAACAAAACTGGAAAACCTGGATGAAATGGACAAGTTTCTAGAGAGATACAAGTTACCAAAGTTGAATCAAGATCAGGTTAATGATCTAAACAGGCCTATATCGCCTAAAGAAATAGAAGCAGTCATTAATAGTCTCCCAACCAAAAAAAGCCCAGGACCAGATGGGTTTAGTGCAGAGTTCTATCAGATCTTCAAAGAAGATGTAATTCCAGTTCTTCACAAACTATTCCACAAAATAGAAGTAGAAGGTACTCTACCCAACTCATTCTATGAAGCCACAATTACTCTGATACCTAAACCACAGAAAGACCCAACAAGGATAGAGAACTTCAGACCAATTTCCCTTATGAATATCAATGCAAAAATCCTTAATAAAGTTCTTGCTAACCAAATCCAAGAACACAACAAAAGAATCATCCATCCTGACCAAGCAGGTTTCATCCCAGGGATCAGGGATGGTTCAATATACGGAAATCCATCAACGTAATCCAGTATATAAACAAACTCAAAGAAAAAAGCCACATGATCATCTCGTTAGATGCTGAGAAAGCATTTGACAAAATCCAACACCCATTCATGATAAAAGTCTTGGAAATATCAGGATTTCAAGGCCCATACCTAAACATGATATAAGCAATCTACATCAAACCAGTAGCTAACATCAATGTAAATGGTGAGAAGCTAGAAGCAATCCCACTAAAATCAGGGACTAGACAAGGCTGTCCACTCTCTACCTACCTACTCAACATTGTACTTGAAGTCCTAGCCAGAACAATTAGACAACAAAAGGAGATCAAGTGGATAAAAATGGGAAAGGAAGAAGTCAAAATATCACTTTTTGCAGATGATATGATAGTATATATAAGTGACCCTAAAAATTCCACCAGAGAACTCCTAAGCCTGATAAACAGCTTCAATGAAGTAGCTGGATATAAAATTAACTCAAACAAGTCCATGGCCTTTCTGTACACAAAGGATAAACAGGCTGAGAAAGAAATTAGGGAAACAACACCCTTCTCAATAGTCATAATTAATATAAAATACCTTGGCATGACTCTAACTAAGGAAGTGAAAGATCTGTATGATAAGAGTTTCAAGTCTCTGAAGAAAGAAATTAAAGAAGATCTCAGAAGATGGAAAGATCTCCCATGCTCATGGATTGGCAGGATCAACGTTTTAAAAATTGATATCTTGCCAAAAGCAATCTACAGATTCAATGCAATCCCCATCAAAATTCCAACTCAATTCTTCAATGAATTAGAAAGGGCAATCCGCAGATTCATCTGGAATAACAAAAAACCTAGGATAGCAAACACTCTTCTCAAGGATAAAAGAACCTGTGGTGGAATCACCATGACTGACCTAAAGCTGTACTACAGAGCAATTGTGATAAAAACTGCATGGTACTGGTATAGTGACAGACAAGTAGACCAATGGAACAGAATTGAAGAGCCAGAGATGAACCCACACACCTAGGGTCACTTGATCTTCGAAAAGGGAGATAAAACCATCCAGTGGGAAAAAAAGACAGCATTTTCAACAAATGGTGATGGCACAACTGGCGGTTATCATGTAGAGGAATGCGAATCGATCCATTCCTATCTCCTTGTACTAAGGTCAAATCTAAGTGGATTAAGGAACTCCACATAAAACCAGAGACACTGAAACTTATAGAAGCGAAAGTGGGGAAAAGCCTCGAAGATATGGGTACAGGGGGAAAATTTCTGAATAGAACAGCAATGGTTTGTGCTGTAAGATCGAGAATCGACAAATGGGACCTCATAAAGTTGCAAAGCTTCTGCAAGGCAAAAGACATCGTCAATAACACAAAAAGACCACCAACACATTGGGAAAGGATCTTTACCTATCCCAAATCGGATAGGGGACTAATATCCAATATATTTAAAGAACTCAAGAAGCTGGACTCCAGAAAATCAAATAACCCCATTAAAAATGGGGCTCAGAGCTGAACAAAGAATTCTCACCTGACGAATACGAATAGCAGAGAAGCACCTGAAAAAATGTTCAACATCCTTAATCATCAGGGAAATGCAAATCAAAACAACCCTGAGATTCCACCTCACACCAGTCAGAATGGCTAAGATCAAAAATTCAGGTGACATCAGATGATAGCGAGGATGTGGAGAAAGAGGAACACTCCTCCATTGTTGGTGGGATTGCAAGCTTGTACAACCACTCTGGAAATCAGTCTGGCGGTTCCTCAGAAAATTGGACATAGTACTACCGGAGGATCCAGCAATACCTCTCCTGGGTATATATCCAGAAGATGTCCCAACCGGTCAGAAGGACACATGCTCCACTATGTTCATAGCAGCCGTATTTATAATAGCCAGAAGCTGGAAAGAACCCAGATGCCCCTCAACAGAGGAATGGACACAGAAAATGTAGTACATTTACACAATGGAGTACTACTCAGCTATAAAAAAGAATGAATTTATGAAATGCCTAGGCAAATGGATGGACCTGGAGGGCATCATCGTGAGTGAGGTAACCCAATCACAAAGGAAATAACACAATATGTACTCACTGATAAGTGGATATTATCCCAGAAACTTAGTATACCTGAGATATAAGAGACAATTTATAAAACACATGAAACTGAAGAAAAACGAAGACCAAAGTGTGGACACTTTGCCCCTTCTTAGAATTGGGAACAAAACACCCATGGAAGGAGTTACAGAGACAAATTTTGGAGCTGTGACGAAAGGATGAATCATCTAGTGATTGTCATATCCAGGGATCCATCCCATAATCAGCTTCCAAATGCTGACACCATTGCATACACTAGCAAGATTTTGCTGAAAGGACCCAGATATAGCTGTCTCTGGTGAGACTAGGCCAGGGCCTATCAAACACAGAAGTGGATGTTCACAGTCAGCTATTGGATGGATCACAGGGCCCCCAATGGAGGATCTAGAGAAAGTACCCAAGATGCTAAAGGGAACTGCAACCCTATAGGTGGAACAACAATATGAACTAACCAGTACCCCAGAGCTCTTGACTCTAGCTGCATATGTATCAAAAGATGGCGTTGTCATCCATCACTGGAAAGAGGCCCCTTGGACATGCAAACTTTATATGCCCCAGTACAGGGGAATGCCAGGGCCAAAAAGGGGGAGTGGGTGGGTAGGGGAGTGGGGGGTGGGTGTGGGGGACTTTTGGGATAGCATTGGAAATGTAAATGAGGAAAATACCTAATAAAAAACTAAAAAAAAAAAAAAAAAAAAAACCCTCTGGTGGAATCACCATGCCTGACATTAAGCTGTACTACAGAGCATTTGTGATAAAAAAAAAATGCATGGTACTGGTAAAATGACAGCCAGGTAGATCAATGGAATAGAATTGAAGACCCAGAAATGAATCCACACACCTATGGTCACTTGATCTTTGACAAGGGAGCTAAAACCATCCAGTGGAAAAAAGACAGCATTTTCAACAAATGGTGCTAGCACAACTGGTGGTTATCATGTAGAATAATGCAAATAGATCCATACTCATCTCCTTGTACTAAAGTCAAGTCTAAGTGGATCAAGGAACTCCACATTAAACCAGAGACACTAAAACTTATAGAAGAAAAAGTGGGGGAAGTCTTGAAGATATGGGCAAAGAAGAAAAATTCCTGAAGGGAACACCAATGGCTTGTGCTGTAAGATTGAGAATCAACAAATAGGACCTCATAAAATTTCAAAGCTTCTGCAAGGCAAAAGACACTGTTAATAAGACAAAAAGGCAACCAACTGGTTGGAAAATGATTTTTACCAATCCTAAATTTGATAAGGGACTAATATTCAATATATACAAAGAACTCAAGAAGCTGGACTCCAGAAAATAAAATAACCCCATTAAAAAATGGGGCACAGAGCTAAACAGAGAATTCTCAACTGAGGAATACCAAATGGCTGAGAAACACCTGAAAAATGTTCAACAACCTTAATCATCAGAGAAATGCAAATCAAAACAACCCGGAGATTCCACCTCACACCAGTCAGAATGGCTAAGATCAAAAATTCAGATGACAGCAGATTCTGGCGAGGATGTGGAGAAAGAGGAACACTCCTCCATTGCTGGTGGGATTGCAAGCTTGTACAACCACTCTGGAAATCAGTCTGGCGGTTCATCAGAAAATTGGACATAGTACTACTGGAGGATTCAGCAATACCTCTCCTGGACATATACCCAGATGTTCCAACTGATAATATGAACACATGCTCCACTATGTTCATAGCAGCCTTTTTAAAATAGCCAGAAGCTGGAAAGAACCCAAATGCCCCTCAACAGAGGAATGGATACAGAAAATGTGGTACATTTACACAATGGAGTACTACTCAGCTATTGAAAACAATGGATTTATGAAATTCCTAGGCAAATGGATGGATCTGGAGGGTATCATCCTGAGTGAGATAACCCAATCACAAAAGAACTCACATGATGCACTCACTGATAAGTGGATATTAGCCAAGAATCTTAGCATACCCTAGATACAATTTGCAAAACATATGAAACTCAAGAAGAAGGAAGACCAAAGTGTGGATACTTCGTCCCTCCTTAGAATGGGGAACAAAATACCCACGTAAGGTGTTACAGAGACAAAGTTTGGAGCTGAGACTGAAAGAAGGACCATGCAGGGACTGCCCCATCCAGGGATCCATACCATAATCTACCACCAAGTGCAGACACTATAGCATATGCCAGCAAGATTTTGCTGACATGAGTCTGATATAGCTGTCTCTTGTGAGGCTATTCCAGTGCCTGGCAAATACAGAAGTGGATGCTTGCACTCATCTATTGGATGGAACACAGGGCCCCCAATGAAGGAGCTAGAGAAAGTACCCAAGGAGCTGAAGGGGTCTGCAACCCTATAGGTGGAACAACAATATGAACTAACCGTTAACCCTGAGCTCATATCACTAGCTGCATATGTAGCAGAAGATGGCCTAACTAGTCATCATTGGAAAGAGAGGCTCCTTGGTCTTGTAAACTTTATATGCCCCAGTACAGGGAAATGCCAGGGCCAAGAAGTGGGAGTGGGTGGGTACGGGAGCAGGGCAGGAACAGGGTATTAGGCAACTTTCGGGATAGCATTTGAATTCTAAATAAAGAAAATATCTAATAAAATTGTTCAAAAAATTTTAAAAAGACAGATACACTGTCTAATAGAATATACAGAACAAAACCTCTGTTACTTGGGGGCAGAGGGAGGGGGGACTGTGTGAAGGTTTCACAAACATACAAAATAAAAACCATAATTAGAGAACTGGAGAGAATGAAACCCTTAAAATCTGAAAACAATTACTATTCTAAATGCATGGGGGGAAAAAAGAGTAAATCCATGACTAGGAAAAAAGTTTGAATAGCTCATATACATTAGAAAATTTCTGTGAAACTTGCAGAAAAGCTTCCAAAAGTCAATTAGAAAACAGAAATTGAAAAATGTAAAAGGTTTCAGGTGTGCCATTGTGCCCTGGGATATTTAGTAAGATTGTTCACTTTATAAGAGATTTATTAGCAACATTAAGACAGTAGGTGTGCAGACAGCAGCATGGTGGAGGCTTCTGTGGAGAATCGGGGTCACGTGGTAGAGTGAGTACCACAAAAGATGGCAATTTAAAATTTCAAATTATTCCAAAGTACACCGTGTACCATAATTGTAATCTCATCATCATAAAACATTTAGTTCTAAGACAACAAGGACACAGTGAAACACTGTCTCAAAACTAAACTAAACCTCAACCTAAAACACAAAGACTAAAAAATATAAGGAAGAGGATGTAGACAACGACGAAGTGGAGGAAAGAGAAAGAAAGAGGGAAGGGAGGGAGGGAGGGAGGGAGGGAGAGAGAGAGAGAGAGAGAGAGAGAGAGAGAGAGAGAGAGAGAGAGAGAGAGAGAGAGAGAGAGAGAGTCCTCTAACCCAGTGCATATGTAAACAATCAGTCATCTGACCAATCTATACAGGACAATCCTACACTACTGTTTAGAATTTTCCACTTAATTGCCACCTCTCATACCTGTTTCACACAGGGAATATTGGGATAAGAGAGTGCACACTATATTCTGTCTTATCTCCCACTCCGAATTCCCCTCTCCTGGGGATCCATTGCACCCCAGTACATAGCAGCTCCCTCTGAGGAGGAAGAATGATCCCAGGTTTCCCTGAAAACCACAATGCTCCTCCCCTCTCTCTTCTCTTGAAGTAGGAATGCTCTGCCCAGCCCTCCCTTCCTTTCTGTCTAAGCAAAAGCCTCTCACTCTTGTTATCTATCACCCGAGAAAGCACACCCATAAGACAAACTCCCAGCAGCCTGAAAGTAGAGATTTGCTCAAGCTGTGAAAAAAAAAAAAAAAAAAAAAAAAAAAACATTCCTAGAGGCATGACCAGGCTGGACTCTCCAGACTTTGGAGGTTTCCATGGTAATATCGTCAAGGTTATAGAGGAACATTGTTGTCGTGCTCATAGATGAGTTCTTGTATCATTCTGATGTGTCTTTTGAGGTCTCCATAGAAATGTGTTCTAGGTTATTACCCTCTAGGTGGCAAAAGACCCGGAAGGGTAAAAGGAAAGCTCTGGAAATGCCAAGAATCGAACCCAGGACCCCATAGATGCAAAGCATGTGCTCTACCACTGAGCTACATCCCTAGCCCTAGTAACAATGTGATTATAGCCTATGTCAATATACAATGAGTGAAGTAGCATTTATAGAGCCTAAAAGGATTTGCATCACATATGTCTGTATGATTTATGGATTCTAGTTTACTATTGTTATAGGATGTTTAGATTATTTATTCTATGAGAAAAGAGTCTATTTTCAATGGAAAGAAAGTGATATTAATAACAGGAAATTTTGTGCTCTGCAAAACATGACAGACCTACTATGAATTGAGGGTATTATGTCAAATTAATTATAATGTGTTTCTGCAGGGTTAGGAAGGTCAGGCCAAGGTGGCGTTAGAGGTTGGGTAGATGGAATTGCAAGGTTGGTACAGTGAGGCTGGGTCTGCCTTTATCCCTGTGAGCCTCCCTTCAGGGCTGCCTACCAGGAGCTCTCTGAGACCCAGACCCCACGGCTGCTGGAATGCAGGATAAAATTATTTCTTCAGCAAAAATGTACATTTAGAAAGGTACTGATTAAGGATAAACCTTGATGATCAGTCAGTGTCATGGGGACAAGCATACAGAAGTGCCTTGATCCGGTCCCTGAAGGAACCAGTCTTTTGTCCTCCCCCTAGCTCATAAGGACTCCTGTGAAGCCTTTTCTTTCACTACTGCATTCACAGTCTGTTCATTTGGATTCCCTGCTATTTGGCAGTTGAGTCACTGACATCCAGGATGCAGAGTTATGTTGATGGAATTAAAGCTATCTGGTGGGGTAGCACAGTGCTACAAATGGAAGGACAACACAGAGAGGAGATTAACAAGTCGTACACTAGCCTAGGTGACGACTGTGACAGGCATCATAGCAGCAAACACCCTCTTAGTCTGCTTATGGATACTGGGGTCTCTGCATTGGATCATGACCCAATAGTTCACATCCCAACCAGCATCAACAGTTTTTTGTTCTCCAATGTTGCTGTCTATGTTCAGTCGTTATTTTTTTTAAAAAATCTTTATATTTAAGTTTGGACTTCCCCAATGCAGTATTTCCCTTTATAAAACCCTTCCCCTAGACCTGGGGCTACTCTCCTATCCTGTTGCATCAGGAATGTTTGTGGCCTGAGTTTAAGTTGAATAAATTCTCTCATGCGTTTGAATAACAATTGTGGTTCCTGGGAGTATTGTGGACCTGGGAGTCTTTTGGGGGTTTCATGTTCTGGGCACAACACTGGGTCTTCAGGTAGAACTATTTCCAGTTTTCTGAGGAATTACCAGATTGATTTCCAGTATCAGTATTAGGAACCAGCTCCTAATCCCACCAGCAATGGATGAGTGCTCCTCTTTCTCCACATTCTCACCAGCATCTGTTGTCACCTGAGTTTTTCATTTTAGCAATTCTGATTGGTGTAAGGTATCTGATTGGTGGAATCTCTTACACCAAGGGTTGTTTTGATTTGCATTTCTCCAATGACTAAGGACAGTGAACTTTGTTTAAGTGCTTCTTCACCATTTGAGATTCCTCTGTTGTGAATTCTCTGTGTAGTTCTGTGATCCATTTTTTAATTGGGTTATTTTGGGGTTTTTGGCGGTTAACCTATTGATATATATATATATCATATCATATTATATATATATAAACATATTAGCCTTCTGTAGGATGTAGGGTTAGTGAAGTTTTTTTTTTTTTCCAATCTGTAGGTTGGTGATTTAATGTATTGATGGTCACTTATGCCTTACAGAAGCTTTTTGTTTCATGAGGTCTCATTTGTCAATTGTTGATCTTAGACCCAGAACCACGGGTGTTCTGTTTAGGAAATTTCTTCCCTTGCCAATGAGTTTCAGGTGCTTTATCACTTTCTCTTCTATTAGATTCAGTGTCGCTGGTTTTATATTGACGTTCTTGATCCACTTGGACTTAAACTTTGTGCAAGGTGATGCATATGGATCTATTTTCATTCTGCCACATACAAACAGCAAGTTAGACCATATATTGAAGATGCATTTTTTCCACTTTATGTTTTTTTTTCTTGGTCAAATTTCAAGTGTCCATAGTTGTATGGGTTTGCATCTGGGTCTTCTGCTCTATTCCATTGATTGACCTTTGTGTCTTTGTACCAATACCATGTGTTCTTTATCACTAGTACTTTATAGTAGAACTTGAGGTCAGGGATGCTGATTGCCCCAGAAGTTCTTTTATTGTTGAGAATTGGTTTGGCTGTCCTGGGTTGTTTTGTTTTTTTTTTCCATATGAAGTTGAGAATTGATCTTCCAATGGAGAAGCTAGAGAAAGTACCCAAGGAGCTAAAGGGATCTGCAACCCTATTGTTGGAACAACATGAAGTTCTAACCAGAACCCCGGAGCTCTTGTCTCTAGCTGCATATGTATCGAAAGATGGCCTAGTCGGCCATCAATGGAAAGAGAGGCCCATTGGACTTGCAAACTTTATATGCCCCAATATAGGGGAATGCCAGGGCCAAAAGAATGGGAATGGGTGGGTAGGGAAGTGGGGGGCGCTATGGGGGACTTTTGGGATAGCATTGGAAATGTAATTGAGGAAAATATGTAATAAAAATATTAAAAATCAAAAAAAAGAGAATTGATCTTCCATTGTCTTTGAAGAATTGTGTGTTAGAATTTTGATGGGGATTGCATTGAATCTGTAGATTGCTTTTGGTAAGATGGCCATTTTCACTATGTTAATTTTACCAATCCATGAACTTGGAAGATATTTCCATCTTCTGAGGACTTCTTGGACTTCTCAGGCATTTCAATTTCTGTCATACACATCTTTCACTTGCTTGCATAGAATTACAACAAGATATTTTATACTATTTATGGCTATGGGAAGCGTGTTGTTTCCATAATTTCTTTCCTAGGCAGTTTGTCATTTGTACAAAGGAAGGATACTGATTTGATATAATTTTATATCCAGCCTCTTTGCTGATATTGTTTATCAATGGCAGTAGTTCTCTGGTGGAACTTTGGGGTCTCTTACATGTACTATCATATCATCTGCAAAGAGTGAAACTTAGACATTTTCCTTTCCAATTTGTATCCCCTTGATCTCCTTTTGTTCTCTGGTTACTCTAGCTAGAACTTTGATTACCATATTGAATAAATAGGGAGAGAGTGAGGAACTTTTTCATGTCCCAGATTTTAGTGGACTTGCTTCTAGCTTCTCTTCATTTAGTTTGATGTTGGCTGTTCGTTTGATGTATATTGCTTTAAGTATGTTTACGTAGGTGTCATGAATCCCTGATCTCTCCAGGACTTTAAACATATAGGTGCGTTGTATTTTGTCACTGTGGGCATGGGATTAAATCCTTCACCCTAGCTGCCTGGAAGTCAGTCTTCCACCAGCACCTTCAGATGAAGAGGTAGAACTCGGAGCTCCTCCTTCACCATGCCTGCCTGGACACTGCCATGCTCCCGACTTGATGATAATAGACTGAACCTCTGAACATGTAAACCACCCCCAAGTAAATGTTGTCCTTATAAAAGCTGCCTTGGTCATGGTGTCTGTTCACAGCAGTAAAACCCTAACTAAGACACCTATCTAATTAGACCATCAGTGACTCCACAGGAGAGAGAAGCTAACTGTCTGTATAGACACTCAGCTCCATATCGTCCAGAGCAGAAAACTTTAACCCTGAGAGACACAGGGTCAGACATGTGCTAACAATCTCATTCAGCACAAGACCCCAGAAGCAATGAACAGGAGATTTACAGCAGCCCCATCACAATACGGTCTTTATGCCACCAGAAATGACATGAGAAGGCAAATATAAACAGGCCTAGCACATGCAATGCAAACAGGAGATCATGTTCTAAACAGACAATATAATCCAAACACAAACAAGTGGCTTCAGTATTGGCCAGAAGAGAATATTACCAAATTGTTGTCACCCACATTTTGCTGGGCTATGTCTTACAACCCAGGGTTGTCTACATAGTTTGTCAATGTACAAGCCAGGTCTGAATAAATGCAGCAGAATGAATGTCACAATTAGGTGTGCAGAAATGAAAAGTACTTTACCTGAGGGTACCCAAGATTCATTTTATCCCCTCCCCTTTCTGTTATGACAAATAGTAGCTAATTTTACTCTAGGTCCCTGGGCTATCTAGCCTCTAGTCCTGGTCACCAAAGCACTGTCAGGTGTAGGTCCCATCTGTTGGAGTGGGCCTTATGTCACTTCAGATGTTGGTTGTTGCTCCACAGGACTATGCCACAGATGCCCTGGCATATTTTGCAGGCAGGACCACAATCATCTCTGGCTGGACTGATGTTTGCATTTCTCTATTGGTGGCTTGAAGAGTACTTTTCTGTACCTAAAACCTTCATCCTGCCTGACAACCTAGAGGCAAGTTGTGGGAAAGAGAGAAAAGAACCCCTGTTAATTAATCCTTTACTTAGAATGTTCGGGAAACGCATCTGAGTGCCAGAGAATTCAGTCCAAGTATGAATACTGTATTCTTTACAAAATGCCCCTGAATAATCAGACACCATATTCTCTATGAAGGAGCACTCTTTACACAGTTTGAACTGCTCACTTTACACTGAGCAGCGATGAAGTGAGTTGTTGAGTACTAGATCTGTGGTAATCCACAAACGGAACTTCTCTAGTACACCCTTGAAGCTTCCAAGCACACCAGAAATACATGAACTTGGGGATATTTGCTACTCTGTAAAATATCAGCCCTATTCACTAAAATGCAAGAATTTAGTTTTGCTCCCACCTCGTGGCTTTCATTAGAACTGCATCAGTGTGAGTCAGGCCTGATGGACTATGGTAGGGAGGGAGAGAACATAGGCTGGGAACTGGACTTGATGAGACCTTCCTTAACTCTTCAGTTTGGGAAATCTTTCACCTGAGTATATTCTGATTGCATATAAAAATTCATGTCTTAGACATATCTAATATATACCCGAGATTGGAACCCAATCCTGGTCTAAGGTAAAGTATAGACTTGATGAAATTATAGAATCTAGTATGAGTCTAAGCAGGAACACACACATGCAGGCACACACTCAACACACAGAAGCAAATCCACTTGTGCACATAATTCATTTGCTCCATGAATCTCAACACAATCAATAATGCCACTGTTTATAGAAAATATATACACACGTACAAACTCTAGGAAATGTGTGTGTGTATGTCTGTGTGAGGTTGTGTGTGTGTGTGTGTGTGTGTGTGTATGTGTGTGTGTGTGTGTGTGTGTGTGTATGGCTGTGTGCATGTGTGTGTGTGTGTGGCTCTGTGTGTGTGTGTGTGTGTGTGTGTGTGTGTGTGTGTGTGTGTGTGTATTGCTTTGGCATTTTCAATGTTTCCCTGAGCAAGTGGCTGGAAGTGCTACCCTCCTGGGGCATGAGCCTGTGCAGCACAAACTCACCTATCCATGGGAGGATTGTGAAGGAACAATAGTGACAATGACACCAGAAAGACCTGGGAATGCAGTACACATGCACCACATGTGAGGACCACTAATCTAACACCTGTAAGTTCTGGGAATCCAGATATAATAGAATTGTTCCCGAGAGCCTTGGCCCATCCATCTGTTTGAGATGGCAGGGTGTTTTTACACATGGAATTCACACTGAACCTCAAAAGTCTGCAGATGAAAATGAGGGATATGGTTAACCTATTGAGTAGATAACTATGGTGGAAGGGAACTAACCTGCATCCACATTTCTTTTCACTCTATCTGACTGGGAGACTCTACAGGATGCTGCATTCTTCTCAATGAGCTCCTGCTTCTGGGATGCAGAGATCAAACCCTTCTCTGTCACACTGGATGGTAGTACACAGGGAAATAAACACATGAAGTAGAGGAAACCAGGATGAGAAAGCATCTAAAACCCAGAGGAGGGAATGATGGTGTCCTGTTGGAGCAGACTACTTCAGTGGAAGGTATACACAATGCCTTTCTCTTCCTAGCTCATCACACAACCCTGAACTCACACAGCAATGGCAGGGAATGAAACACAGAGTGGAAATGAGACCTTTTCCTTTCCTGGTACCCTCCCTGTCTGTGTCCAATACACAGGCTCAGAATGCAACATTCAGAATCAGGAAATTCTCCAGAGACATCTGATGAAGATTGAATGAATTCCATTGGTCAATACTAGGACAAAGTCAGCATCAAAGCATTGAATGACAATATGAGGGGATAACTGTGTGGGAAAATGGGTGTTCTGAGTTATATTGATATAAATCATTATGGAAAATAAACAAGCAATGCACCAAACACCAGATCATCACTTAAGAAGCAGTAATAGAATTATAACACTAAAAAGTTATCATCATATCAATAAGTGATTTAAATAACTTTCATGACCATATATTTAGTCTCTTCCAAACACCACAGGAGTCATTAAGGAATCAGGGATTGATATTGGATAAGTAATGCAGAGGGATGAGTACTATGCCAAAGGTGGTCCTCATATAATCTTGCATCTGAGTGAATTCCATTAGGTCATTATTTAACCCTTAATGTCCCACGTATAGAATATTCCTGGAAACTTCAGAAAGTTTTACACACACATAAACACACACACAAGGATGCACACAATGAAACAAATGCTGATGCAATACACAGCTCTCAGCTCAAAGGAAAAGTTTATTCTGGAGTCAAATATGAGTGAGAAAATATGAGTGAGACAGATATAGGTTACTACAAATTCCATGGTACAATATGGAAGCCGGGTGATAAAGTGTTTATAGTCACAGAGCAAATTAGTTACCAATCAATCACTTCTTGTATACATTAATTCAACTATTAAACAGGCCAAAACTATGCTGTTGGCATTAGATGATATCTGATAACACTTTTAGTCTTTTGTTTAGTAGAAAACTATGGTTTTGTTAAGATAATATAATGTGAAATTAAAAGAAAATTTTGTGCCAGTAGGACAGGTCCAACTTTATCTGACAGTGACAAGATTCTAGGTGATTCCAACATAGAGGGGCCAGGGAAGGGGTTCTTCTGAGCTGAAGAAAGCACACATAAACTGTAGTTAGAACTGCAACATTCCATTATATCCACACCACTGAAGTTCCAATCAGACAATCAATCTTTGCAGACCCAGCTTCTTTCTAGGAATCCCTGTCCCCACACACACAATGGCTCTCCCTCTCTCTACTCTAGCTCCCTGGTATCCAATAAGGTGTTGGTTGAGGGGCCAGGAAGTCAAACCACATCCTGTAACAAATTCACCAATGACTGTTATACACAGGATGCTGAAAGCTACTCAATAATGTTCTTTTAGGGTGAGTCTAGAGAAATAGCCTGTGGACTCGTCTCTGGGACATGTCCCTCATTTCCTTCAGTAGACTCAGTAGCCTCTACATGCTCTTAAGGAAGTAGGGGCAAAGTGCAATGAACATCAATCAAGTAAGTCTCCATCATCGAGTAATCCATGCAGATCATTCATGAGTATCATTGACATTTGGTTTCAGACAGTTCACAGAAAATTGAATATTCACATCACAGAGAAGGCCACACATAGTACTTGTAGTTTAAAAATAATACCAGGAATACTTGAATGTAATAATATCAAATATTTGTGAGCTATCTGGGTACATATTCCTATTTTGCCTATATATTAGAAAGGCTCAAAACATTGCTGAATTACTACATAAATAAATGCAGAAAATACATGTTCATGGGTTTGAGTGTTCATTATTGCTATGATATCTATTCTTTCAAAATTGTTCCACATATTCAATGTAAAAGAAAAATAATTATACTATTTATTTCACTTGGGTGTCTAATTCCAAACTTCATAGATAAATGAATAGAAAAAAGAAAGTAAAAAACAGAGCATAGTCAGAGAAGAAGATCGCATAAAGAGAGACCTCCATAAAGACCTAAGATGTCTGAGCCAGAATGGTATTGGAATCAAGGTTGACAAGTCAGGAAAGACAGAAATCAACAGTCATACTGATACTCACACATCTACAGATAACTGCCAATTTGGAGCCAACATTTCTCTGTGTATCCCATACTCAAATCAAACTTGTATAAGCTTGGCTGAGAAGTGAATAAATCTTGCTGCAACCCCCCCCCAACCACATCCACTGCAATTATTGACATATGTTCCATGAATGGCTCCCAGGACAACAAATATTTGACAAATATGAAAAGTCAATTCAGTGCAGAAAGGATTATGTGTCAGAGAACAGTACTGAGGTAAGCATAGATGCATACACACAAATAAAAATTGTGGGTTGGAGGATGGCTCAGTGGTTAAGAGTACTGCATGCTCTTCTCAGAGGTCCTGAGTTCAATTCCCAGCAACCACATGGAAGCTCACACCTTCTACAAGGGGATCTGGTGCCCTCTTCTGGCATGGTGGTATACATGAAAGTAGAGCACTCACATAAATTAAACTAATAAATATTAAAAACAAACATAAATTATGATCTATGTATCATGAAAGTACAAAGGAAAATCTCTGTCACTGCTTTCTAAGTGAAGATTTCATAGACAAGAGACCAAATAAAAACCAAAACTGGTGAATTAGAGAAGGTGAAATCATTAAAAGAATAAAACTACCATAGATTTAAAAAAAAAAAAAAACTTGTTTGAGGCATGACCAGGCTGGACTCACCAGACTATGGAGGTCTCCATGGAAATATCGTCAAGGTTATAGAGGAACATTGTTGTCGTGGTCATAGATGAGCCCTTTTATTATCCTCATGATCCTATGGAGGTATCCACGGAAATGTGTTCTAGGTTATGACGCTCTAAGTCGCAAGAGACCCGGAAGAAAAGAAAAAGCTCTGGAGATGCCGGGAATTGAACCCGGGACCCCATACATGCAAAGCATGTGCTCTACCACTGAGCTACATCCCCGGCTCTAGTAACAGTCTGATTACAGCCTATATCAAGATACAATGACTGAAGCAGCGTTTATAGGGCCTGAAGGGATCTTCATCACATATTTCTGTATGATTTATGGCTCCTAGTTTAGTATTTTTATGAGATGTTTACATTATTTATTCTATGAGAAAAGAATATATTTTCAATGAAAAGAAAATGATATTAATAACAAGAAATTTTGTGCTCTGCAAAACATGACAGACCTACTATGAATTGAGGGTATTATGTCAAATTTATTATAATGTGTTTCTACAGGATTAGGAAGGTCATACCAAGGTGGGGCAGAGGTTGGGAAGATGGCATTGCAAGGTTGGTACAGTGAGGCTGGGGCTGCCTTTAAGCCCTGTGTGCCTCCCTTGGGGAAAGGCCACCAGGAGTTCTCTGAGACGAAGACCCCATGGCTGCTGGAATGCAGGATAAAATTTTTTCTTTATCAAAAATGTACATTTATAAAGGTATCGAGGAGGAATAACCTTTGAAGATCAGTCAGTGTCATGGGGACAAGCATACATAAAGAAGTTCCTTGATCCCCTCCTTGGAGGAAACAGTCTTTTATCCTTGTCCTTAGCTTATAAGAACTCCAGTGAAGCCCATTTTCTTCACTACTTTGTTCACAGGCTGCACATTTGGATCAGCTGCTATTTGGCAGTTTGAGCCACTGAAGTCCAAGGTGCAGCATTGTGTTGATGTCATAAAGCTATTTGGTTGGATAGCATATGGAAGAAGTAGACCTCAGAAAGGAGATTAACACACAGTGCAATAGCCTAGGTGATGGCCAGAAGACTGTGACAGGCATCATAGCCACGGACGCCCTTGTATTCTGCTTATGGAGAGTGTGGTTCCTGCGTCTGACCATGTCGGATGCTTTACATTTAACCCAGCATCCATGGTCCTTTGGTCTCCAATATGGCTGTCGATGTTCAGTCATTTCTTCTTATTCCACATGGCACAAATATATGTGTTGTGTGGAACTTCTTGTCCAGCATCGTGAACATTCTGGTTCAAGAGCAGTTTGTGCCCGTGCACATGTCTGAAGGTGTCCCTTCCAATTTTGTCAGTTCTGTGTGTAAACTTGCCACAGGAAGATAAGGACCTACAGTTGGCACATTGGGAGCAATCATGACAATTCATGCTGCCATCTGCCCCAAGATCCCTGAGGGGAGGCTCGCTATTGTCTTCCTCCCAGTTTTCACCTTCATGGTAGGCAATGCTTTAAAAGCCTCCATTGCCATGGATAAAGCTGGGGTGATTTATGGAGCTGCATCATGGCAAGCTCTCTTAGGATATGGTATATCATGTATTGTCATGAATTCATTTGGAAGAACAGGGAGCCTCTAGTGAAAGTCTGGTATAAAATAAGGACTAACAACCCCAAGAATGTAGATGGTTCTAAGTGAAGCAAAGTAAGTCACTATGGTGGTGCATCTGAACCTTGCTGCCTGGAAGGGTCTCAGCATCGGCTGCCCCAGTGTTGTAAATGTCCTCAGTACATGCCTGCTTAGCACATTATGGCATAGTTGTGAGATAAATGTTTGTAACTCTAAAAACTGAGTTACTGAATTATCAATATGTTATCATATCTCAGAGCATCAAGGTTTCCTGCAACTTCCCAAACACACATCTATTCTCTTTTTAAACATGCCTTTGCTTTCAGAGCTTGAAAAACTGTTTTCAATTTTTTGGCAGGCTGGTCATCTTCTTTCACAACTTTTCCACTCTCTATCACTTAATATGCTCTGGACAGTTTTCCTCTTTCATTCAAAGTAAATTCACTTTTTCTCCCCTAATATATGCTAATTTTAGCTTCCACTTGCTGTACTCCTCCCAGATCCACTCCATAGTCCCTCTCATCTGGATCCACTGACTTTCTGTCTCTCATTAAAAAACCACAGGATTCTAAGAGATCGCATCAAAACATACCAAAAGTAACTTAGAATAAGATAAAACACAACTATCACATAGAAGGTGAACAAGACAACAGAAAAGAAGAGCCCAAGAGTAGGCACAAGAATCAGAGACCCAACTATTCACACACTCAGAGGTCCCATAATAAGACAATCCTGAAAGCTATTATATATATATATATATATATATATATATATATATATATATATATATATATATATACAGACTTCCTGGTGCAGGCCCTTTCCTTGCTGCTTCAGTCTCTGTGAGTTCATATATGTTGATTTGGAGCGACATTATGCCAGATGGAAATCTATCTGCCTTTGGTTCCATGTTTACCACTTGTATTAGTTAGGGTTTTACTGCTGTGAACAGACACCATGACCAAGGCAAGACTTAATAAAACAACATTTAATTGGGGCTGGCTTACAGATTCAGAGGTTCAGTCCATTATCATCAAGGTGGGAGCATGGCAGCATCCAGGCAGGCATGGCGCAGGTAGAGCTGAGAGTTCTATGTCTTCATCCAAAGGCTGCTAGTGGAAGACTGACTTCCAGGCAACTAGGGTGAGGATCTTATGCCCACACCCACAGTGACACACCCATTCCAACCAGGTCACACCTATTCCATCAAGGCCACACCTCCAGATGGTGCCACTCCCTGGTCCAAGGATATACAAACCATCACACCACTCTTGGGCATATACATAAAAGACAATTCATTGTACCACCAGGTCACCTGCTCAACCATGGTCACTGCCACTCTATTCATTCATAACCATAAGTTGTAAACAAGTTAGATGTTCCTCAATAGAAGAATGGATAAAGTAAATGTGGTTCATTTATATGATAGAGAATTGCTCAGATGTTAAACATCAATTAATTAATCACAAAATTTGCATGCCAGTGGATGGAAGAGTACAATATCTTCCTGAGTGAGGTAACTCAGGTGCAGAAAGATAAATGTGGTATAAATTTGCTTCTATGTGGTTTCAGTTAAATAAAAAATAATAACCAAGGTACAATCTATAAACCCAGAGAGGTTCAGTATAGAAGAAGTGACTGGGGGACCCAGGAATCTATCTGGGAAAGGAGAATAGAGTGGATGTTGTGGATGAATGGGGAGGGTGCAAGAATAGGAGGATCAGCTGCATTGGAAGAGGGGTAATGGCATTGAGGAAGAGAACGCAGGACAGACAGAATCGATGGCGAGCTGAGAGGTGTTAAGGAGATTACTGCAGTAGAAATATTCTAAAATATATGAAGTCAATGCAAATGTAATCTCCAAAGAGAGAGAGAGAGAGAGAGAGAGAGAGAGAGAGAGAGAGAGAGAGAGAGAGGATTGTCACCTGTCCATCTAGTGTGACCAAACAAATCTTCAATACTGGGAATGTTTGAATCTAATAGAAATGTTGGCCAGAGTGGTCCCATGGATATCCCTCCCCCCAAACCCAGAATACTGCCAAGACAATAACTTAGTCTGTACAAGCTGACAGCAAGACCTCATTCCTTAAGGAAACACACACACTCACACACACACACACACACACACACACACACACACACACACACACCCCTCAGTGAACATGGAGAGATCAATCTGGTGCCTACATAGAACCTTCACCCCTACATTCTAGTGTCTTACGTACAGGGAAGTACTCTGCAAGCCAACAATAGAGAAATGCAAACATCAGTCCAGCCACAAATGTATGGATCTACATTGTGGTCCTGCCTGCAAAATATGCTAGGGCATCTGTGGCATAGTCCTGTGGGGGCAACAACCAATATCTGAAGTGACATAAGGCCCACTCCAACAGATGGGACCTACACCTGACACTGCTTTGGTGACCAAGACCAGAGACTAGATAGCCCAGGGACCCAGGGTAAAACCAAATACTACTGGTCTTAGGAAAGAAAAGGGGAGGGGATAAAATGACTCCTAATGATGTTCTGCTAAATACGTAGGTAAGCACTTTATTCAGAGAATAATGGTCAGAGAAAATTCTTCTTGCAGCTGAAGGGAGTAAATACAGAGCCCAACAGCAAAACCTTTATTTTGAGCAAAATTAGTGTAGGTCAAATGCTAGGCAGACTACTCCTCACCAACTGTCTTGAACTCTGCACTGACCTCTTGAGAAAACTGTACTAAGACCAAAATTGATGGCTGCTAGTCAGAGGATATGGCCCTGGCCTGGATGGATGGTTTGTAACTGTTTGCAATAGATTTACAGTTATCCAAGACTTAGTGAAACATTGAAGACTCTGGAATAGTGTTCAACAAAGAAGAGGCAACCCTTTTTCTTGATGGCCTGAGAGGGACTACAGTGACTGGTGCTAAGAGGCACCAGTGAATGGTTTAAAACTAAAGCCTTGGCGGTTCTGATTGGTGGTAAAAAGTAAGGCTGTGATTTTTTTTTTCTAACAGATGTTGTAACTGGTCTCTGGATCCAACTCCTTTTTTTCTATAGAATAAGATTGTTCGTGCTTGGCTGGAAGATGTTCTCCTACACTGTGTGATCTGGTATTGCAGCCTTATACACAAGAAGAGGCTTCTCTGATTTGGTCTTTCCTCTCTCTTTTAATAGCATTGTTGATGATAGTATGGCGGATGCACAGGCTGAGACTAGTCTGGTGGTTTCCACTTGACATCATACTGTCATGGCTGGCAGCTTTCAAGAACAGAGGGAAAGCAAATCTGACAAACACCAGCATTTGAAAGCCTACCTATCTACACACACTGATTCCTTTCATGGTGTAAGAGCAGGCCAGCCAGCCAGATGAGTGGTAGCATTTCCACTGTTTGAAAAATACCTCCATGGATCAGAGGATGAAACAGGGCAAAATCAGTCCACTAACTCTGGACATAAACACTGCAGTGTATTTACTGAAATGTGAAATATCCTTAAGTATTGAACAAGATTAAGTGGTGTACTTTACAGAGTCTGATAGCACTTCTGAAAATACTGATAATGTGTGTAAATTTGTACCAAAATATACACTAGAGAAACTAAGTCTAAACAGAGAGGCAAGCACTAAGAAGAAAAGGGATGCTGAGCCCTTTACTGATAACAGATCAAGTGGCCAGACTTCCCTAACTGTTGTATGTCAGGTCATTAAGGGTTTATTTTACTCAAGCATTGCTATGAAGACAAACAACCCAGGCAGAATCCTTGTTCATTTCATCTTTATTACATCCCTTAACAAATACTGATTCCAGAAAAAAAAAAAAAATCAGCAAATCCTCTTGCGGTTCTTATTCTGACTGATAATGAAACTTTAAAGAGATAGTGAAAACTTGAGGACAATAATTTTTAATATTTTATGTGTATAAGTATTTTGCCTTCACATATTCCTCTTTTATGCCTGGTGCTTGAATAGGTCGGAAGGAGGTGTCAGATCCCCAGGAACTGGAGTTATGGGAGTTTACGATCTTCTATATGGGTGGTCAGAATTGCACAAGGCTTTTCTGCAAGAAAGAGTCCTCTTTACCACTTCGCCATCTCCCCAGCTTCTCAAGAACAATGTCATTATAGTTTAATAGGAAAACACTAATGAGTCAGGAGCTCTTTTTCTGGCAGAAGACCCAGGTTTGGTTCCCAGCATCCACCAGGGGGCTCACAGCCATGCACAACTCCAGTTCCAGGGGATCTGATGCCTTTTCTGACCTCTTTGGATACCAGGCAACCGTGTGGTACATATATGTATATGCAGACAACATACTCACACAGATGAAATTAAATAAACAAATCTAAGGTGGGAAACAAAGGTGAAAAAGAAAGCCCTAGGGATACCTCCCTAGCTGTATTTCCCATCAGCAGTCTTTGGGAAAATAATAGAGCATAAAATGAGGAGAAGCTGTTCTTTTTAAACAAAGCCAGCATGGATATCAGCTTTGTGATTGACAGGCAACCACTGGGTAGGAAAGTGAATTTTAGAGACTGACCCACACAGTATTACATAAGCAAACAGTATTAGTGTGAGCACACCTAGAGAAGAGATAGAAGAAAAGGAAAAGTTAGAGTTTAGGTGATGATTCAGAAAAGTGGGCAGACTTAGGAGCAAGACTGCAGCTCTGTGAGAGACTGCAGGAAGAACAGGGGTTATGGGAAGAAGGAAAAGCACATGGCCCCATAAAATGGCACTTATTCCCTATTTGCTGTCCAATGCCTTAAATTGGATCCCCTCCTCAGGCCAGGTGCTTGGCTGACAGAATTCATTATTAACTCATATGCAGAGAGAAGGTGGCTTGTCTCCTCTCAGAGGGAGATTTCATTCTTTTTTTTCTTTTTTTTAATTTTTAATATTTTTATTACATATTTTCCTCAATTACATTTCCAATGCTATCCCAAAAGTCCCCCATAGCACCCCCCACTTCCCTACCCACCCATTCCCATTCTTTTGGCCCTGGCATTCCCCTATATTGGGGCATATAAAGTTTGCAAGTCCAATGGGCCTCTCTTTCCATTGATGGCCGACTAGGCCATCTTTCGATACATATGCAGCTAGAGTCAAGAGCTCTGGGGTACTGGTTAGTACATCATGTTGTTCCAACAATAGGGTTGCAGATCCCTTTAGCTCCTTGGGTACTTTCTCTAGCTTCTCCATTGGGAGCCCTGTGATACATCCAATAGCTGACTGTGAACATCCACTCCTGTGTTTGCTAGGCCCTGGCATCGTCTCACAAGAGACAGCTATATTTGGGTCCTTTCAGCAAAATCTTGCTGGTGTATGCAATGGTGTCAGCGTTTAGAAGCTGATTATGGGATGGATCCCTGGATACGGCAGTCTCTAAATGGTCCATCCTTTCATCACAGCTACGAACTTTGTCTCTGTAACTCCTTCCCTGGGTGTTTTGTTCCCAATTCTAAGAAGGGGCACAGTGTCCACACTTTGGTCTTCATTCTTCTTGAGTTTCATGTGTTTAGCAAATTGTATCTTATATCTTGGGTATCCTAAGTTTTGGGCTAATATCCACTTATCAGTGAATACATATTGTGTGAGTTCTTTTGTGATTGTGTTACTTCACTCAAGATGATGCCCTCCAGGTCCATCCATTTGGCTAGGAATTTCATAAATTCATTCTTTTTAATAGCTGAGTAGTACTCCATTGTGTAAATGTACCATAATTTCTGTATCCATTCCTCTGTTGAGGGACATCTGGGTTCTTTCCAGCTTCTGGCTATTATAAATAGATTGGAGCAGAAGCTGTGTTCCACTCACCAGCAGTCTCAAAATCCTGTGGCGGGGGTCGTGGGTAGCTGGAGAGTGTCAGCCGACCCTGCGCCCTAGCTACCCCGGTGCTTTTCTGACCAGAAGAGGCTTGTGGCCCTAAGTAGGCCGGATTTCTGCCTCCCCAACCAAAGCAGTCTCAGGTCCCGCGTGATTGGACTGGAGCAGAAGCTGTGTTCCACTCACCAGCAGTCTCAAAATCCTGTGGTGGGGGTCGTGGGTAGCTGGCGGGTGTCAGCCGACCCTGCGCTCTAGCTACCCCGGTGCTGGTCCAGCCGGATGAGCGAGATTTCATTCTTTTATCAAGGAGGCAGCAGCCTTCCATTAAGAAGGCTTCAAGGCTACTGTGAATAGTACCACACCAAAGCCTTATACTACCCACCCAAGTACAAATACCAGTTTCTTGTTTACAGCTTGTTAATCAAGGGAGCCAGACATCATTTGTGTTTGCCTGGGTTTCACACAAGAAAGCCTTCATTTCCTTATTCAGAATCCTATTTATGTTTATTTACTTTGCAGCCCCTGTCCACCTTT